>NC_138027.1:59874364-60263420 GCF_964106645.2 Podarcis pityusensis | reverse complement strand
ATTGATACCTTGCAATAGGTTGGCAAGGATTTCTGACTCCCAAGTTTCATAACAGCACGAACAAATTAAGACCTCCTCACTAAATTAGACTGCTCAAGTAAGGAAATCTTGGGGCTACCAGGAATAGGATTTTTGTATGGAAGGACTGTGAGTTCAGCTCAGTTATGATACTCAAAACAAATCCCTGTGCTCAGCTGCTGAAGGAGCAGCCCTTTAATAGGTTATTGTGTTGTTTAATCAGTGAAATGCCTCTTTAGCTACGATAACTGTAGCAAAAACAGCAGAGAAAGCCTTCACTCTGAGCATGCTCTCTTCTTTCTTTGGCTTGTAGTCAAAGACAAATTGGCACAAATGGCACAATCCTAGACTAGTTCAACATTCCTTCAGGAAAGTGAAAATTCAAATTGCCTTTGAATTAGGATAAATCTAGGTAGAGCTTAGATTTTGAATTGCAATGTTATTAAAAGTGGATTGTTGAGGAAGGAAAAAAACTTTTCTAATTGATACTTTGAAAAAACAGAGGTCAGTGATGCATAATTTCATTAGCAGTTAGCTGTGTCTTGTGGAATCATGCGGTAATTATCTCATACTTACAATGTAGCACTAGGTTAAAACCTACCTTGAAATTTTCCGCGTTTCCATGGGAATACAGTCAGAGTATATGCAGCTGTGTCACCAGGTTCTACGGTGAGAATTGGGTCACCACTGACAATTGGAAGATCTGAAGATACCTAGTATGACAAAAAAGCAGCAGCAAAAGCAACAAAGGCAAAGGCAGCACTGTCAAGATAATGTCGAAAACGTAGCTCTTAGCAGTGAGTTCAAGTACAAATATTACTACATTTCTCTTAATCTTTCCTACAGTGCTTAATTGACTATAGAATGAAGGGAACACTTTCTGCTGTGCTCTTTCAAATGTATCAGAGTTAAAATTTGGTACTATTAATCAAGTGAAGGTACATTAACTCCTTGAAAGATTCCTTCTGACCAGCTACTGAAAATCAGGACCTCTGTTTTGTGCCACGTTCACTAAACACTTAGCCTGCCATTTTACACAAATTCACCCCTGCCTATCTCCTAGATGTGCTGGCCAGGGTGGGAGGTAGGGATGAGTAATATATTTATTTTCACCCGAGCATTCTTTGAGTGTAGGGATGGAGGGAATCCTGTCCATTGAAACAAATGTTATAGGCAATTACCCACACCAGCTCCTGGTTGGCATAGGTAATAAGCCCAATCCCATTTCCTATCACAGCAATAAAGAGACTTTGGATCCAGCAGATCCAAGGCTGTTTCTGCCCCATCATCATCTTGTCTCTAGAATACACCTTTTGAGGCCTACCACTGGCAATGGAACCATCTATGGAGCTTTCTGCCTTGACAACAGATGCCACCACCAGCACAGAGGCATCTCTGCCCCATCCTAACCCCCTGTGGATACGGGGAAGGGGAGTGATGGTTAACTCTTCATCTAAGGAGCTATGTTAACAAGGCAATTCTGCCTAAGAAGGAAACATGAGATGAAATGCAGGGGAAATGTGCTGGAGTGAGATTGAGTAAAGTAAAGTAAAGTAAAGTAAAGATAAACCAATCAGATACTAGGGTGGTATCTACCTGGGAATAGGAACAATGCTCAACCATTAATCTCAGATTTCATTAAGGCTCTAGTGTGGTTAAATATCAACAATACATTTAACTATATTTAAAGCATTAGGGGGATTGAATATTTGTGCATATCTCCTCTGCTTTTCACACAGCTACTGACAAGAGGAGAAACCAGTGCCTGCTTCTTTTAGCAGACAGCAATAAGGAAAGGAGCCAAATTCTCCCAGGCTCAGCTGAGAGCTGCTGTTGACAACATGGGGCCTTCACCTCACCACTGGCATCAGCTGCGCACAGAGAAGGAAAAATTAAATATAAAAATAGTTTGAGGGATTTTTTAAAAGTATATATATTGCTTCACAATATTTTCTAGAATTTTTAAACCAACGAAAACATTGTGTATGCTGATTAAAAAAATTTCAGGGTGTGTATAATATCACCAGCTCTGAACAGATTAGAGGAAAAGAAGAGATTAACAACTGACTATTGCTAAATGAGCAATCTAAAACAGGGAGGAGAAATTTGGGCTAGTCCTGGCCTATGGAGTCTTTCAATGCAGCCAACAGCCTCCACCTCTGCCCTACCAATAATCACCTCTGCACCCCACAAGGCTGGTTCAAATCCCTCCTCTCCAGCAGGGAATAGAGATGGAAGAGAAGTTTTATTTGGTTCACAATGTATAGGGGAACCTACCTACTTTGTGATTTCTGAAGCAACAGAAGAACTGAAGCAGAACCATCCTTCAAAATTCAAACTTGTCTGAATTTCGCAGTGCTCTTCTCTACCCAAGTAATATGCACAAAAATGCATGTGCTAGGGTGTGCATAAAAGTATGTATCTTAATGGAAATAACATGCATTACAGTGGAATTGCATCTTATGCAGGAGTTAGCAAGTGAAGCAAAAAAACTCTTAATCAAGAAAATCTGAATAAGTGATCTATATATATATATATATTCTTCATAAATAAGTAATAAGTAATAACAGAATAAGGATTCTATTTCACAACCTGTTTTTAATGGCTCCGGCATCACACACAAACTTAATTTCATAGGGCACACATTCTGTCTAGCAAAAGTGCTGAGGCAGGCTCTTAAAGACTCCTTCACATACATACAAAGTTGTGTGGAAGCCACTTAACCCTGGCACTATACCACAAGGGTCTAATATTATAATTTGTACGAGAGCCAGTGTGGTGTCTTCTCAGCCTAACCTCTCTCTCAGGGTTACTGTGAGGATACATTGGAAGGGTGGTGGAATCATTACACCATGCTGAGCTTCTTGAGCAAAAGGTCGGATATAAATGTATTTTTATAATAATAATAAATTTATATCCTTCTCCAAGCACTTAGAGCAGCTTGTGTCAAAGAAAGCACAATATAATTATCACAAAACTGCACATTAAGACAATGCAACAAAAGAAAACAATGAAAAAGAGCAAGCAATATAAAAACATCAGTAAAAAATGCTTGGTGAACATGTGAATGCATAGAACAGCTACTGTTCATATTAACCTGCTGGAGATCTGGGAATGAGAGTGCATGAAATATATTTTAAGGGGGTGGGGCACATATTTTAACTTTACACGAGGATGCTTTGATCTCTGGTGAGTTCTTCAGAGGATTGTCCCTCATTCTGTAGAGAAGATTGGGGACCTTAGTTGAGGACTATGCCAGCATCTCAAATGTCAACAGGCCAAAAGGCATGGTTTCCAGACAGGATGAAATGTATATATCAGTTGTTTTTATTAATTCACCACAAAAATAAAAGAGTTAGGAGAACAGGAAGAAGTAGGGAAACAGATGTGCCAGATCTTTAAAAGTTCGCTTTATGGTGAAGTACAGGTAAGAAAATGAAAGAATAACAACAGAATGATAATGGTATATGAAAAAGCAAGGGTACAAGGTAGGGACATTTTTCATTCCATTCCAGTAGTTCTTGCTTTATTTGTTAAATAATTTCACTTCTTTTAAAAGAAGTGACACAATTTGTCACTTCTTTTAAATAATCTGCAACCACTTCCTCTTTCGAGTGGGCATTTACAACCTTCTGGACCCAGCTGGATATTTCTTCCCTGCTAGATTTAATAAGCCATGAAGATCAAGGGTTCAACATACAAGTGGTTAGTCCTCCAGGTTAAACTGTTGTCATAACAGAATCTCACTGAAGCTTTCCATTGTTGCTGGCTATCCACTAATTAATTATTTTCACTGCAAGTGTGTACATATATGTGAGTAGCAAACCTGTGAACCAGAGGTCCAATAATTTTTTACCTTCATTTAACAAATGTTTTTCATAACTATTTTTCATTACTAGGAAGACTTCAAATCTTCAATCATCTCTATTTTCCCTGCAAATCATACTTTATATCACCAAAATATGTAAAGGTTTAAAAGTATATAATTCACAGAATTTAATTTTATAAACTACTGCTGGAAATAGCCACCCTGCAAAGAGTTTGTTGTACCATTTGAGAATTACGTGAACTTATTCCATACAGATCAGGTGCATTGTAGTTTGTTTGTAACCTTAGGAACATATGCATGACATAATTAACTTTTTAATGAAATGGCAGTAGTATTAAATTAATGGCTTCATATATCTCATAAAAAAGAGCATGAATGCCAATATAAAATCCAAAATATTAAGACGGCTATAAATTGTTACAGCTTGCTAGCTATACAAAGTGTGCCTCTAACATGCTATTACCACAAAGTTTTAAAATGTCAAAATAAAAGGGGAAATTTTCATTGTGTGCTCTATTTGCATTTCTAGCATGCCAAATTTGATGAATCTGGATAAGGAGCACATGTTATATTTTAACAGATGTCATCACATATTATATACCTAATAAAAATATAAAAATGAAACAGGAGTGAAGGGGAAATTATTTAAAGTGTTTTGTTGGAAGAGGCACTCTTGGATGAAACTGATTTTCTAGATCCATTTGAATCAGGGTTTAGGCCTGGTTTTAGTCGCCCTATATGATGACCTGTGTTGGGAGAGAGAGGGGGAAATGTGTCCTGTTAATTCTCCTTGACCTCTCCACAGTTTTCAATACCATCAACCATAGTATCCTTCTGGAGTGGCTGCTCCGATTTAGGGGTGAGTGGCACCACTTTGTGGTGTTCTCATCCTACTTGGATAGTCATTTCCAAAGGGTGATGCTTGGGGAGTGCTCTTTAGCCCCATGGAGGCTTCAATGTAGGGTTCCTCAGGGTATGATTTCATCCCCCATACTGTTAAGCATGGTTCACAGAACAAAATCAAAATATAAAACCACAACCACGGGATCATCTTCTGAGGCCTTTCTATGTGTGCCTCCTCCTTGAGAGGTGTGGAGGGTGGCAACACAAGAGCAGGCCTTCTCTGCAGTGGCTCCCTGTCTGTGGAATGTACTCCCCAGGAAAGCTTGCCTAGCGCCTTCATTATACACTTTTAGGAGCCAGGCAAAAACGTTCCTTTTCAACCAGGCCTTTGGCTGATTTGATTGACATCCTATGCCCTTTTAAAATGTGGGTGAACCACCCTGAGACCTCTGGGTAGAGGGCGGTATATTAATTAATTAATTAATTAATTAAACAAACAAACAAAGAACCTGCTACTATGGAGAATGGAGGACCAGGCCATGTGGCAAAAGAGCAGCATCTGAACACCACCAACTGGTTTAAATTAACTAGCCATATCATTGGCTGAAGGTCTCTAGTGTATCTCAATTTGTTGTGGAAAAACTGGTGCTTACAATTCACTTGTAATACTTCACTGAATTAAAGTAATGGTGGAAGTATTTTTTTTAAAAAAAATTAACACTGGGCAGGGGGAAACCATCAGGAACAATTTAAACATCACTCATTTTTAGTACCGTATTTTTTGCTCTATAAGACTCACTTTTTCCCTCCTAAAAAGTAAGGGGAAATGTGTGTGCGTCTTATGGAGCGAATGCAGGCTGCACAACTATCACAGAAGCCAGAACAGCAAGAGGGATTGTGGGTTTCACTGTGCAGCAATCCCTCTTGCTGTTCTGGCTTCTGAGATTCAGAATATTTTTTTCCTTGTTTCCCTCCTCCAAAAACTAGGTGCGTCTTGTGGTATGGTGCGTCTTATAGAGCGAAAAATACGGTAATTTTGCAGTGGTAAACCTTTCCAATATGAATATGACATTTTCAAATGAAGGGAGGACAAGATGACTCTGGTATCATCTGCCACTCAGATAGCCTTCATAATGATGAGTGGGATAGCAAATGTTCTAGTAAATCATAACAATACATGCATTAGGCAGAGAACTGCTGTTACTTTCACTCAAATTTGTATTCAAACCTGCACAATTTTACCTTGTAGTGCAATTCCTCATTGGTAAAATTGGGTACCATTATGAGCTTCTGTGTAATCTCTCTAACTCGGCACTCTATCGCAAGATAATCCAGCGCCAGAGGTTTTGTTGCAATCCCCTTCAGAACAAAGACATGATCTGTGCCATCTGCTTCATTTTGCAAAATGAGTTTCCCCTATGATAGTGAAAGAAATGAACATTCAGCGGGGTGCAAATATTTCTGCAAAACTTCAGAGTCCACTCGAAATGAGACCTGAATGTGCTAGTGGGATGAAGAATTACACAGAGCTGCCTTGAAGACTATTCAGAAACTTCAGTGAGGGCAGGATACAGTTGCATGGATGCAAGTTGTAAAGTCAGAACATGTGATACCAATGTTGCACCGTTTCAATTTGCTACAAGTGCCATTTCAGGCCCAATTCAAAATGCTAGTGCTAACCATTAAAACTCTTAACAGCTTGGGTATACAAGTTATCTAAAGGACCAGTCTGTTCAATACAAACAGCTTTGGGGGTCCTGCTCGTGTGCCTACCAGTAAAATCAGTTTGTTTGATAAGCACAGGGGTTTCTTGGTGGTGGCCCCATCATTTAATTATTACTGAATGACTTATGCTTAGTTCCTTCAGTACAGGAATTCAAGTGGGCCTTAAACATCTATTTCAAGCTATATATTTCCTTAATCTCTTTCCTCAATGTGTTTTCAGCTATATGATTCGGAGCAATTTTGTTTTATATATGGGGGAGGGTATTACGTCATACTTACAAAATGTAGGTGCTTCTTTATGATGATTTATACCACATGATGTGTCTACCTTTTTGTGTATCATCTCTACTGCATACACTACTTTGTCAGGCCATAGCCCTAGTGGTCTATAAATCCATTAAATAAGCAAATGAACATATCATGTACACCCCCCTGAGTGACTTGCAGAAAGAACATTAAAATGTAAAAAGTAAGCAAACAAATACAGAAGCAGTAGGGCATCTGAGCCAAATGTACACTCTTCACAATCTATATATCAATTTGGCAATTACTGCCACTGCACAAGACAAACCATACACTATCATACAATGCAATAACCTGGCTGCTTATTCTAAATAAATCAGCCATACGGAGTCCAAATTATTTCCTTTTAACAAAACAGTTCATTGGTCTGGCATAAATTAGAAAAGTTATGAATAGCTAGGCAGCTATCATCTACAAGTATCAGTGAGATGCATTGTGGGTGTCAAGTTACCCAGCCAGATGCAATCTGTGGCCCTGTGAAAGAGGTGAAATAACCTTGATAAGACGCGGGTGTTAGGTGAGATCAGGCCAAATCTTTACTGACTACAGCAGGAAGTGAGGTTGGCATGGCAGGAGGGCAAGAGTCAGTTCCTCATTCCACTCAGACCCTTCTGATGGAATGCCATTCTGTCAGGATTGGGAAATACCCAAACCCCCTCCATGGCTATGTACATTATGTGTCAAACCCTGTCATGGCAAGTCAAGCATCCAGGGTTTCACTGGACGACTAGGCTGAATCCAGCCAGTCAGAGGCTCTAACCTGAGCTTAGGCTGTGCCTTAGCCAATCCTTCCCTCAAAACCCTTATGAAGGCCTCTTTTACTATGCCGATCCTGCCCAATGCCATTTTTGCTCCCAAGTAGTAACAGGTGTTCTCCTATGAATAACACAATGCCTTAGTTCAATGAGGGAAAGGTGAGGAAGAAACACATGCAAGGGCCAACTGAGGTTGGGAAGAAAACGTTACTTTCTAGCCCCATCAGTCAGTGACCCAAGTAGTCCAGTGAGATACTAACACGGAGAGGTGGGTGAGTGGGAAGCTCATGGGGCAAAATGGCCCCAACTCTTGTGTGTGTGGCCTTTTAAAGGCCTCCACTTCTCCTTCCTTCAACGATGGGGAGACATGACTCCACCATACCCATTGACTACACACACTATCAGGCACAGTCACTCCATGCATAGATCATGCCCGGTAGGCTTACAGTAGCAAGAATAATCATACATAGATATAACTATAGAGGGCATTATTTAAAGTCTTCAGCTCTTTACATGCTTAGTTCATTTTTGCTTATGGGCACATTTCCACATTACTTTGGAATGTTTTGGAGTCACCACATTTACAATGTCATTTCTATGCTGTTAGTATTATGTTTACAGATACCCTTGCATTATAAGAACTTATAAATTCCACAGCTATACCAGTTCTCATTAAATGTAGAAAAGCTAATCAAACAAGAAAAAAATGTGTTTTGTTATCCTACCGTAATTACACATTCGGAAGTTGGCTTAAACATGAGGGTGTATGGAGTTGTTTCACCTGGGGCAACATATATAAGCGGGGGACCATAAAAACAGCATCCTTTTAAATGAGCTTTAAGTTTCCAATCTTGTTGACTCATGTTAGTCTGAAACAGAAGGGAATCCAAATGAAATATCTAAAAGTACAATGAATATCAGTGATGAAGGATGAAGGGGTGAAGCAGAAGTCCTCATGGGAAATATAGGTTTTTAATATAAGCACATGATCTATACAGTTATTTAGTACTGTCTCTTAAGAAATGTTAACTGATGGGAGATCTCAGAAGAAAGCTTTCCCCTCCTTCTCCCCGCTGTAGCCACCAGTGTCTTCTGAAAATCCTCTTGAGAGTGGGAGTTAAAGGAGCCCTCTTAAACAATGTGGGATATTGGAGGCTGCTGGAGGAAGGGTAAATTTATTAATCCATTTTATTAAATTTATATACCACCCTTCATTGAAGATCTTAGGGTGGTTCTCAACATAAATGACCCCAAATCAATCAGAGGTTTGCCCAGTTTGGAGGCATTCTCTATCAGCAGCTCAACATTCCCCATTTCTCAGGAGGACTCATCCCAACTTTCCAGAGTGGCTTGAAGAGTGCACAGGTGGCAGGGAAGGGGAGAGAAAGGGATGGAAAACTTCCCTTCTATAACTTCCTTGAGCTAACTTATTTTAAGATAAGCCTATGTCTTTTTCTACCATTTTTAGTATAATAATACATTTGTGGCCAAGAAATATAGAAGGTAATCTGTGTAAAGATTAACTTAATGCAGGAAGAACTCTCATCCCTGCTTTCCATCTATTTATACACATATTTATGTGTTTGTTCAGTCAGCAGTTTTAACCCAGTAGCGACCAGCCTTATTTAAATCCTGGATGAAGCTAAATGGACATACTATTGGAATGTCTTGAGTCACTGCTTGATATGCTGGAGTGACAAACTCTAGCTCAGCCTCGGCAGTATTTGTATTCACCACACATTCTATATGAAAGAGTCGGACATCATACTTCGACTGAAGAAGAATCTTACAAGGATATCGGCCAGGATACTTAGGCAAAAACTTTATAGGAAGCTCAACTTCTGCAACTTCTGTGGGGAGAAAATAAACATTGTTAGTTTAAATATTGTAGGAAGCTCAACTGCAGCATCTTCTGTCAGGAGGGAAGAGGGATAAGTAGTTTTAATATAAGTACAATAGATAGATAGATAGATAGATAGATAGATAGATAGATAGATGTACTGGTGATGCCTAAAGCCTAAAATTGCCAATGTAACTTTATTAATCTGATTAGACACTTGCATCTATATGGAAAATGGACCAGAATTTGAGGGCAACCTGAGTTAGTTAATTTCACAACTATCACATAAAAAACACCTCAACTGCAATTAGGAATTAGAACAAAAATTAATTGGCTTCTGCTAATGCCCTCCCTGTCCCTGCTCTTTATATTTATACAGCTATCAACTTACCAACTATAGATTGGGGTTTATACCATGGACTTTATTCCTTCTGTTTAGAAATAATCATCTGGACACAGTTAAGACCATTAAAATGTGATCCTAACATACATAATGCAAGACAATGTACTATCACTGAACAGCGACAAAAGAAAAATTCAAGTACTAATTTAAGAGCCTTTTGTGTAAGTAACCTCAGGTACCAAAAATACTGGCTTAACACACCACCTGCAACAGTATCTTTAAATTTGCTGCAAATGAGTTGTCAGGACAGGGAGGCAGCACCTTTGAATACTGTGTGTGTTGTTTAGAGAACAAAAATCATTTTAGAGAATAGTTCTTACATGGAAACTTAGAGAGAAAATTGGAAAAGGTGTAAGGATTTGTAGCTGTGCGTGTCTGGTTGCCGTAAAAGTAAAGGGACCCCTCACCATTAGGTCCAGTCGCAGACGACTCTGGGGTTGCGGCGCTCATCTCACTTTATTGGCTGAGGGAGCCAGCGTACAGCTTCCGGGTCATGTGGCCAGCATGACTAAGCCGCTTCTGGCAAACCAGAACAGCGCACAGAAACACCGTTTACCTTCCCGCCGGAGCGGTACCTATTTATCTACTTGGACTTTGACATGGTTTCAAACTGCTAGGTTGGCAGGAGCAGGGACTGAGCAACGGACGCTCACCCCATCGCGGGGTTTCAAACCACTGACCTTCTGATCGGCAAGTCCTAGGCTCAGTGGTTTAACCCACAGCACCACCCACATCCGGTTGTCATAGTATACTTCAAAAAGCTTCTGGCAAAGCAGCTCACCAAAGACTCCTGAGGAAGCTTAGTAGTCAAAGAATAAGAGGTCTTCTTGTGGACCATGAATTCATTAAGCTGCAGGAAGCAAAAAGGAGTAGCCAATGCACCTTTCAGGCTTTAGGATTTACTCTGAGAATAAACACACTCAGGTGCTATACAAATTCCTTTTTATTTTCTCCCATGAAGCAAGAAGTGGTTTTTTGCCCTGCAAAAAGGGGGGGGGGTGTAACACTTCCTCAGCATCACAGCCCCGGTATGATTTGGCTTCCTCTACAGCTGCTTTTTTAAAAAGTGGGAGATCCATATCATTATTATCAATCTCATCTAAATATTCTCAGTTCCTGAAGCTATGGCAGAGCCTCTTCCAGCTGGACTTCTCCACCAGCGCTATCTTACTACAAGCTGCCCTGTGGGGAAAAGCTCAGGAGAGCAAGGGAGGCAGGCGAAATAGACCTCTAACCCAGCTCTTGCTGGATTAACCTCTTCCCACCACAACCATCTACCACCAACTGCCCTGTAAGAAGGATTCCAGGAGAGGTAAGTGGGCAGGCAAAGAAGTCATCAAGAGCCTTCTCTTGTCTGTCCCAGCTGGACTCTGCTCTCCCCACACAAGGCCATTCCAACACTGTCAAGTGGGAAGGAACCTGATGGCTTTATATTGTTTATTGCTTTTTTAAAAAAGTTGATGGTGTCAGTTGACTTGGAAGGATTTGTATCCTGAATAGCAGGCTATAAATAACTGTAATGAACAAATAGTATATTCATTGGCAATTTGATTTTCCTGTTATAAAATGGTGTTCAGTAGCAATTCAAGCCTTTACCAACTGGAAACTAATTGATGCCACCATTGTCATGTCAATACTTTCCTTGAACTCTTTATTATTGCTTTTAAGAAAACTCAAGTTCACAACAGGAATAGCACAGCATTGTATTATGTGCCTCCAACATTAGCAGGCTATCAAACAGATTATAGCACCTCAGCTTCAAACTTCTCTGAAATAAATTAGCTTGTTCTCTCATAAAGACAAGATTAATGACCTGCTAATTTATGAATTATTACCTCTTTTCTGTTTTGTCACCAAGTTATTATCCCCATCGGCTATCTTCCACAAAAACGTCCCACGTTTGTCAGTTATACTAGTAATAAAACTCGCTCACTTATTCCTGGCTCATAAATATTTTTTCCCCAAATTAGATTGTAACTATCTCGTACCATTCACGCAGTACATGGGAGCACAGAAAATATCCACATTAGATGATTTTTCAATTTTTTGGTATATAGTTTAAGTACATTCAGTACCACAAGACAAAACTCACAATTCTTTTACACAAAAATATTAGCAATACATTTTAGATAACATGCCTTTATTATCAGTATAGGTCTAATTTTCCAATGTACTATTCTTTCTCCTGGGATTTGCATTTTGCAGAATTTATTGCACACCAGAAAACATCTTGGGCCAAGCTAAAGGCTGCTTTTCATGGTATGCTTGCATTCTGGTTTTGATACCCAAGTACAATTAAACACATATTTCCTATCAGTTTGTTAAGCATGACTTCCTGCATAGTATAAACATTCATCCTCAAAATAAATAGCAAAGGTCTTATCCTGGATTGGTTCACTGTTTACAAATCTTTTGAAGAAGCACTGGAAGACAGCAAGTTGGTCCACCTTGTAGGGTTAGTTTTTAAACATACCACAGAAAGCGCTGTCTAAAAGACTGCCACACCAAATTAGGATGTCAAAGTGGATAATTTTGTGAATATCTGGCTCAATTGCAGGGGAGGTATTCACGAATCACACAAAGATCATTCTAGATCTAGAGGGACTTACATACCGGTAGTTGGATATTATATAAGCTTAATTTCTAGCAGAATTAAGAAGTTGAAGATGTTATTCATTGAATTCAAGCTGATGTTTGTTGCTTTGTTACAAACCCAAGGATTGGGTCCACTAGTGTTTTCTCCTGGTATATTGCAACTGCCAAAATTATACTTAACAGAACAGCAGCCAAGAGGTAAAATTTAATTAACACGAGAACTGCATGCCCTCATTGCAAGCAATTTGAGGCCCATCCTGCACCCACTGTGCACAAGGAGAAGTAGCAGTAATGCTACCTAAAATTCTGAGATGATACTTTTTGTAAAGATGCCTGTCCCAATCTGGTAAGGAAGATTTGCACATGCAAGTGGCCTTCTATGTGTACTTCCATTGTTGATACACACCTGAATGCACATCTCCTTCTGCATATGGTTCACAGTGCCCATTTATCCTACTGAACTGGTTGTACATGTTTTTTTGATGGAATACTGAGATGTACATCTGCTTCTAAAGTCATCAGTTCTGGCACATAACTAGCCATCCATAACTACGATTAGAACACTGGTAGTCATCTCAAAAAGTCATATCTTAGTATGTATGTAAAACAAAATAGACCACCCACAGAGCACAACCAGAAGAGAAAGAGGATCACTGATAACATTGTGCTGGGGAGCAGGTTTAAAGCTCCAGGAAATTACTGGGAAATAAAAGATTGCTCGAATTACACCAGACACTGAACCAAGGCAGAATTCATAAGGCATATAGTGAAAATGATAACCTGTTACTGAGTATAATATGAAGGCATATTTTTAACATACACATATGGAGAAGTTTTCAGAAAATTATGCTTTTTAGATAGTGTTATTAAATATGTAAATATTTATGTCTTCTGAATTGAGTAGTGGAAATAAATGTTAGTTCTAGCAACCATAGAAGTCAACATATTGTAAATGATTTGCTAGCCTAAGTAATGTGATGTGACATGATATTCAATCTTATTTGTAAGGATTAGTGGAGGATGTTTGGCTGTGTGGTCCGCTTTATTTTCTACAAACTTTAGTGATGTGACAATCAATGGTGTAGCCCATGTCAAGGACTGGCTGGACAAAGATGAATGGTGGGGGGCACCAATCAGGGAACCCCCAGGGGAAACCCCAGAGGAGGAAGGATCAGGACCAGGAGGTTGGTGGTGGGACACCAAGGAGAGTTCAGGCGGAGAAGAGTTCAGACGCTGCTGAAGAATCCAGGGAGTCTCCCTCTCCCGATGCAACAGGCTCCCCTCCCCTCCTCCCTGGTCCCCAAGAACCTGCATAGTAATGCGAAGAGCAGAACAGAGGTCAGAAGTGTGCAGACTGCAATTTGAGACTGCTTGGGAAATGGCTGGGAGAGGAGGAGCCTTAGAGAAGTGTGGAAGGCAGGGACCTTCAGTCCTGTCAACTGCTCCATAGGGGCAATACCTGCTGGGAAGTGTTGCTGAGACCACTAGGCCGAGTGTATATTTGTTTCTTTGAATAGAGAGTTAACTTTACTGAAAACAGAGATGTGCTTCTTTTAGAGCTGCCCTGCATCTGCCCTTGCTTTCTAATGAATGGGCCATTAGAGATGAAAAACAATGGAGAGACAGAATTAAAAAGAAGATAGAATTAGCCAATAGCTAATATCCACCCTTATTTTAGTTTCAGAGTATTGAACAGCTATTGATTAAGCATGAAAGCACAGCACACCAAAAGACAGAATGTAATTATTAAAAAATTCATTTAAATTATTCAGGCACAAAATTAAAAAAATAAAGCATATTAAAATGATTAGTGCCTTAACAGTTCGATAGCACTTCACAAGCATGAAGTACAAAGCAAACTATTTAATCAGTCATTGGAATATTGTAAGTTATAGAATTATTCACATATATTTATAACTCCAAAGTCTAGCTGTCACTGTTGCCTTCTGACCTGAAAGATGGTCTGGTCTGCTTCTGTACCTTTAACAGCAGTTTGACATGTATACATCAGCAGATAAAACTCTTCACATGGTACGAAGGTACCATAAAATGTCTGCATTTTAGAGTCATAGGAACAAGGTGCAGATTATTATTATTATTTTTAATGCCAACCATAATAGTTGTTCAAAGCTTCAGGAATTAGAACTCTATTCCCCTTACTATATCTCATCAACATGCAGTTGTGGTTAACAAAATGGCCAATTCTTCATTTTTGTGCTTATTATAAAAAAGGGAGTTTCGCTTTTTTGCTAAAAAGATCCAGCTCAGTCTTGTAAGATGGAATTTAGTTTTGGAATATATAGGCTAATATTTGTTTTCTGAAGCATTACATATAAGTAATTGAAGATAGCTTGGTATGTCACATCCAGCTGGCAGTCTTTTACTTAATACTCACAAAACTCAAACTCTATGAAGCCTAAACACCAATAGCACCTATCCAAGCTACAAACTATTTAATTAATGTATGAATACAAATGTGCGAGAAAATTTATAAGAGTTACTTTAAAAAGAAAAGAAACAAGTATTTTAACATGATAAAGATAAACCAATATTGTATTCTCTTCATAAAGGTTAAAAAAAAAAAAGGTAAAGGACTCCTGGATGGTTAAGTCCAGTCAAAGGTGACTATGGGGTTGCGGTGCTCATCTCGCTTTCAGGCCAAAGGAGCTGACGTCTGTTCACAGACAGCTTTCCGGGTCATGTGGCCAACATGACTAAGCCGCTTCTGGTGCAATGGAACACCATGACAGAAACCGAAGAACAGAAACACTGTTTACCTTCCTGCCACAGCGGTCCCTATTTATCTACTTGCACTGGTATGCTTTCAAACTTCTAGGTACTACAATGGAGCACTTATGCAACAAAATCCAGTGAATTCCAAATTAGGTATCCTGAATATTTAAGCAACCAGGCAAACTTGAAATTACCATTGTCACAGCTATGGTTCAGTGATCTTTAATTTGACCCCGAAGACACAAAGATGGCACAGACTGACAATGTGAAATATGCAGACAAATATGTAACAATATTTCCCTCAGGTACATGAAGAAAATCATGTTGATGTCAAAATGAATCAAGGGCTCTTTTGAGATTCAAAATGAACCAAGGGCTCTTTTGAGATTCAGAAAGTGTGATCGTATCTCGTTGAAATACTGGTAAGCAATTCTGATACATTTTATTTTTATGTTAGCTTATTCAAAATATTTCCTAACAGATGGATGCCAACAACAACATCGGTAAGATTTCCAGTAAACATGTTGATAATTAAAAGGTTTGGATACCAAAATCAGTCACTGGCCTTTTTTGTATGATTATTCCACTACATATCCTGTATAATCAAAGCTGTTTGTCCCACATGCTCTGTTTGCTTCACTGGCACAAGCTTTTACTTCCAAAGCTCCAGTCCTTAAATTTCCAACCGTAAATTATTTGTTTCAGGCATGAATTCTTTTCACAGGGATTCGAACTGCCGACCTTCTGATCGGCAAGTCCTAAGCTCTGTGGTTTAACCCACAGTGCCACCCGCGTCCCACATTGATGTTAGTTACTTCTAAAAAACCAAGAGTAACTTTCCTGTAGGACTGACATCCCACTCCCCTTGTGCCTGGTTATAATGAAAATAAGTGAAGTGCTGAGGAAAGGGAAATGCTCCTGTAATCTGCAGAAGTTATAAACGGCTTCAGACCATTTCTCATCTCCACTGTACAGATATTGTTCCACTCACTGGGCATCCCTTCCCAGTGAAGAACATCTGCAGCAAACAGGATGGTAAGACATATGAAGAATTTCAGAATTAGTATCAAGAGTTTTGTTATTGACAGTGGTAGTAGTAATTTACTAATCAGATGCTTGTCACCTCTTTCTTCTGCAGACCAAATATGTCCTTTTCCCTGGTGCGTAGGATGAATTCTGCTTGATGCCAACACGGGTATTTCTATATTTCCAGGGCTTTCAAAATATTCAGGCATGCTCACTTCAACACTGTACTCAATATATTTTGTAAAAAATTTAGGAAAGTTGTGCAGCGCATCTTTCTGTAAATAAAGGAACCATGTAGTTGAGTCTTAACAATGTTTTCATGCTAACTGCAAGTCAACCAGGAAGCATGTAAAAGGTTCTGTGTATGCACCTAGATTTTTATTTCCTTGTTTTTGCAGAATTACTTTCTTAATTGTATTACACAATTATCAAAATACTCTTCAAAATCTCCTATGTTTAAAAAGCCATTTGGGAGATTTGGTGGTGCAAATATAGTTTACTTTTTAACTTCTGCCTGTAGGAATGCTGTATTTCCCTTAACCCCACGGCACACACCAATTTTTCTTTTCAAGTGAAATGGATGATACTGTTCCTACTAAATTAGGTTGGTTGGAACAATTAAGGATGGGGGCTGGGCACAGACATGTCAAAAGAAACTGGATTATATCATGCATATGAATTGTGTTTAGGCTGGAATAAGGTCTGCTAGCCCAGGAACCACCATAGTTCTGATCCAACCCTGCTACTATGTGCTGAGATGCTTACTCCCAGGTTGGAGGTTACCTCTCAAAATCAAGCTTTGGGGGTTTGGGCAGCTTTATAACATAATGGAGAAAACTGCATTACAAGACTGGTGTTCAGAATCAGCTTGACAAAAGAGGCCTTTTCCAATCGTGCAGTATGCAGTCAAAGTGTTGCTTCCCTGTCAGCTTCAAAATGTAATGAACAAAGTACAATTATAAGATCTGCAGTCAATAATGTTCTTACCTCAACTTGTGACAGACCTAAAGCTGCAACTGCAACTCGAACGCTGCTGCTCTCAAGTGTCCCAGTGACCTTTCTTCGCTCATACTCCAAAGCAGACATCTGCTGTTGTGCTGCAAGAGCCAGAGCCTTTTCCCTAGCTTCATTCACGAGAGGGATCTTCAGCTTTTCTCGAAGCGTATTACCAACACAACATTTCAGGCAAAGCACTGGTTGTATTTCTCTGTCACCTGTAATAAACAAGAGCAAGAGGTAACATCAACAACGGCCAACTAAGATTTTTGCTTCTACAGCACACCTGCACCAGGCAGATGCTAAATTTGGTACCATAGCACCAATTGCTATGGCTTGCCAGAGCCAGAGCCAAAAGCCTAGTGTTAGAAAAAGCTGACAAGGACAACACAACACAAAAACTAGTGTTGCTAACTTTATTTCTCAGCAGGGCTCCTGTGCTTCTAACCCCTACGGTTCAACAAAATGCACCTGATAAATAAAGTGAAGGAATAAACTTCATCTGGTAGATTTTCTCATGTCAAGCAACTACAAAGATACAGAAGTCCTGCCAGAAAAAAGTTAGCAATCTGAATTCCCATTTCTATTAGGCACTGGAATCATGGAAAAAACCAGCTTGAATTCACTTGTTTTCAATTTATCAACTAAAACAGTTGAACTACAATGCTACTAAAACATTTTCTTCCCCTTTTAGCTGTCATGGTGGAAATAAGTCTTAATCTTATAACTCTTGATTTTTATTCCTTCACAGTAAGCAAAAATAAGTGACTAGGCAAAAAGTCATTGTTAGCATTACAGTTCAAGCTGCTGGTTTCATTCAAAAGCACAGCACGGAACAAATCTTTAGTATGTAAAAACTGAGTTCAATTAAACAAAGATGGGTTTAGAGACTTTATATGCCCTATTGCCAAAGCTGTGTATATCTATGGCCCAGTGGTGCTAAAGAAATGTAGCTATATTTCTCGTTGATACTACTGTCAGTATATACTCCATTTTGGAGAAGCCTAGGGGCACACTGTCTCCGCAAGCATCAATCCCTTGCTGACAGGGCTGTTTGGCCCTCATTAAATGGACATGCAGGAGTATGTCTGAATCACAGGCCATGAAAGAAAGGTCACTTGTGCAGTAACTGTAGCTCTTCCAAGGTAATTTGCTGTTTGGATCCATGCAAAGTGAAGGAAGGCTATACAAGCTATTATCTTCAAGAATTACAATTACAGATAAGTAACCTTTTCTTCTCCTTTAACTATTGCCTGTTTGGGTTGCCAGGTCATTATCAACCAGTAATAAATCCAGATGGCAGAAAGGCTAGAGGATACTAATTGAACAAAAACCGCAAATTTGATTTTTGCAAGCTGAAGTAAGTCTAAATTTAAAGAGACCTGTTAAAAAAAAAACTAAACAGGTTCCCAGGCCTGAAATACTGTGAAGAATTACAGCATGAAGCTTTTTTATACCTTTAAGGGTACTTCATGTGGCTTTGATAAATGGTCAGAACAGAACTCTATACATCAAATTTCAATCCTTTGGAGTCTAGGAACATTCACCTGGCATAGTGCTCATATAAGCAGAGTCATAACCATATGATACCAATATACAATGCTGAGACAACCAGGATAGAAGCTGTAACTGATGATGTATGGAGAACACTGAAAATAATCCTTTGTTATTTGCACCAGTAGAGAGCAGGCATATGCAAGGATAAGAAATACGTGTGAGCAAGAAGTAATTTGTAATCCAAATAAAAATGTTTGACTACCATTTGAGGTACCAGAAAAAGAAACAATTATATATTCCAATGGCAGTTTTCTGATGCCTCCGCATTGCAAAATATTTCACTGCTTGTGAAATTTATTGTATCTAAAAGTTTAACGTGGGGGGGGGAGATATTTTTATACCCCCACTCTACCTTCTAGCATGCTGCTAATGCACAGAACATTTGGGCTATTCATTGGAAGTAAGCCTGAAGGCAATGGTAAATCACATGTTCCTTCCACCAGGTACACAAATTCCCCAATCTGAAACACAAGAACATATGCATTTCAATTTCGACAACAATCCATGCAGAACAAATTAGAAGCCTCTCAGACTATAAACAAACACAAATCCATTGCAGCAACATTGAAGCTTGACTTACAAGAATATTTCATACATTTGAGAGTCTTCGTTTTAAAGCCTCTTCATAAACTAAACTGGAAATACTACAAGGTATAATAAAATAAATCTAGTAATTCAACGTTGGGTAGGAAAGAATTAGGACCAGAAGTATTTGTCATTATTTAACTCGGGTGCCCTATCAATGCCATGAAAGCCATTTCCCCCATTGATTGCATGCATTATTTGCATGTAAGATGTGGTGTAATTGGCTTAACCCATTTGGACCTTTAAATGTTCATCAGTCCTTCAGTAGAGGACTTCAAGGATAGGTTTATCAACCTATTAGACTGATCTCATCGTACATTCTTTACTTGCTGGAGTCACAAAAAGAGAACTCGGTATTATTCCAACATATATAGTGGCATCCCATTCTAGAGCTCTAATCCTTGTAAAGTTAAAGCAATATTTCTGCCTTTATTAGGACAGTCTGGTCCCACTCATTAACTTTGAAATGCAGCTACAATTTAACAGACACCCAGAATTTATGGTTATACCTGTAGGCAATCTTGACACCTATAAATGAAGGTCAAATTAACAGTACTGCTCTTTTCTATTTCACAGCATGCTGAGTCTTGCATTTAAAAATAAAGGTTGAAAATTTTTGAGCTCTCCCATTAAGACACTTATGCAACTGTAACTTTTTAATGGCCACGTGGTTCAAAACTGCTGAATATGGAAAACAATCCTTTAAAAGAAATTGTGTTTTAGTCTAAAACATTTCTTCCATGGACACACACAAACTCTCACACAGCAATTCTGCAGAGATTGCTAAGAGCACCACAGCGATGGTGACTGTATGTATATTGGAATTGTTGCGGAGCACAGGTTTTTACAACTCCGCCCCCAGCAGTCTGGATAGATCTTAAATTGCTTGATAGTGTCATTTTCCCCATCACCTAGCTGATGGCTGATCAGCTCAGCAAAGGGGTAAAGTTGGTGGATTTTTTTGGGGGGGGGAGAGCTGTACAGAGAGTGGTGGAGAGCCACATGCACCTCATAGACTGTGGCGTGCCTACATGTGTTCTAGTGACAGTTTTATCTCTTGCAGCCTGCTTATCACAGAACTGTAGAGCTGGAAGAGAGTTGGGGGGGGGGTGCTATTTCCCCCAGTTCACCTGAGGTTTCATAAAAATAGCAGCAACAGCTATAGAAATATCAAAGACACTGGGAATGCTTTTAACATCAACTCTCCCCAACATATTTCTTGAGTTCCCCATCAGCAGGACAATTTCTTTTTACTGTATTATATTGTTATAATCAGCTATAAGATGCTGGATATCATTTGAGTGAAAAGCAGGCAATAATTTCACTGAATGAATGAATGAATGAATGCCCTTTTTTTGAAGTGCTTTGGTTTGTTTGCTTGTTTTAAAAGGTATGTGTTGGCATGCAGATATGGATATGGAACATCTTCCATACTTTCTTCAGGATTGCTTAATATTGACCTATGAGTCCAGGGACCCACAGAGGATTGGAGAAGATAGAAGGACTTTGCAAGAATGTTTTAGGATACCAGGATTTGAAGTTGGTGCATTTTATTTTATTTTTATTTTTTGCATTTTCAATGAACTGTTATAACAATAAGATTTAGTGTCCCAATTTTTCTCATGTCATTCACAAGGGCAATGTGTGAAAAATATACCTATTTACCTGTTCATTGAACAAAATTATGGCACAATAACGTTTTCCCATAATAAAAGGAAGATAGTGAAGCCTGAGGACTGAACTGCTTTCTCCCGTCAGGAAAAGTACATCCATTGGGCTGAAGAACTCTTGTAAATAGTTTGATTCCTTAGTTGCCAATGCATCATCTGGAGGTTCAGCTACAGCATCAGAGCTAGTAAATGCTTCTGCTATAATATAGAAACATTGTAAGAATGCAATTACAGTACATAACAATACGTAATATTTTAAATTCTTAAGGAATACAATGAAACCTGGCAGATAATAGAGAAATGCTAATTCATGCTTTCCATTTTTATCAGCTTTAACTATGCTGCTCAAAGAGCAGGAGAATTTTGAATAAGGCGCTTTTTTAAAGGGTCAGAAGCACACATTGCCTGGTAAATCTGTTCCTGGATTTTGTGGGGTAGGGGAAAAATTAGAATCGTGGCTGCAGTATGGGAGAAGGGGCATGAATCCTTCCTTTTAACGCCATTCTCTGTTGCAAATCACCCCAGCTGCTATGAGCCATGCTATGACTAGACATAATACAGGCATTGGGAAATTTGAATCAGGAATCAGCAAAGAGGTCCCTTTCAAACAATCATGCAGTTAATTTCATATACACATTCAGTTGTAACTGTATTCAACTAACTTTTAATCAGAGTAGACCCACTGAAATTAGTAGTCATTAATTTCAATGGATCTACTCTGATTAAAAGTACAACCCAATGTCATAGTCTGGGGCGTAAGAAAGCAGTGATTTCCCTTCTAATTTGTATTCATTGCAAGGACCGCTTATCTCTTCCCCCAGTGAGCAGTGATTGTGGCCTGACGCTAGGGATTGGGGGCAGGGGCCTGTTTCTCACATGACTGGGAAGGACATCATTTCCTCCTCCAATGGTCACAGGGGATTCTGGTGGCTCGCTTGTGGTTCTGATCAATTCCTCACAGCAATTGCATGCTGATGCTCTGTGCTCCCCACCTCCCTGACAGCATATAATAATGGACACCGCACACTTACCGGTATGTTTGGATCAAATAAGGCCACAGATTTATTGAATGCAGATGAAAAGATTTGGCATAGGCACTGGGCAACCATTAACTTGCCAGAAGTGATGTCAAGGGTCAATTTGGCAGCAGAGGATTCCTAAGACTTGCATCAAATTAGTGGACCTCTGCAGGAATTGCCGCTTTGAGGAGTGCTATAGGCCCCAGCCCCTGCCTGAGCCTCTGATATAATCAGCTCCCCCCAAATCCCTTTAATGGGATACCCTGGCACTGGAGGGGCAGGAAGAGACTACAACCCCCCTTCATCCAAGACTAAGGTTTGCCCAATGCCTACTCAGTAATCAACCAACAGTCAGATTGGGTGATTCTGGCTACACACCCAGTGCCTATGCCAAGACTTACTTACATCTGTAATCAATAAAGTTGTGGCCCATTTTATCCCAAAGCAATAGTCCTGTGATTATTTCATCTCCACATATTAGCCCTTAACTGCTCGCAGCCACACATCAGTGCTATTTCTGTTCTGCTGCAGTTTGATTTCTACCAAATACTATCCCAATGTCTGCTTTTTAATGTAAGCTACATAGATTATGTATGCAGGTGGCGCTGTGGTCTAAACCACTGAGCCTAGGGCTTGCCGATCAGAAGGTTGGCAGTTCGAATCCCCGCAACGGGGTGAGCTCCTGTTGCTCAGTCCCAGCTCCTGCCAACCTAGCAGTTTGAAAGCATTTCAAAGTGCAAGTAGATAAATAGGTACCGCTCTGGCAGGAGGGTAAACAGCGTTTCTGTGTGTTGCTCTGCTTTCGCCAGAAGCGGCTTAGTCATCCTGGCCACATGACCCGGAAAACCTGTCTGCAGACAAATGTCGGCTCCCTCAGCCAATAAAGCAAGATGAGCGCCGCAACCCCAGAGTCGTTCATGACTGGACTTAAGTGTCAGGGGTCCTTTACCTTTACCTTTACATAGATTATGTAACTAATTATGTAACTTAAATTAAATGAATTTTTTGCCTATTTTTGATATTTACATTGAAATGAATGTATCATTTGCTGATTATATTCACTTGACTGATTTATTTTCCTGTAGCAATTTCTGCTTCCTTTTTCATCAGAATTCTCTGACATCTACCTCTACTTAAAGTTAGTTCAAAAGAAGAGGCAGGGATGGTGAATACTCTTCCAGAGTTAAAGCTTTTTTTCTTTAACATCCCACTGAATGCGCACAAATCCCTTAATATAAGAGGTTCTCTCCATTGTGATCTATGTTATATACTATATATTGTAAAAAACCATTTTACATACTATGCATTATAGTAGAATATGTTATACTGTTATATGCACTTAAAAACAAATACATACGAATTCAAGACAGAGCAACTTTTTTTGTTAAATAAGTAGCTTTTTTTTAAACCTGGACAACAATCTTTCCTTCATAAAGATAACAGCAGGCAGAGCAATTCTATCTAGAGAGAAGCTGAGTGGCAGATCCACTGCTGCTTCCTGAGTCCTCTTGTTTTATACCAGTAAGGGCAGAAAGGGAGAGGGCAGTTCTTTCTTAATCATCAACGTTGGGAGCAAGGCTATGTTTTCACTCTGAATCTGTATATATTTTAGGAAATATTGTTTTTCCTTTTTGAAATAAAGTCTTAAGTCAAAACATACGGTATATCTAATATATGTCAAAACAAAACAGTAAAACAAATGAAATATTCCCTCTTTCAAAAGCTGCAAGGAACTAACAGTTATTTAAATAAGATAATTTAATCACTGATCTTTCAGGAGCTCAGCTGCCCAATACATCACTGAGAAATAGGGCCAACAATAATAAACCCATAACCTGATAGGCAAAGGCAGGTCCTCAGAATTATTTGTTAAATGATTGTTTCAGTGCTCAGCTGAAACCCCATCAAAAAGATACACAAAGAAAAGGCTCCATTAGAAAATATTTTAAGTGGATCTAAGACCTGGCAGATAGATTTAATATGATCAAAGGATGCACTTGCAGGACTTTTAAACCCACCTCTCCTTTCCTTTTCCTGCCCCCCCACCCCACACCTGCTCTCCACACCAGTGCACTGCAACTTCAAGCCAGAAGTGCCTTAGGGTGCAATCTCACTTACCTGGGGTAAAACTCATTTAATTCTGTGAGTCTTACTTCTCAAAAGACTTATACGTTTCCGAGCACAATTCAAAGTGTTGGTGCTGACCTTTAAAGCCCTAAACGGCCTCGGTCCAGTATACCTGAAGGAGCGTCTCCACCTCCATCGTTCTACCCGGACACTGAGGTCCAGCACCGAGGGCCTTCTGGCGGTTCCCTCACTGCGAGAAGCCAAGTTACAGGGAACCAGGCAGAGGGCCTTCTCGGTAGTGGCGCCCTCCCTGTGGAACGCCCTCCCACCAGATGTCAAAGAGAACAACAACTACCAGACTTTTAGAAGACATCTGAAGGCAGCCCTGTTTAGGGAAGCTTTTAATGTTTGATGTAACATAGTATTTTAATATTCTTTTGGAAGCCGCCCAGAGTGGCTGGGGAAACCCAGCCAGATGGGCGGGGTATAAATAATAAATTATTATTATTATTATTATTATTATTATACAGAATTACACTGTTACTCTTTGGGGAAGGTAAAATACATTTGAGCACTATAAGCCTCCCCCCCAAAAAATCAATATTTATAAATATAGTAGGGGTTTTTTTCCAAGTAATCGGAAAAATGTTATATGTAGTTTAACAAATTAAACTGTGAAACCAATAAGAAACATGATTAAAAATAGAGCTTACCAGCATTTGATCTGTCCTCTTGACTGCAGAATTTTGTTACACCTATCACATCATGTCTTTTATTCAGTATGTCAGTTTCGGAGCTAAAAAAATGAAAAACAAACTGTTTCTTGACATAAAGAAAAGAGGTCAAATTCCTGAATCTTGATGTGCCTCGGTTATCACAGTTATACCCAAACCTTAACAAGCTGAATCATATAGACCTATTTCATTGATTAATATGAATGCTAATTTACAGGGATACTGACCAATTGCCTTTTAAAGAAATTTACCCAACTATGTCCACCATGACCAAGTCGGATTCATAGTCTATTAGAAAGATTCTCAATACATTTTTAAGGGTCAATCACGTCCAGAACCTCTTGTTCTTGGGATGCTGGATGAAGTCAAGGCATTGGATTGTTTAAACTGACAGTCTCTCTTTAAAATTCGAGGTTCCTTTGGTATTTGTGCATCCTGGGTTGATATGCTCTCAGATTTATGCTATAGGTTACTGGCCCACGTTTTGGTGAATGGGGAACACTCTTAAATATTTCCCATTGGCCAGGGCATGAAGCAGGACAGCACCGTACCTTGCCCTGCCCACAAGAACCCTTAGCTTTGGCATTGAAAGCAGATGAGGATCTAAAAGGTTTTGAATTATCTGGAAAAATCCATCTTATCAATATGTTCACATATGATGTTGCACTATTCCTTTCTGATCCTAAAGCCTCTTTACCTGCTATTATGCATCAACTTGCTATCTGTGGCAAGATATCTGGGTTCACTGTTAACTTCACCAAATCTGAGTTGATGTGTATACACACCCCACCAAACCTACAACTGAACTGACACAAAACAACTGGCCAGAAATACCTATCTGAACTCTATCTGAACTTTACTCCCTTGATAAAACATTTAACAACTAAGCTCAAAAACTGGTCAAAGCTAACCATATTTACTTATTCCAAGTCTTACCAATAAGCATACCCATCTCTCATTTAATAATCAGCCAAAATTCTATTAAATTTTGTTCATAAAAAGAAGAGACCTCAGCTACCTCAACGAACACTTTATAGGGACAAGAAAGAAGAGGTATAGCAATACCTAATCTAAAATGGTATGAAGACTCCACTCACTTACACAATACTCTTTTGATTTTACACAACTCAGACCAGGTCCAATGCTTCACCTGGATCACTGTATTCAGTATTTTAATGCCACTGCCATGTTACATTCAGTGAATATGTGCTACCAATCTTCTACCTAGTTCATTAAGACTCTTTAATCTGGCCCCTTATGTTTCCTTCACTGAAATAACTTTCTAAATAGTTACACTAAATGTTCTTGCAAAGAATATAGCATCACATGTGTATAACAAATATGAGGTAATTGATCTTGATAGCTGATCTTTAATTCCTCCAGCAAATTGTCTTAATCCCAGTAATTTACCTGAATGTCTAATTTAGGACACAAAATCTAAGAATTTCTATTTCATTAACTATTATAATGGAGTAACCTTGAATTTGAAAAGGTGTCCTCAGCTGCAATTCCTAAATCTATTTGGTGTCTCAAAGGAATCCCCTAAGCCAACAATCTATTCAGTTACTCTAAGCTCTTTCAATTACAATTCTATATAGTTAACTGGCTTATTTTAATTTGTAATTGTAAATTCAAATTGTTCCCCTGAGATTATGACTTACTACCTCATGGTTAGCCATGTGTCACTGAAGGATCTTACTTGGTTCAATCCTAAACACAGCTGAAAATGTCTAATTGATCAGCAAGTGGCTTAGGACAGAAGCCTTAGGGCAGTTTTATATTCCTTTATGGCAGCTATTTCTCTTATACTTATTTTCATTTTCAGTACACTTTCTTTGCATGTGAAAAGGTATACTGTCTCTCTATGACTGGCTTGCCTCCTGATATCCATGTAAACAAAAGAATATAACACAAATGTCATAGTGAAACCTCGAAACTCCTGTGTTTGATATCCTGTATCTTGTTCATAGCCTATTGCCCTTTTTATTTGTTATGCTGTGGATTCTGATCTTTTGATAACTGAGTAAAATCTCCATCTTTTATCTTATATAGTATTAAAACCGATATTATTCCACACTGATCACAGGTAAGGTAATATTATAAGTATCTAAAGCAGCAGTGGACTACAGCTTCAACTGGTGAATCAGGAACCAGCTTGCAGTCTAACAGCTGTACTGCCACCATACAGGCATATGGTAAAATATAATAAATTGGATCCCCAAATGCATTTGGGAACTAAAGATGGGTTCCAGAACTGAAAAAAGGTATCTAAAGTATGCTTTTGACTTTCTGCCATACCAAAGGTTGAGTAGTGATACAAAAATGACAGTGCTGCATTTATGTTTCTGTATCATACCTAATCATTCATGCATAAAAATAAAAAAAGAAAAGTATGGGTAATGGCTGCTCACACACACAAAAATGACTCTAAAGGCCTATTGGCTTCACAAAACCTATTTCATGATACTGTACTTTGGTTCCTGGCTACAGTCGATCACAGTAGGATTGAGAGACAAATATTGATATTTCACTGTCTGAATCAGTCAATCTAGAAGCCATCACAACTGATAAGGCAATTATACAGCAAAGAGAAAACTATATTCTACTCAGAATAGGCCCACTGAAATTCTGGACCTTAGTTATTTAGGCCTATTAATGTCATTTTGTAAGTATGTTATTCAAGACAGTAATCAGCTGCAGAACATACATGTCACACTAATTTCTTGCTATTATCTAACTCTGTGGAACAGGATTACATTCTCCATAATTAAACCTTGCAGCCAAATAATGAAATTAGCAATGTTAGGGTTAATGTGAGCTTCATCAGTTATAAAGGCTATAAAGAAGCAGCAGCATATATTTTAATGAATTGCCTTCAAAGAGAAGACTTTCATATATTGGTAAACCACACCAAGGAACTTAGGTTATAGCAGGGATTCTCAATTTGCGTTTCCTCCTGCCCCCAATTCTAGGAGGATCTTAAAAGCAGTCACGCTTGTAGCGCTCTTTCAATGGACTAGAATTTCTTAGCTTCCACCTATTTCAAACAGTTTTCAGAAACCTCTTATAGGAATACAGTGAGGTAAATATATTTACTGAGTACAGTGTGATAGTTTCTTTTCACCTCACACATGGAAAGTTACCATTGTGGAAAGGATGGCTATACCACATATAACAGGAGTTAATAATACTGAAACATTCCATCCGTAATCAGGTACAAAGTGAAAGTTCGGTGCATATATAAGATTTTTTCAACCACAGAATTTCAGTAAATATAGATGAGAAGATGTCAATGTAAACCCCATTCACAGAAACCGCTGGTGCAAAGCTATCGATGGAGAGCATTTCTGTGATTGGTTGAGGAAGAGGAAGAACACATGCACTGCCTCCCTTTGATTTCTGGCAACCGGCTGGCCCATCCTAGGGTGCAAGATTGATCTTGGTGCCAGTCACTACAGTAGGATTTTTTCCCATGTCCACTCCTGCAGGCTAGTTTCATCACCTACTCTGTGCTGCATGGCATAGTGGGTAAAGGCACAGGTGGTGGGTGTGGCTTAGTAGGTTAATTTGTTCACATTTTGGCAGGTAGGTGCAGGAGATGGAAAGGCGGCAAGATCAACAGCTGAGCACCCTTAGACACCTTTGGAGGTGGTGGGCGTGTTCTGAAGGCAGCCCCTCCAGGATGTGCATTCTGTGAGGCTGGATATTGAATGCCTAGTCTCACCCAATAGGAACTGTTGGGTTAGAAACGGGAAGTCTTCCTAGATACCTTCAGGGCAGGGCTCAGGTAAGGGCCTATGATCAGGTCATGCTTTTGTCCTCAGCAAGGTAGCTCACACAGGATCTTCACACAGGAGCTGTTGAGTTATAGTCACCTCGACTTTTCTAAGCATCTGGATAGAGTTCACGTTGTGCTAGCAGAAAGGTTCTGCCTGTGCAAGCAAATCAACCTGCTAGACAGAATGATCCCCTTCCTCCTTGCCTACATGCTGTTCTGTGGGGTCTATTGACCCCCCAGGCCAATTAAACGGGGAGGGAGAGAGGGGGAAAACAACACTGTGCAAGTGGAACCCCTTGCACAGGGCTTCTGCTGATGGGCAGGATTCACCTAGCAAGCTTCATTATTTCTATAATGACCAATATACACAAGGAACATCTGCTGCTTTAAAAAGAGTGAGCTTGGTCCTTCCTCTCACCCATTAAACCAGAATGGGGGTGTAAGAAACACAGTGCATATGCACGCACACCTGTACCATTCCTCGGTATAATTATACTCTTGCAGAATTCCTTCATTTAAACTGCTACTATAACTACCATAGTGTAATAACCTACTAAGGAAGTATAAAAAGATATGACAGAATTATACTGTATTATCTCTCACTGAGCTGCGAGTTAATAAGTTTGAAAACTTACCTTTTCGTTTTACCTTGTTTAATATGGCTGAGTTGATCTAAGTTCTCAGGCTCAGTGATGCAACTGGTTGATTCAACTAAAATGACACTAAAAATATTTCCAGTTTAGCAAAAAGCCTACAATATCTCAAGGTAATAAAACAAACAACTTGCAAAAATAGGAATACAGCAATACTTAGATTTTAAGAACTCTGACCTACCCATCCCAAAGTCTCTGTACTAGCAAAAATACTTTAATAACCAAACCTAAACTTTTTTCATGTACTTTTTACCTAGACAACAGAATCCTTGGAGAGATGAGGCCTACCCAAGGTGCCCTTGACCCCTGCCCCTCCCAGCTTATAAAAGCAGCTGTTGGGGGATTGGTGGAGTGGGTAATGGGAGTGATGAATGCTTCTTTACATCAAGGCAGAGTCCCACCATGTCTAAAAGAAGCAGTGGTGAAATGTCTTCTTTATAAAAACAAAAACTTCCAGGTGTCCCAAAGTTCTGGATAACTTTCAGCCTTTTCTGTGGCTGCTCCCATATTGTGGAATTCCCTCCTAAGAAAGGTTGGAGTAGCTCCCTCCATACTATCTTTCCACTGGCAGGCTAAGACCTCTGTATTCAGACAGGCAGTGGAATGCTAGGTGCAGATGATGTTGACCAATCAGCCTTTTAATGGTGGTTTTAAATGCTTTATTGTATTTTAACTATTGTTTTTAACTAGTTTGTTTTTATTAATTTGTATTTTATAATGCTGTTTTAAAACTCTTAAATCTGAAAATGTCTTTTCCAGGGTGAGTACAGCCTCTAGCCAACCTTTTAAAGACAAATAAAATGACATAAAACTCTGTAGCCAGAAAAGTTGAATGCCTATGGCCAAAAGCATCATTTTGGGGAGAAAAAGTCAAAGCTAATGTGTCATCAGATTATTGCATATTTCAGATACAAAATCCTTTAAAACAACTACAAAATTTAACACAGATAAATTTAATAATATATGCCTGGAAAACCATTCATTTCTTTATAATTCAGAGCATTTTATATGTGTCCTGGTAAATGCTGACATTTACTGGTTTTTAATGTCTAAAGCAAGAACAGAAAATTATGGAAAGAATATACAGAACTGCCTAGAAACCAAACCATTTCAATCTAATGTGATACCTGAATGGCCCATCCATTTTGAAAGGACTAATAACCTGCAGATTTAATTCGTTTAGCTCATAACATGGAGATTTGCATTTTAATACACCCTGTAAGTAAATGAAAAAGGCATTAGTCTTATAGCTCACAATTCAGAGTTAATTATATTTTTAAATAATCAGATCCTTTTGTTCTTTCTCTCTCTCTCTCACTCTCTCTCTCTCTCTCTCTCTCTCACACACACACACACACAGGTTAATGGCAGTGCAATGTACACTTCGAAAAGAGTAAAGTTCTGTCAATAAAATATTCATAGAAACAGCCCCTTTCCAACAAATACTGAGGGGGGCAAAGAAACGCCGGCTCCCTAGAGTTGGCACACCCAGTGGGAGTTGACCCTTCTCTTCTCTTTTTACTTTTAGCCTTACATCTAACTTCCCTCATTCCCTCTGGACTAGCCAGGAGCTCTCTGCAGGAGGGCATCTGCTGCTGTCTTCCAAAGAATTACTCTATTTTTAATAGAAAATGGTGGCTTTACAAGGAACACATGAGCCAGTGGTTGTGGAGAGCCAGTTTCATTTTGTGTTTCTGATAACCAACTATTTCAGCTATTGTGCACAGACCGTTTACTAAATAACCCCTTCTCTCTGATGGTGCTGCCTGCCAATTCCTGGAAGCACACCTCTAGGTTACAGCAAAAAAGCCAAGCATTTTCCATCTTCGATTTCTGTCTACCACAAGAAAGGTAAACATTAGAGTCTCAATTCTCTTACCTCTTCCTATTTTCCTTAATTCCATTTCCTTGCCTGCCTCTGATTCTCACAAGACGGGGGAAAGGATGACTTTGTATGTAACCTTTCACCCTTCGTGATTCTTTCACTCTTCCCATAGCAAAGCTAAGTCTCTATGTCTCTTAACTCCAAACTCCATATAAAGCAACTTTCTACCTTCTGGTCTCTCCCTTCTTTGCAACAGTAACTAAATGTGTGCTCCAGGCAACTTGTGGCTGGGTTATCCTGTGCAATGGATTCTTAGCCCTTTCTCTTCTGTATGTTTCTCTGGTGGCATTTCAGTGCCAGTTTGTTGCTTCTAAAGCATTTTATACTTGCATTTCTTACATTTCAACCATATTTCTTTCATAAATAAATATTATTACAACAGCAACAACAGTTTAGTTATTGCTAACTCTCCAGAGCAACCATACTAATATGGTCTCCTTACTGGTCAGTCTGAAATCCCTCAAAGTAAGAAAGGTATTCAAAGCCAATGCAATTTGCTTTGTGCACAACTGTCTCTGGCAAGAATCAAAAGAAGAGCATTGCTAATTCCCCAAATCAGCACTTCCTGTGACTACCCGTGTAAAATACATGTTCACACATGAGCGGAACTGGCAGGGCCATCTTACGCATATCCAGTGCCGTGGTGTAAAGATCCCTCCGCTTTCCGCCCCCCGCCCCCGTTTCCCAGAGTTGCTGATCTTTTTTAGGGAGGACGGCGCCGCCGGCAACGCACCCAGCTTTGCAGGGCTGGAGGAGGCGGGCAGCAGCTGGAGGGCAGCTCCTCCAGCGGGGAAGAGGCAGAGGCTGGATGCGGCAGCTCCTGGCTCAGTTCGTTGCTTCGTGCCGCGGTGGCCACGGCAGACAGTGGCTCTGGGTGCGTCGTGGTGCTGCTTCGGCGCGGCATGGCGGAGGCAGCCGAGGGCAGCGAGCTGATGCCAGGAGGCACTGCGTCCAGCCTCCGCCTCTTCCCTGGCGCCCTCCAGAACTTGGCACCCTGCACCACTAGCCTCTATGGATAAGACGCCCCTGGGAACTGCCAACAGCGAGGAAACTTTTTTCAGCCTGAGGGACACATTCCCTCATGGTTAATATTCTGAGGGCTGCAAGGCAGTGGTGAGCAGGACTAAAGCAGGCAGGGCCAAAATTGGGACACACACACACACACACACACACACTTGCTGCTCTCCAGCCTCCAGCAATTAGACTTCAAACAAGCATGTTAACATTTTGTGGTGTGGGGCACTATTTTTGGCTGGGTACCACAGGGCCCAGGGAGTGTTAGCTCTTCCCTTCCCAGCTGTGATCCCTCCTCCTCAAAAAATACACCTCTCACAGCAATTGGGCTTTTTTCAAGCCTGTTAAATGGGAGTCTGGGCAAAAAGGTGATGGCACATGGTGCATTGAGATGCTCCACTGAAACATCTGAACCACGGACCACTGGTTCCTCAGCCCTGTTTTAATAATGCAAGAGATATTTCAGCATCTTCAATAATAGAGAGATCTTTAAACATGGACTCACTATATAATATCTTAGGGTGTTTGCTATCTGGAACAAACAATAAATATGACCTATTATTCTATAATACACATGAAAACTTGATTCTAACGGACTACAGATTTTATCAAGTTTACCCATTAAGCACATGGTACCTACAGCAAGTTTAATACGACTTATCTTTGTCTTCAAGGAGAAAGCCATAGTAGCACCAACCACTCCAGTTAAAGCTTTTGTAATAAGTAACAGCACAGCTTCAGCAGGATGCAGGAAGCGACTAGTAAACTCCACATTTATGGTTGTTTGGCTCCTAAGTCAGGAAATACAGAAATATATTTTGCAATGGCATTATGGCAAAGTCTTTCCCGGAATAAATCACAAAATGGTAAAAATAGATATTTCAAATCTAGTAAAAGTATGTATTGAATAAATATTTGACAACAGAATAGCATGGGGGGAAATAAGCCTTACAAGCCCTAGAACAAGAATCCTGAATAGTAAAAAAAAATATGAATAGAACACCACTGACTAAAACTGGCACAGAAAGATTTGTGTATGCCATTAAAATTAAACCCAAAATAATTTTTAAATTATTTATAAATTTCTGGATAAAATATATACCAAATTCATTGCATTCTGTTCAAATTAGTATTTAATTTATTTTCACCAGATGTTCCATAGTTCTTTTTCTGTATCTCGTATTACATGGGTCCCAGAGACATGTTGGGAAAATTAAGACACAAAGCAATGGAAGCCCCACTGTCAAATCGCTTTGCAGTGTGCTCAGCCACCCACAATATATAAAATGTGGTGGGACTATGTGGGGGTCCAAGGGATGTGTCCCTAGTTGCCATGGCACCTATGCAAGCTGAGCTGTAGGAGACAAGTGTAGGATACAATCAGTCTATCTACAAAGCTCAGTTTCTATTATTTTCTTCATTCTTTTAAAGTACTTATTTTAAATATTTTATACAGTTCACCCAGACCTTAGCTGATAATCATGAACAGCTGATTTTAGAAAACAAACATCTTTTCAAGTTATTGTTCTAACTTCATGCTGTATTAACTCTGGAGAAAACATAGCTAAATGTATTGACAAAGTGCTGTTTAGGAGGTTATGTCACCGACTCCTTAAACTCTCAATTTTGCCAACATTTAAAAACGAGAGATTTAAGCAAGTAGCTTACATGGAATTATTTTTATTGACTAAAAATAACCTACTGTGTTAAAATGTCAAAAAGCAGGATGCACTAGAGTCGGCAAAATTCCATACAGTTAGAAAATAAAGATTTTTATTGTTTTTATAGAATTTTACAAAGCAGACGGGGAAAGGAAAATAAAATACAGCTTACTTATCTGTAAGCTTACTTACACAACATCTTATATTCTTATTTCTCCCGACTTGAAAGATTACCTCAGATTGATTAAATTAATGAGAAGGAGTTGTAGGAGTTGTAGACTTCATGTAGCTCAACATGAAGTCTTCAACTTCATGTTGAAGACAACCCATGGTACCAGGTGTCAAATACATTGTGTGAAGGTACTATAGAACATTTGAGGGCTACTCATCCTTTGTTTCTATTATGGGATGTACTAAGGAATATAAGTTTAAGAAGGGAGGCCTCTTGCCCCCTCTTGCTCCTCCACAACACTGCAAATGCCCCCTTTAGCTGCATCCACTTCCATCTGAACCCTCTCCAATTCCTCCTCCTCTCCAGCTTTATTTTCCCCATCACCAGAGCCCTAAAATTGTCTCACACATATGCACCTAACTTAACTTAAAAATAAAATAAAGATAGCTATAAGTTAATAAAGAGCAACAGGAGCTGAATTATAGAAATCTTAACGTTTCAGACATTTTTCTCCATTGCAAGTTAATTTTGTACCATCACTTTGTTTTGAAGCAATTCTGATTAATACGAAGTGCAGCAGGGGATGATCTGTGTTGCTCAACCTATTGAACTATTTGCAAGAAACGTAAAATGGCAATTTGCAGAGGAAGAGCTCCTTATTTGAATTCATTTAGAGATCAAGCATCGAGGAAAAGCTTTTACATAGTATTTGCTGCTTTACCCCTGATCCAATTCAGACATAATACATCATGGGCTCACACACTCCCTCCTCTCATACCTGAAAGGGAAAGCCAGAAAGTGAAAAGGGAGTATACAAGCCCATAGTATCCTTCTAATATACACTGTGATTTGAAGACTGGGAACATTATGTCTCATTCAGACACCTGCTGTTCTGCAAAATATCCTACAAAAGATAAAGAAGGAATAGAGACTATCTCGTTCAGTAAAACAAAATGGAAGGCTACTTACTTTGGGGAAATGGTGACCATATTTCCTTTAGGTAATGAAAAATCAGCACATTCTCTTCCTAAAATTGTTGCAGTGTAAACCAAAGGCTTGATACTTGGGTTTTTTAACTGTATCTGTTGCAAATAAATAAACAAATAACATTTTATTTTATTTCTACCCCACCTTTTCTGAAAGCTCTCACCAGATAGTTTATTCTAGAATGTTCCTAAACACAACACCACAAAGAGTGGTATTGTGAACCAATAGTGTAATAAAATAATGCCAGGTAGGGATGTGTTATTCATGTAGCAATAAAATCAGTAAAAAGCTTGAGAGTGTGAGGAAAAAGTATTTAGATTCTGTTTAAAGGCCACTAGGCTTGCTCCTGGTAAACACCGTCTTGATTGACTTTTCGTGTCAGCCCAGAGCAGGACCTCTGAAACCGATCTTAAGAGCCCAGGAAGGTTCAGGCAAAAACCATGCGAGATCTCTGTTTATTTTGCACAATACTCTGTTGTCAGTACAATGTAGCACATACACTGGGAAGTACAGTGCTCCTTATTCCCAGTGATAACACTAACGGATGGCTGTGATGTCTGAGCTGCCGTGTTCCAGAAAGCCACTCCAAGTAGCAATTGTCCTGCTACATGGGGAAAAGATTGCCTTTCCCCAGCACTGAAATATTGTGGAAATATATGCAACACATAATCAGTAGCATTTACATAGTGCATCTATTAAGGTCTTGTTCACATATCATGGTAAACCATAGCTAATGGTTTGCCATGATCATGCCCTTCGCATCTGTTTTGCTCCTCTCTGCTCATGCACAGAGGAAGAAACAACAATCCCAGAGATTAATCAGTAAACCAAGAACAAACCATGTATACAGAGCCTGAATTTTGGGGAGCATAACAAACCACAATCCCTAGTTCAAACATAATACTAAGCCAGGGATTAAAGTTTTGTTTCCTCCCAGCGCAAGGAACCCACAACGCAATTTCCTTAAGGAGTCACTTAAAAGTAGAAAAAAACAGTTAGTACCTTTCTAACAACAGTAGCATGAAGTGGACCAGCAAACTCGACAGATTTCTTAGGTAAATACTGGGGAAGCCACTCATATAAATAGACACAAAGCATAAGCATTGTGATTGGATTTGGATCACAAATGTCTGTAGCCTAATTTTAAAAAGATGCAGAGTAAGTTCATGCTGTGGATAAAGATCCCCCCACCAAAGCGTATAAATGAAGGAGTTTCAATATCAAGTTATCATCTTGACTACCAATTTTTTCATACATAAAGGAACAACAAAAGCAAAGGGTAAATCCTAGACACAAGAATTTAAACTTTCAAACACCAAGACATATAAAGTATATTTCAATGAGGAACAGAGAACAAATTTTACTTTCATTGTGTTGTAATAAATTGCATGGCTGCTGAAAATGAGGATTATAGAACTACTTTAAGTAATAGAGATTACATTTTCACCAAGTTTCAACATAAAAACATATTTCCATTGTCACAGAGATCTATCATTTACATTTTAATACATTATTGAAACTGCAAGGTATACTACAAAACAAGCATTCTGAAATTCAGTGGATGCAGTTATTCACAGATACTGACTTATGACTAAATGTATCCACCCTTCCATTACTGCATCCCACATCATTTAGAGTACCTCAGTAAAAAAAAAATAGGATTAACCAGTTCACATAATTGGTTCATTAATAATCTCATAAAATATGGCATCATTCATGGCACTAAAAGTACAATGCAGCTTTCTGCAATTAGAGTAAAGCAGATGAATATCACAACTGTTAATATATTTTTTATTTGCAGGGCAGAAATGCACTCTCTAACCCAATGGATTTTATGGTAATTTGGGTTTAAAATGCAAGTAAATGACTGAATCTAGCAAGCACTGGTCTGTAGTAAAGCCCATTTGTTTAACATTCAGATTCTGTATGAAGGTAACCATTATTTTTCTATGCATAAACCAAAATATACTCTGAGTGAAAAATGCAGCATTTCCAGCCCCTTTGTTCAACTGTGTTGATTCACCTCAAGTCTGAGCTACAATTCAGTGACAAACTTTCTGATTTGCTTTGCTAATTTAACAGCTGAAGTGAAGTAAAAGGTTGATGCTCAATAGTAAGAGCCCATGTTTTGCATGTAGAAGTCTCAGGTTCAATCCCTGACATGTTCAGGTAAGGGGATGTGACAGGCCCATGCAGAAGGGGGTGGGCAGCCAGCTAACCTTGCCCCAGACCTCGGAGGGCTAAGCTGGTTAGGGAGCCCTACCAGGGACTACCTGCATTTTTGTTTGAGTTTGTAACTTTATTCTAACAAGAGTCCAGGCCCCGGGCTTCAGACCAGCTCTGCACAGGCCTTCCCACTCTTATGGCAGTGGCTTTCTGCGGTCTCAAGCAGAGGTCCTCTGCTTCACTTCTTAGCTCTACTATAAGAGGCACCATACCTCTGAACATAGCTGTCAACTTTTCCCTTTTCTTGTGTGGAATCCTATTCGGAATAAGGGAATTTCCCTTTAAAAAAGGGAAACGTTGACAGCTATGCCTCTGAATACCCTGTTAGCTTCCTATAGGCATCTGGTTGGCCACTGTGAGAACACAACCATCATGACTAGCAGCCACTGAGAGCTTTTATCTCCCGTGAATTTTTCGAATCCACTTTAAAGCACAAACATTGGTTGGTGTTACTACATCTTGTGTGAATGAGTTCAGTAGTTTAACTACAAACTCTGTCCAGAGGCACTTCCATTTGTCTGCCCTGGATCTTTCAAAATTCAGCTTCACTGTCCCCATGTTCTACTGTTATGACAGAGGAAGAAAAAGAAAAACCTCTGTCTACTTTCTCCATACCATACATAATTTTAAACACCTCTGTTGTGTCCCCCCCTTACTCACATTTTTGCTCAACTAAAAAGTCACAAATCTGGGCCCCTCTGCTGGGGCAGCCAAAAAGAAAAAAAGCTCTTCCACCCTGGCCAGTAGGCACCCACAGTGCCCTTTTAAGATTGCCCTATTCAAATAGTTTTACTCAATGCCTTTTAGCAAGGCCATTATGAAAAGTTAACTTATCCCAATATACAAGAATAAAGAACAAAACCGTTCACAGACCACTCATAACTCAGATCCACTTACCAGTACATGTATGTCAAGGCTTATTGCATGAAAAGCATTTACAAGAATCAGGCAATTGTGAAGACATTGTTCAGAAGTTTGTGGATTAGTGTACATATTCACAAAGTGTGTTGAAATCTGCAGATAAGATTAAAAAAAAATGAACTCCTTCTAAATCATCTTAGTAAATAGGTCCTAGTTCAGGATTTGGAATAAACATTCCTATTTGATACTTTCTGATTTCCTTATACATCGGGCTCTCTACTGCCTCGTCTTCAAGAGCTCACACCTTTCCATTCAAAAAAACAGTCTTTTTCTTTGTTCCTTTGAGCATTGTGGCACTAGCACACCTTGATGACACCTTATTCAGAAAGGTGCAGCTTTATGTTGCTGCACTTCCTCACCTCAATTCTTCACTTATTGGTGCTGTCACTCCAAGAATCACACCAAAGCTGGCTAACTGCATGTCAGAACAGTGGCTCATCAAGACCACTACTATCTGCTCTGACAGTCGCTCGCCAATGTCTCAAAGGTCATTCCTAGCATGGCCACCTGGGATTCTTTCAGCTGGAGATTCTGGGGACCGAAATGGCAACGTCCAGCAACACAAAGCAGGTGCTACACTACACCTCATTTTCTTCATCAGGAACCTCCAAAACAAAGTGATTTTGTCAGTAGAAAACCACTTGGTCAGTTTACTTGTTCTCTAGCTTCCTGCTTGACACCTAATTGACAAGCTTTTCCAGCAGGAAAAAAAGGTCTCTGCCTTAGGTGTTCATTTTGTGTTGCTTTTAAATCTGTCTTCTGGGGTGGGGGTTACAGCTTTTGAAACTATTTAAAGATGTTTTTATGGTTTGCTTGTAAATGACCTTGAGACATATGTGTAAGGCAATTAATTAATTACCAACTCCAACCACTCCTGTGTTTTCAAGTCTACTTAATGGCTTCCATTCACACTTTCTCTAAAATGTAGCGAGCTAAATTTAGAACCAGCATAGTGGGACAAGAATCTGGAGATCATGCATTGGTTCCACTGTGCATTTGTTTAGCTGCAGCCATAAGCGAAGACAAAACGAATGACACTTTACCCAACAGAGAGATATATGTCACAATAATACAATTTGGATTGGAAGTGGAAGAGGTTAGGAACAGACAATGGAACAGAGTAAGAGCACAAAATGGCAATGAGGGAACACACAGAATGCATTTAGGGTAGTTAAGAAAAGTGGATCTTGATGATGGGCATGAAGCAGAAATACAGCCTTAAATGAAGGGAGACATGAGAGCCTAGGGAGAAGCATGTTACAAGGCAGAGACTAGAATGAAAGACTCAGATAACAGAAGCTATTAAGTTATGAGTCTGAGCACAGTGAAGGAAGAAAAGGAAAGATTAGAGAGAAGATAAAATAGGTAGCTGGCACAACAGCAAAATGAGAGACGGATAACTTATTATTTCCCTCCTGTTCAAACGCAAGTTGATCATGGCATTTTTTATTTTTTATTTTCTATCAATTGTCTAACAATACATTGAACACTGATTTCTCTTATGCAATACAAGTATTTTAAAACTAACTAATAATATTTCCATCAAAATAGTGAAAAACTTTCTTACCAAATAAGGGCAATATTTGGCTACTTGTGCAGCTAGGACCAGGCCATCAAGCAGATCTTTATCAAAGTTTACTATCCATCTTGTAGGTGGTATATCACCTGTTTGAAATGAGAATTTAGTGTTTTCCCCTGAAGAATCTGTGAGTCTATTCTGACAAAATTGCTCCATTTTTTTCCTAGTGGAAAATCATATTATAAACATAGTACAATATTTCAAGTATGTCTACCCAATCTTCCTAGATAAATTGTGGTTTAATTCCCTCCTGAAATGTCCCCTCACCAAATTATGTTGGTAGGCTTTCGGTTCTCAGACATCTTCATCATCCTTTAGGATGAAGATCACATGAAGCCCAACCACAATAGATCCTGCAAATAGATCTATAGAGTGATCTATAGACAGGCTATTCAGCACATGGAAGTATTTATAGATAAGCATTCATTGGCATTATCTATTGGCAAAGGATGCATGTATGTTACCCTAAAATGGCTCTTTTTAAGGCGAAATCTCCTAAGATAATAGCTGGAATGGAGGTCAACAAAAATTCCTTACTCTTATATAAAAAAAGGTAAAGGTAAAGGACCCCTGACAGTTAAGTCTAGTCGCAGACGATTCTGGGGTTGCGGCGCTCATCTCGCTTTAGAGGCCGAGGCAGCCGGCGTTTGTCCACAGACAGTTTTTCCGGGTCATGTGGCCAGCATGACTAAGTCGCTTCTGGAGCAATGGAACACCAAAACCAGAGCAGTGCACGGAAACACTGTTTACCTTCTTGCCGGAGTGGTACCTATTTATCTACTTGCACTTTTTGGCATGCTTTCGAACTTCTAGGTTAGAAGGAGCTGGAACAGAGCAACAGGAGCTCACCCCATTGCGGGGATTCGAACCACCAACCTTCTGATCGGCAAGCCCAAGAGGCTCAGTGGTTTAGACCACAGCACCACCCCCGTCCCACTCTTATATATACACCATACGTAAAGCTCAAAATTACTAGACACAGATTGTACATTAGCACTCAAGCTCAAGAAGCACTCTTAAAGTTTATTTGGAGCTAGTTCTCTAACAAATGAAATATTTTATTATGCAAATAAAACAACAGATTCCATTTACTGATGCCCAGCTAAACTGACTAGTTTTACCTCTGCTTCATTTTTTTGCTATCTCAGTCCTAACAATTATTTGCTTTTCTTGTGCACTGTTGAAAAGCAAATGCATTAATTAGAACTCCCATATGTCTTAATTGACAATTATGTTACTCAGCTTTAATAATTAATACATCAGCACTTAGAAGATTTACCAGCCAAAATTGCATTAGCACTAGAGTCATAGGTAAACACCATAATAAATTAAAATGTAACCCAATTCCAAAACCCAGTCCTGGAAATTTTTAATATTTAAAAGTAATTAGAAGGTTTCAGCTGCACTAAAAGGTTAAGCAAAGCCATTGCAACATTAATAAAAGAACATGGGGTTTATGTCACTCTATGCAAGACTTGTCATTAAATAGTCACCTGGTAGCCATGGTGACCTGAAATTGCCCCCAAGTCAGCACCTCTTATTCACAGCATTGTACTCAGCAGTCCAGCCCTTTAAAAATAAAATTGTATGTATGATTCCCACAATGTACTAACTGTGTGTGGTATTTTATATGTACGGTGTTTTATTGATTTACTCTTAAACTATGTATTTTGGTCTATGTTGTAACTTTAGAGTTGTTTAGACCGACAACTGCAAAATTATGTATAAATAATTTAAAAAATAAATAAATCAGGTATATGCAGTTCACTGTTGAGTGAATTCATATGAGAAAGAACCTTCATTGACCAAAATCAGACAGGGGCAGCGATGGCTTGTTGCCTTGCTATCAAAAGTGCCTTCTCACCAACATTACAATTACTGGTGGACAATAGCAGTGAAGAGGAGAAACTGCAACTGCAGCCTACTTGCCCATTCACCACCTTTCTCTGGAAAGCAATAGAGAACTGGGCCCAATCTTCATGCTGGATGAGGATCTGAAAGCAGCCACTTCTGTTTCTTGTCTCTGTTCTTGATGCTCACCTGAACAAGTAGGAACTGAGCACATGCTGATGGTACTGAGGACAAGGAGGAGACTCCAGTCCCCTGTTGTGCTGGATCTTTGCAGCTACCTAAGGATCCCAATCCCTGATGCTGGCCTAGTTCCCATCTGTCATAAATATTCTGCTGACTATCCTGTTTGGACTGTTGTCAACATTCATTGCTATACACCCGAGATTTTGGGCATTACACTGAATACCCAAAATTTTATGAACTTTGAAGTTTACATAAGGATACTGGCAGTATTAGGTAAATATTGTAAATATCTGAATACAGCTTCTTATTTTTCAGAAATAAAAATCATCTGGGATTGTCAGGAAATTTTAGGCAGATATTCATGTTAATATGCATATAACACCTGTACACCCTAACCATATTTTAGGTTCTGAGATCAGATGCACCCACTCTTCTAAAAAGATTTAATAAAAATATTTTAGTACTAAATTCACACCACAAAGAGGTACATAATTCATAGCAGAAATGTCACTTAGCCTTTAAGATTATCTCTTTCTGACTTTTGAAGTAAAAGTCTGGGAAGGCATAAACAAACCTTCCATTATTGGTCCCAAACTGCAGTTGAAGCATGGGTAAAAAAAAAATCATTTAAACAAGTTTCTAAAGGCTTCTAAAGTTTATGATGGCTTGGATGAGTGTCAGAGCTTAAGAGATTATCACTGTGGGGGGAAATCTATATAAAATAGAATTTTGTTTAGTGCCCTTGTAGCAACAAAGAGCCTGAGAACATAACTTAAGGCAACATCAAGAAAAGAAGGTACAGCACATGCAAGATCAAGCTTATAACCTGTCATTTTACCTGACATCTCAATAGCATCCAGTTCAAAGATTTTATTTCAATGCATGGAACTAAAGGCGCTCTTTGCTCCAACTTACTAAAGAGCAACACTATTATGTAGTGCTAGACTTTCAAGTAGAATTGCTATCTGACTGGTTTTAACGGGTTCTTTAAAACAAGCAAACAAAAGCAGTTCTCAGACAGCTGAACCATAGAAGCCCTAAAGCGTTCTGCATGTTCAGGCTGCAGAACCAGAGGAATCCATGCAGGCAATCTGCTCATGCAGGGTTTTCAGTGATACAGGACATTACTAACGGGGGCGCAGGGCATGGATATATTTAAAATTCTGGCTTGCTCTTGACCAGAGGCGGAGCTAGCTGCTCCGGCACCCAGAGTGACGCACATGCTGTGCGCCTGAAGGCAGAGCAATGGGGACAGGGCAAGCATCCAAGGAGGGTGTGGCCATGGTGAGCATCCCAGGGGGTGGAGCGAACCACCCATGGGGGGTGGAGCGAACTGCCCATGGCAGGCTGCTTCCTGGGCGGGGGAGGGGGGAGGAGGCGCGCCACTTTGCCAGCAGCCTTCCTCCCTTCCCTCTTCCTTTTGACAGCTCGGGAGAGGCTTCCCACCCCACCCCCCAGGAAGCAACCAAGTAGCGGGGAGCAATGGCGCGCCGTGCGCCCACAACTCCCAATCCTCCTCTGAGCTGTCAAAACAAAGGGGGAAGGGGGGAAGGCCACCAGCAAGGCGGCACGGTTCCACCCCTTCCCCTGACGGCTCAGGGTAGGCTTGGGAGTCGTGGGCGGACGGCGTACCAAATGTCACCTCCCTCAGTGATGACACCCAGGCCAGACCGACCCCACCACAACCCCTTCGTCCGCCCCTGCTCTTGACATCCACTGAATACAGCAACAAAGCACACCTGTAAGCCCAAATAGTTGGAACTGAAATAAATGGGAGGGTAGAACTGCACTGTAAGAGAAGGGAGTGGAGGAGAAGAAAAAAGAAACATATGAGACTGAGTGGCACTGTCAATCTCTTAACCATGGAGACAGATTCATTTAACAGCAGGTATAGTATGACCCTCAGTATCCCTGTTTATTATAGCACTTGTCTGTCCTTTCTGCTGCCAGTCTTCTATCACACCTGGCTGGCTTCTCCTGCCTGAGCACAGGAAATAATGAACAGGTAGTTCATGTGCAAAATATTCTTCTGATATGAAATTAATACTTAATAATATAATATCAGTTTGGTGTGTATGGTGTATATGATGCAGAATTGCCACAAGGCTTGTGACACGAATCCTTTAAATAGTCTTGTAGTTCTTGAGCATGGGTGTCAGATGGGGTGGCACTTTTGCTCTCAAACAATACGTCCTTGCATTTCCTGTGCATAGCACCTTTTCTCTCTATGTCTCAGCTCTTGGAGTAGGGCCTGGATAAATAGTTCACTATTTGGACTGTGTCTGAATCTGTTCTAACGCTGTGTTTGTTTCACTCTGGCTGCTGGACACACCATATGGATATAGGGAAACAGGTCTGCATAAACATTCTTAAACATGTAATATAATTGAGCCTTGTGTGGGCTTCACGAACCTCCAGTCCTAGTTAAAATGTCTTTTTCCTTTCGACACAGGCTGAGGACCTGTCAAGAGAACTAGTTGGTTTGGGTCTCAAGAGTGGCACAACATGTGTTATGGCACCACATGACACTAATCCTAACCCTGTTTTGATGGCACAGCATGGAACAGGATGAGATCATTAGTGAATAAGATCAGGTCATTAATGAGGGGAAATGTCATAGGCATAGGGCAGTAATTTAGAGAAGATACATAATAAAATTATGTTGAGGCTTGGTTAAATAAAATAGCTTAAAGGAAGTATTTAAAGGATTCATATCGCAAACCTTGTAGTAATTCCGCATCATATACACCAAACTGAAGTTATATTCTTAAGTATTAATTTCATATCAGAAGAATATTTTGCACATTATTTTAAATGTTAATGCTTTTCTAACTTAGACTGCTTTAATCTAACTACTTAAAGATCAAACTCAGCACTGCAGTCACAGTCGGTGTCGAAAGAAGAATTATACTGACATTCATCGCTTTTACATTTTCACTGGTATAATAAAACAACAACTAAAATTTGAGCGGTGCATCGTACTGTCAGAGAGGTGAAAAAGTCACACAATTGACTTTTAAAATGCTCTTTTCAAAGGATGCTTTTGTTCTGAGACTTTGAAAAGACTTTGAGAAGTCGTTTTGTTCAAGAAGAAAATAACTGAACTGTCCAATTTAGAAAAAAATGGCCTCAAAAATTACTTTTTCAAGAGGGACTATGTTTCAAGAGTGACAGCTTCATATTTCAATATCTGAATGCATTTAAAATGTTTTGACCAATTCTAAACTTATTTTTAAATCTGTCTTAGAAAAATCTTTACAATAGACTTCCTGCACATAAAAAACCAGGACTACCAGCAGAATACTAGTTAGCAAGTTGGTGTGATTTCCCCCTACCTTTTTTGCTGTCTTTCCACACAATTGTTCGTGTCTTCTCAAAATTTCTGTTCATCCAAATAAGAAGAATTCTTTCAGATGAAGAGTATATATTACTAGACAAAGGATCAGCACTTATACGTGGAACATGTTCGGAGTTTTCTGCACTGCTCTCGGTATCATCTTCAACAACGGAGACACGGTGGAGAACCAAAATCTAAAATGGACAAACTATTTAAAACTTTCTTCTATATAATCGACAAACACAGATTTACTCAGAATAAGCCCTACTGCTCTAAGTGAGATATCTTACACATACTCTTTACTAAGTATACTACCTAATGGTAAGATCCTGCTCTAACACAAAGGCAACTATCTTCTCCCTTTTACTTCTGCTCTATGCTTCAGAAGGGACTCTTGCCTCATGAAGCATATGTACCTATTATCTGTACCTTTAGTCTAATGTGCAGTTCAGAACATAATTATCTTTCGAATTTCACACTTCTCCAAATTTCACAATGTAGTTCTGAGCTCAAATGTACCAAAATGCCAAAAGTGCAAACATCACATATTTTAGGATAAAATAGGTTTAGAAATATTAACAGTGAAATTACTGAAAAATAGACTCACCTGCCCATACCTATCATAACACACCATGGCTGAGCAGATGAGAAACAAAAGCAGAAAGACGTTCTAAACCATGGTTTGCCTGCTGTACACCTGAAAGCTCAAACTACTGAATGGATTCTTAACTTAGGGTTAGCACAAACCACAGTTTCGCATTATGTTTGAACCCCGCCTAAGACATATGCACAAGCTTGCTGATCTCACCTTGTATATTTGAAGCAACACATCTGTCCAAGCTCGCTTGCTCATGGCTTCAAATAGACAATCATCCAAAACATAAACATAACTGTCATTAGGATCAAACGACTCAACCTTCGGAGAAATATGAGACACTTGTGATTTAAACTTTGATCGTTCTAAATTGGACAACAGCAAACACTAAACATTAGCTGTTGCTTTCTAATATAATCACCCTGTATAACAAGTAGAAATGCAGAAAATGCTGTGTAATTATACATGAGGATATGCATAGTAGTGCTGCAATTGAATTCACATCTACATGGGCTTCACTTCTAAATAAATATGCAAAAGTTTGTCTGTTAATAGGCTGCCATCTAGTAAGAAGCAAATCCCAACTTGCACCCCAATGAGCAACTTGGTGCAAAACTGAACATTCCCTCCATTACATAATGTTATTATACGGTAGAGAGAATAAATGTACACTGTTAAGTCACAAGCAAACTTTAAAAAATAGTAGCAAGTATAGCACATTTGGAATTAAACATAGCATTATATGTGGCTATGCCAGTGGGGGGAAAGTTATTAATCTTTATGCTTAAAATTAAGCCCAAGATCAAGATTGAAGTGCACTGATACATTTACATTATATAAAATTACCTTCACCATAAGCTGTAAACAGGCCCATTTCTTATAATCTTCAAAGTCAAGGAGAAACTGAGGCAAAATGTGAGGAAGACATGCTCCTTGACCTCTAATATAGAAACAAGAATAAAGGATAAATAATAAATAAAGTCTTGGAAATTGAAGTTCCTTTCTCACACTCTTCACTGATGCACTGTATTCATGCCCCCTTTTCTGTGCCAATACATTTGAAATATATAGCTATGAAATTCTGCACAAAGTAGGCAGGCAAGAAATCTGTCCTAAAAATCAGGTGCGCTACTCACTACAATAACCTTATGACAAATAAAGAAAATTGCAGTATTAATTTCAGTATATTTCACTAGATGTTTATAATGAAAAAGTATTCTCAGTCTATATGCCCAGATTTCTTTGTTTAATAAGGCAGACACATTTTTCTCCTTTTAAAGGAATTGCTTAAGTGTCCTATTCCTTTGTCTTACCCAGACAGCAGTCACAGTCAGAATTAAACATCCTTATCAGCATTTCCAGCCACGGTCATTTTGCAATCTAGTTCATAGTTACTGGAATTTGTATTTGAGTGAAACATGGGGTAATAAGTCAATTTTATTAACTATATTGGGCAATTTCTATATCAAAAGAACTTTAATGTGGCCACAGTGGCCTATTTTTGATGCTAGACATTCATATAAATCTTAGCACACTGCCTTCACTGCAGAAACTTCCACATTTGGCTTCGTTGGACCTGAAGAGCTCTTGAACATATGATGCAATTCACAGGCTGTGAAGACCTGAATTTATTTTGAGTGCTCTGGTACCACTTTTTTAACTATGTACGTTGAGCTACATCTGTGCCTTTCACCATTTGACCTGCTTTTGCCAGGTCGAATGAGGTCTCCCTTGTGGAAAGACTGGCATGAAGAAAGTGTTGAGCAGTTTAGCCTTATTTTATAACAACATTGCAGCCAGCAACATTGCAGCCAGCCAGGAGGAGTGCATTCCACAACTAGAGTACTATTACTGAGAGGGCCTTTTGATGGATCCTAGACCTCTTGCAGCTGGAAGTACAAGGAGGTCCTTCCCAGTAGATCTTAGGTCACATAGGGGAAGAGTGGAATGGGGAGAAGTGCTCACTCAGATAATAGTGTCTCAATCCATTTAAGGAGAGACTCAGCCCTCAGATAACCAGGTTCCTAGCTGCTTACGGCTTATACATCAAAACCTTGAATTGTGCTCGCTAGTTAACTGCCAGCCAGCACAGATCTTTGCGGGCTGCTGTTCAATTGTCCCTGAGGACCAGACCTAGCAGAACTCTGGCACCTACATTTTGCACTAGCTGCAACTTCTGAACACTTTTCAAAGGCAGCCTCACGGAGAGCACCTTGTAATAATCTAAAAAGGAACAGCTGTAGCTGGAAATAGGCACTTGGTGCTACTCAAGCCACCAGGGCTTCCAGCAGCTGTGAACCTGCCCCCATCCAGCACACTACTCCCTCCATACGCTGGTCAAGCATGGTTTAGGAATACTTTTCAACTAGACAAAACGTAATGGCAAAATATATTTAAAACACTCACCTGAGAAAAGTGATCATTGTAGAATGCTGCCAGTGAAGTTGCACCACTCGCTGTATGGGGTCACATGGCAACGACTGGCTTGAACTAATCCCAGGCAGCAACTGCCCACTCAAATGGAGCAGCAGGTCATAAATAGTCTTTATATCTTTACCAAGGTTTTGTCTAAGCTTTTCATCAGATGGAGCCATTTGAATTTTACAGACATCACTGAGCAAAGAAATAAAAACAACTCTATTTCATTATTAAAAGCAAACTAAAATTAAAACACATTAATGTGATAACTCTCTGGTTAGAGATTTAATTATGAAATATGTACTCCACTATAGTGATTCTGGTGCTCATCTAAAGACACCAGTGTACATGTAGAGCTCTGGGCCCTAATCTATACACAAACACTATATAAAATGCATCTGTGTTGGACTGTTGGATTGTATTTCTGTCTTCTCTGATAAATTAAGGAATAAAAATAAAAATTCTGTAAGATGCCTTTTACAACCATATCATAATCAATTAGTTTATCTATGTGCTGTTAGATCATTAAAACTCTTTTGACAGGTAACTAGTAATAAATCTTTCAACAAGGAAGCCCTGCTTTACAAGAATTCTATTGCCTTCCATTGCTATTTTTATTCTAGATTTATTTGATCAGCATTATTATTATGCACCCCTCTTAAATTTATTTGTAAAAAAATATATTCAAAAGAACATCTTGAACATCCCTACTAGCAGTCCATGTTCAGGTAGGAAGGTAGAGCAGAGATGGAATGGCACAGGTGAAATCTGCCCCAAATCATAGCATACCACTGGCATTCAGTTTTTGACACACATTTTCTTTCAGCCACCAGGCCCTATAACCTCCCAAGATCTTAAAAAGAGAACTGCCAGCCAATTTTTAAAAAATTAAGGAAGAATACAAATTAATGTTTGTATAGATAAAACACATATAGTATATATGGTGCGTGAATATTTTCTGTTCCTCCTCAGAATATAAGTAGTGACAGAATACCCAATGGAGCTAGACACAACCTGTGCACATGTATATGTACAAAATGTCCCAAATTTAACATTTACGGTTATTTAACCAAGTTACTTTTTGTTTAGAAAATGCATCTGTTGGGCTGTAGTGAACCTCCACAAGTGAAGAAAATTAATATACAAATTTAAGCCTTTCTAGCTAATGGAAGACAAAGGCAAATAAGTAAAAAAAAATTTGCCTTGCTATATAAGTCTTAAAAAACACACACCAAGGTATAAAGCTATCAAGCTTTGGTAGTATTTTTAGGACCCTGGGAATCAGGTGACTCAAGGGAAGAATTTCAGTCAATGGGTGGTATTGAACTAAGTTTTAATCAGAGTAGACCCACTTCAATTAATGAACACAATTAAGTTAGCTGCAGTAATGTCAGTGGATCTACTCTGAGTAACACTTAGTTCAATACCACCTGCTATAACTAGAGGAGAGCAAACATATTATATATACTCATTTTTTATTATTTTAAAGAGAGATGGTGATCAGAAAGTTAGCCTGTAACCAAATCAAGGCACACATAAAGCTGTGTCCCCTTTCAGCTGTTCATGCCTCATTACACAGGTCTTCATTATTTTGCTTAAACTAGAGGTGTATATTTGTGGCTTTTCCTCTCCCAGTCTTCAACATCCTACCAAGATCTCAGTAAAATTCCACTGCAGGTATTTTAGCAAAACAGTTCTTTTAATCAAACGAAAAAGACATTCACTGTTTAAAAGGTAGGAAGTGTGAGAAAATAATGAGCTAGTACCGTCTTAAAGAATGTGGAATGGAAATGGGATTTGGCCCTTTAGACCAACCAAAGAGAGTAAACCAATTCTGAACTGCTGAAATGACTTTCTCATAAAAAGCATACTCCTCTGTGCCTTCATCAGGAAAAACCAATAATTCAAATTTGCTTCTAGCACGTCTAGTTGGATAGGTAGATTCACTCTTCAGCCTTTCAAGCATCTTTTCCAATTCTGCAGAAAAATATCTGAATTTAGTTGTAATTATACCACAAAGTAGTAGTAGAGCACTTACTTTCTTATACGTTTGATTTCTGCTGGAAATAAAACCAAGGACTTTGGATGTGTTTGTACACTGTGGTGGCTGATCGGTAGCTACACTACTATGAAGAAATCATTAGCTATCAGAGCAGACCAAATTAATGTATAGCTCCATACTGGAACATGATTAATTAGATCAGCTGATAATAAATGCATTGACATTTCTTCAGTTCCACTACACATTTGTTGGTTTACTAAGTAGAGATGTGCACTCATCACAAGATTCAGCGCTTCAGAAAACAGTCCCAAATCAGCTCAGGCTGCTTTAGAGACTACTCAGCACTTCAGATGTGAATCTCGGTTCAGGAAAAGCAAAGCATTGTGCCTTCCCACTATCATAGGTAAATCACTCAAATTTCTAGCTTTATTTCATTTTCTTTATGACAGTCTCAAATGAAGTTTGCAGGTATATGATTCCCTCCTAGCTGGGTAAAAGCTGCCAAATTCCAGACAAAGAGGTGCTGGCCACGTCTAAAGTTTGCTTTTTATTTTATTTTTTAAAGGAACAAATCTCTTTTCTTTTCGACAGAATCTGGTGTCATTTGTAGGTGTGGAGTGCCATTGTGGGGATGAATGCTGCCAAATTTCAAAAGGATATCTGCAGTAGTTTTCCTGCAACTGCAGGCCTTAACAGTGCTGAGGTAGTTAAAATCCCCTCTATTGTTTTGTGAGCTTCACCTGTTGGGTAGAGCATGGAGTGATGCTGCAGGTTCAATCCCTGTATGGGACAGTTGCATATTCCTGCATTGCAGGGGGTTGAATTATATGATCCTCAGGGTCCTTTCCAACTCTACAAGTCTATGATTTTCAAGCAAGTGCCAATAGCAGAACTGAATCTCTCCCTCAAAGAACTGTGGTTGGCCACCCCTGCTAAAATCATTCCCTCTGAATAGAAGCCAGATTGTCGATTTCAAAACTACTGCTAGATTAGACTAATGGTCCATCTAGTCCAGTATTTATTTATTGTTTAACGTATTTATATTTGGTCTTTTAGGGTGAATCCACACAAGACAGCTAATAAACTAGCTGATATTCTTTTTCTCAGCAGCAGCATCTGTTGAAACTTTCTAATATTGATTCCCAAGAATGTGATATTTGTTTTGATATCCTGTCCAGGAACATACATAAAATCTTGATTAGCATAGTTAAGTCACTTTTGTTTGTTGTATGAGTAGGGCCATAGCCACTGCATAGCACATCTCCTAAACAAGAATACCTCTTAAATCTACAAGTGTCTGGAAACCTATATAGCTATAGCCATGCTGCAGGATTTGGAATCTAACGCAGAAGCTAGTAACTTCAGACAAACCCTGGAAATCTAAATTGTCATTAACAAACATTTCTAGCCCTCATGGTTGTAAAGAAATCCTGTATATTATACCTGCAAGAGAATCTTCAGAGTTGGTGATTCTCTCAAAAGTACCAGAAGATATTTGTGAACATGATCCTGGAACATAGCATGGATGCTGCAAAGTTTCTCCGGTGCTGTAAATTATCTCATTACAATCTACAAATTTGATTAAAATGTAACATTACACGTTTTACAATACTTTCTGCAATTAATAAGTACAAAAGCATTTGCTTTCCTCCCCCCTGCTAATTGCGTTCTACATACTATAGATGGGCAGCCCATGGGCCATGTTTGGTCCTCATATCTGTTATTGAGCCCCCTAGCATTCATCTGACACATTTTCTCCCCCTTCATTATATTCTGCATTCTCTCCTGTCCCAAACAACCTTCTAAATTACTAGTTAGGAGAGCAGAAGCATTGAGCAGCAAGTGGAGGCAGAAAAGGAAGAAGTAATCCTAGATCTGTACATCATTAGAGCTGGAGAAGCCAGGGTTGGCTGGTGAAGAAGCAACAAAGAGGAACAAAAGAAGGAAAGGGTGATCCTGGACAAGCTGGGGGAATCTAAGAGTTTGTGGGTTGAAAGGGGTACCTAAGCCCAAAACTAATTCCTAACAGGTTTGGCTGTTGGGTGCGCAAGCTCCTCCTTCCTTTCAAGTTCTCATATTCCTCCTCCTCCAAATACTAGTTTGTGGTGGCAGCTATGCAGCAACAGAATTGGTAGGACTGGTGTTGGCTGAGAGTGGAGCAGTGGGAATGAAGAAGGAAGTGGTGGTCCAGGAATCTGAGAGGAGAGCCTTTTCCAATGCTAGAGGTCGCTCATATTGCTGCTTCTCTGGATGCAAAATTTATCCAAAGTGAAGAGGTGACTTGCAAAGCAGTCAGCTCCCTTCACCCCACATCAATTTCTCAGCAGCATCAGGAAAGTCCCGATTGGAGGCAGGGAAGGAAGGGTGGGTGTAGAGGGGGGAAAGCATATATAAACAGCTGGCTGGGGTATGTGTGTGGATGGATGGATGGAAAGTAAGGGGATTAGGGAGAGAGAGAGAGAGAGAGAGAGAGAGAGAGAGAGAGAGAGATTGTGGAGAGTTACCTCACTTTATATGTGGAGAACCAGCTTCCATTTACCGCTACTGATTTGCATCTTCTGCAAATTTATTCATTCTTGATTTACTCATTGATCCTCCTCTCTCTCTCTTTCTCTCTCCTCCTGCTTATTAGCTGTTTTTCTTCATTTGAATAACACTGGGCATTTTAAGTTTTCACTGCTACTCTTTCCCACCCACAGAAAGCATCAGCTTGTACAGGACATACAATTGAAATGCCGTTCGGTAGCCAAAGAAAATTAGAAGCCCTTTTTAAGGATAATCTCACTACAATGTGTTAACTATGATAAGCATTTGAGCTATCCTAAGTAGATAAAACCTCCTCTGCTCACCACTTTTCAGGGTAATTTGTTGGTTGGTAAGGTGGCATGCCAGGTAGGGATACACAGTAAGGAGGCAATTCTCTGCCGTTGCAGACACCTGAAGTGGAAATCTAGAAATACAACAGGAGGTATTTTCAATTAACACATTCAGTTTCTTCAGTACCAGGGCACCAAACCGAAGACTGCACACATTGTAATGCAAGCATGAGAAACCTGTGACCCTTCAGTAGTTGTTGGACTCCAGCTCCCATCATCCCTGACCAGGGGCCACCCCGGCTGGGGGTGATGGGTACTGGAGTCCAACAATATCTTGATGGCCTTTTTCAATGCATACATTCATATGCCTGCACATAATGAAGGTAGAAGGGGAAGCAATAAGCACACCAGGCAACAGATAAACACAGCAAAACAAATTTTGCCTAAAATGGGAAGCCTGTCATAATACCTCCAGAGGAAATGTATGTATGTAGCTTGAGGAAAGCTGAGCTATGGAACTCCTTGCCACAAGGAAAATCCTTGTACAAACCATTTAGAAATTTTGTAAGACTGATTAGATATTAGTAAAAAAATGATGTAATTGCTAGCTGATTATGCCAAGCTCTGCCTCAATCTTGTGACTAGTGGCTTTCAGTAATTTTCAGCCCTGAGAATAGAAAGCCTGAGAATAGAAAGCACGTTTAATGTGCTTAAAGACAGACAACTCCCCAAACAACAGCATCACCTGCTTGATAAGCTTTTCAGGAGTTTATGCATTCATAATCAGGTTTGTTATTTTGCTACACCTTTAAGACCATGGGTTGGGAAAACATCTCTTGAGAGCACTTATGGCATAATTGCTGGTTGTTTTAGTCTTCTGGTCCCTGACATTATTTCATGGGATGGGTTTTTAATGTTTTCTAGAAATGTTTATCCGTTTTGTTAGGCATCTGGGGAAGTTAAAATTCTGTGGGGTAGAAATATAAATTTTATACTGTAATTGTGCATCATGAATATACAAAAGCTTATTTTAAAACAATACTAATTGAGCAACACTCCAAAAACAGGGCATAACTATTAACTCATTCCTGGTCTTCAGGTTTCACTTTATTTACCCAGGCTTTTGCTAGTTAATTTATTTATTATATTTCTATCCCACCTTTTCTCCAAGGAGTTCAAGGTGGCATGCACGCTTCTCTTCCCTCTAAATGTTATCCTCACAACAGCCCTGCCAGGTAGGTTAGTCTGAGAGACTGTGACAGGCCCAAGGTCACCCAGTGAGCTTCTTGGCTGAGTGGAGATTCGATCCCTGATCTCCCACGTCCTAGTCGAACACTCTCGCCACTTGATGTTGGAATGCTTAATGTTCAGCAACAATATCTGAATCAGTGTTTACTGAATTATTATTACTTCTTTTTAGCATGCTTTTATTGTTTGTGTTATAATGTTAATGTGTGTGTTGCACATAGCCTTGAGCTCCTTTGAAGGAAGCACAATTTATAAATATATTAATATAAATTTTAAAAACTGGGAAACGCCCAAGAAATTACAATGGTGAGAAGGAGTAGCAATCAGCTACATGCTTGCTCACCTCCCTCTGTTGCTGTTTCTTTTCTAACTTCACTACCAGCCCACAGACCCACCTTCCAGGGCTATTCTTCTAGAAAAAGAGGCGCCAGAACTCACCATAAACACCTTCCTCTTTCTCTTAGCATGGCAATGGCAGCCACCTGAGAGCCGCTGGAACTCACCTGAGAGGTTCTGGAACCCACCTCAGAACTGAGTTCTGGTGAGTTCCCCCTGGAAAAAAAGCCCTGTCACTTCTCTCTTTCATGGCAAGGAGAAGGAGAAAGTGTAGCTGGAGGGTCCAAAAGACCAACAGGTCAGTCAGGATGAGCTGAGCCAAGATAGAAAGCAGTCGATATAAAGAGTTTTTGTGCTGAGCATGCCCCATTCCTTGCAACTGTCTTCTTGTTTTTTGTCTCCCCTCTCCCCCTAGTCCTGGCACCTGGTGTAACTCTCCTGAACCGATTTCTATACCACAATGAACTTGAGCTATGTTGTCACACCTCCTATTAAAAGGGCTACACAGGGTTCTTTTCCTCCTCTTCAGTCCCACTTCTGCAGGTGAGTGGGAAAGAGGAAACCACTAGTGAAAAGGTGGGGAGCTATCCCCTCTTCACTCAGGTGGATGGATTATTTGGCCACTTCATTGGCTCAACGAAGTTAGGTTTTTTTCCCTGCAGGCCGCCAAAATCCTGGAACCAGCACTGGGTCACTCGTTCTTTGGAATTCTCTCTATGTAGTAAATCAACCATTTCAAACAGTAGCATTTCAAATGAGATTTGCCCTCAAGACATAATCTGACTACATCCTTCTCCATTTTTTATACACTTCCCCTCGGCTAAGTAACATCTTTTAAGAATTTTCCCAAGTTATTTCTACACATAGAAGTACCTAAATGTGACTACCTGTTCTTTTCTCCATCAACAAAAAAGACATTCTTCAAAAAGGAAATTGGCTTTGAAGAACAGAAACTGACATGGCAGGTAAATCCAATATTGTTTCCTTCTGATGTTACTTGAATTACATTGCCATTTGGAAAATCCACTGTTAAAGGATTAATCTGATGAACATCCTCTCCAGAGTCCGATTCTGAAATTTCAACTTGCAAGACTGTCGAACTATTAAAAAAAGAAGAAGAAGCAGTAAGATATGTACAGTGGTGCCTCACAAGACGAAAGTAATTCGTTGTGCAAGTTTTTTCGTCTTGCGAATTTTTCGTCTTGCGAAGCACGGTTTCCCAAAGTCTTCAAAATCACCAAAGTCTTCAAAAACCTCAAAAAAGGCTACCACACCGCGTGCTATGAGTTGCTCCTCGAAGTTACCCTGGGTATTAATGGTTTTAAGAAAAAGGAAACAAACTTGCAAGACGTTTTCATTTTTTTTGTTTTTCGTCTTGCGAAGCAAGCCCATAGGGAAATTCGTCTTGCGAAGCAACTCAAAAAACGAAAAACTCTTTCGTCTTGCGAGTTTTTCGTCTTGCGAGGCATTCGTCTTGCGAGGTACCACTGTAGTCCCAAAGGATCAACATAACAAAGCTGAAGAATATATTTTCACAGTTGTTTTCAGAGAATTACTTTAAGGGGGAAAATACATTTTATAATTAGCTGTCAGATGAGAATCCTTTGAGTAAAGTAACAGCTAATTTGTATTAAACAAGAACTTCTTACTTGGGAGTTCATAAACCAAAGTTGAAGGACTTCAGGTTATATTAAATCTTATTCATAATTTTCAAAGTTTATACTGTTACATTATCCAGCTTCTTGAAGAGTAAAATTTAGAGTAACACCAAGCTGATTTTGCATATTGTTTTGTTGAGTCCATTTGCAAAGCCACTTCAGCTAGGAACACCATTTAGTGTTTGTACAAAGAACAATTTTCAGCAAAGTCAAGGGCTTGAATACTCAGTAGAACTTCCTTCTTTATGTGGAAAGGCACAACCCCATGCTATATCACAGCAATGTCCAACAGGTTGATCACGATCAACAGGTCGATCCCCGAATGATCATGGTCAATCGCGGGCTCCCTTTAAATTGCTGGCTGTAATTAGAATTGTGGCGGAAGTCTCTGCACCCCGTCGCCCTCGTTCTGTCCATGAAATGGGCAATCGTTTGTGATACTAAGCTTATCTTTATTACTTTGCCCGCTTGTTATCGTCACAGGTTTATTTAAGCATTTTATGACCTACCTCCCTTAAAAAAAGCTCCACCACTTTGTTTTTCCCTATAACTTTCTGTTCCGCCTGCAATGATATATCAGTATATCACAAGCTGATACCCTGTTCAAGTTCTAAAAGAGGTTTATCATGTGACGTGATGAGTTATTTAACAAACACACATCCAAAGCCCTCCAGGGCATGCATGAATAGTTCCTTAGATCCAATTCATTCGAAATAACAAAGGAATGCATAGATCAAAAACCTATAAAATCACCAACTAATATGTTTTGGTGAACACAATCCTACAATTAGCACAATCCTACAAGGATAGTTGAACCTCCACAGCACCAAAAAATAAAAATAAAATACAACCCAAAGGTTTGGGCAGCTGGAGCTTAAGTAACATCATAGGCTAGGTAGTAAATGGTATATAACTAAATGGCAAACATGTCTAAGATGTTCCTTACTAAATCAAATTCTAGATATGGTGCTGTGTACAAGCAGAGCTGTCCTGGCAGCCCTGTGGATGCTACAGAAAGAGCCTTCAGCAGACCAACTTCCCTTTCTGCTCAACTTAATGAATTTCCAGAAAAAAAGCCCGTAGCACGTCAAACCAGTCCAGCATAGGCTTAGATGAGATGATGTCTGGTCCTGAACCAGCACGCAACGGGAGCTGATCCTCCATCAAACCAGGATCTTATATGTTGACATCCTTAAGTCCAACTTGTTTGCTACAGTGGTTCGAATTATCGTTTATACATGAGCAACTACTCTGCAGTCTTGAGCTTCATTACAGCAGTGGTGGGGAACCTCCGGCCCACAGGCCTAATTAAGCACATGGGGCCTCAAAGGTTGGCCCACCTTTTGGGCGCATACTTACTGTATCTTCTCCATGTCTGGCATCATAAGACATCAGGCACTGGAAAGTTGGAAAACAATTCAAGCGGCAGTTCCAAAAAAAAAGACTCAAAGCACTCTCTGTAGGCATGGCTTGAATTTGGCACTTTTTCAATTAAGTAATTGAAATTCTGATGTCATGCAAAGTGAAAAGAAGGCACCAAATTCAAAAAGCTCTGCTTCAAGCTACGGCTACAACAGAAGAATTTTCATTTGCAATTGTGACTTGAAATTTCTGCCCCCTGGTGTCATCATATTACCTGCCCACCTGTCCAAGTGCCCTGCAGAGGATTTTCACTTCTGCATCTGACCATCTGCTCTGATCCAATGCCATACCCCGTCTCACAACAAATTACTGACACATAATAAGGCATAATTAATTAACCCAAGATCCCTAATCCATATTATTGTAAGAATTAGGAAAAGCAATGTAGGTAAGCCTGTCTCACAGATAAACTATCCTGCAACTTCACAATTTGTTGCAACTGTTTCCCCCCCTATTCATTTATCAGCAGCACAAGACATTATTTTGAAAAGAGAAGGTATAAATTAATCTCATTTTTTTAAAAAGAAAAGAATGCCACTTCCTCTCATATGTATAAACTCACCCTTTAAATTAATAAGAGTTTTACAGAAGAACTGCAATAGGGGAAAGCAGTTTATACTTGATTGCAACTTAAACTGTAATTTAGGTAAATTGTAATTTACCTTAAATAATCCTGAGGAATTATACAGACATCTACCCCTGTTTCCACATTGAGAGGAACTGGAGTCAGTATCACGAGCTGAGGCTCAAAGTTGATCTTGGATGACGTCATGGACCCAGATAAAGTGACTATTCGGTAAACAGATACATCTTCATTCAGAAGAACTGGCACTTGAGCTGTATATGCCCCAGCCCAATCTGGGGGGGAGGGAATTTAATGGTTATTCATATTAACATAAATTAAGTGTGCTTTTTAAGCAGCAGATTAGACAAGATTCTTGCTAAGCATGCTAAGCTGTAGAAATCTGTAGCATTTCTGTTGGATTCAACTTTATATACTACATTTTCTATGTAATGGGAAATAGGGGTCCAAGAAGGATTCAATAAGGATATAGCATTAAAGCAATGAAAATTAACCATAAAATCACATTTTAAATGCTTGCTGAAATTTTTAAAAAGCAGTCACCAAACACATGAGGGTCATCAAGGAGGGGCATGCCTGATCTCAGCTAGGAGGTCCAAAGAACTGGACCTAGAATGCTGAACACACAGCATGTGGTAGATAAGAATAATGCATGGGAGTCATGGGAACCAGTAACAGGGACTCCCTCAAAGATCTCAGTGATCGGACAGGGGTATCATGCACCTAAGTTGTTATGAGTTAAGAACATTGATTGATTATTGGAGGCCAGTGCAAGTTTTTAAGCAGTGGAGGTATGTGCTGGAGGTAACTAACTAGTCTGGCTGCAGCATTTTATACCAGCTGGAGGTTTTCGTAAAGGGGCCCAGCTTTTATGAAGGGCAATGACTCACTTCAAAGATCTTTACCATTTACTTCATTCTTGCCAAGTTTAAAAGGTAACATACTCTGTTTGACAACTTTTGATACAACATCAGTAGTGAGCAAGTTCACAATTAATATCTCCATAGGTTCCTCACTGATATTGCAGCACATCCCTTAATGGCAAGTATCACTTATATTTGATACAGGCTTGTATTACTCTTCATCTAGTCAAGCAAAAACTGCTGCCCAGCAGCTAGGTATGAGAGCCTTAGAGACGGTATATTTTTCACCTTTAGTTGACATATTACTATCATCAAAATGTATAAATAAGTAGGCAGGACAGGGAAATGTGGAGTAATTATTTTTGCGGACTTACTGAATGGCTGATTTAGCAGTTAACTTGCTTGTACCAATCTTGATAAAACTACAGCTCCCTGCACCTACACCTACACCTCTTTTTTCAAATACACACTTTGTGATGTGCCTATCACTAGCCCTTTTCATTACTGAACTTTCCAACATAAAACAACAGAAAATGTTCTAAGTAAGCAAGGAAAGTGCTAAGACCCTATTTCTCTTTGTAGTATCTCTATCAAACATTCTATAGATGCACAGCAAGCAAAGTTTTCGACAGGCTGGCTTTGAAAAGAGAGAGGTGAGTTCACAGCTGTACTAGTAGGAAGTTGAATTTAACTTTATCCATGACACAGGCCTAGTCTCGGGAGACTTGTAAGCCCTTGACTATGTCAAACATGTTATACAATAAAGCAGCAATGTCTGAGGCTGCAGCAAAGCGACCTTGACTGCCTTCTTAGTATTTCCCAGACTGAAATCCAGTTCCTGCATGGTGGAATGTGGAGGTCAACAACTATCAGCTGATTCATTCTGGCTTGCATATTTGTTTCAAGATAGAAACTGATGTTTCCCAAACCCCTATAAACACATTGCAAGTACACTTTTCATAAGACAACAAATAGGAGCAATTAGAATTCTTCTGAGCATCAGCAAATTAAATTTTGTTCAGAATCAAGTCAACCTCCCTAGCTTATGGTTGTTTATGCATACAGAATTTACAACTTGTGTTCTTCCAGTACCAATCAACTACTTTGCAAACATTCAGTGAAAATTGTGTTTGCTTTAAAACAGAATAGGAATATAAATGGTGGTGCCGCTTTTCAGAGTCTTCAAAACCCTATCAAAGGCGGAAGCTTAAACATACAGCATTAATTTTAAACACAGAAAGAGAGAGCAAACTGAATCAGGTTTGGGGGAATACTTACATGGACAGAAGCATATGGTAACAACTGTAGATTGGCCTGGATAGAGAACTCCAGTATACAAACTAAATTTGAAGATGCCTGAATCTACTGCTTTGCCAGCAGCATCAAGATCAAATCTCCAAGTAATCTGTTTCTTTGAGACATTTTTCAGGTGTAGCTTCTGTAGAAAGATGTGGAGGAATAGAGCTGGGTCATTACTTTCATTACTGCAGCAAGATATACTTATCTGTTTTTAATTAACATTCAGGAGACTGGAGTTCACAAAGTCATGTACCACCACTCAGATTTCAAGCTTATGTTCCCAAAACCTCAGTAGCAGTCCAAATGATAGCATAGTCATGCAGTCGTCCTCCTGATACCAGTGTTGCTATAGCAGTTGCTATTCCTGCTGGCAGACCTGCACTTTGCTGCCAATCTGTGCCACCCTAGACCTGTCCAGGAAAGCTGCAGTAAAATCAGTGTTGGGAAGGCAGCCCCACAGCTCCACACCACACCATGCTACAAGAAAACTTCAGGAGCAATACTTAAATATATCACGCAAAAATAGTGACATCAGGATGTCATCCAGGTATGGATGGAAACAAAACCCTAGAGTCTGGAAATCACAAAACAAACAAAAGTGTGGATGAGCCCAATGGCTATCAGGTTATTTAACTGGAGCAGAAACATGGGGTCATGTAACAGCAGTCCTAAAATCTCTGGACTACTTGTCTGTGTGCTACCAGGCTCAATTCCATGTGTTAGTGGGGTTTTACAAAGCCCTGAATGGCCCAGAGTCCAAATAATCTGCAGAAGCACCTCCTCCAATACTAGTCAACTTGATCCTTAAAATCATCAGGAAAGGGATTGTCTGCTTGCGGTCCCCACTGGAATTTCGAGTGAGAAGATGAGTAGAAAGACCTCTATGGTAGCATCAACTCTGGAATGATCTCCACTTAGAGATGCATCTGTTTCCCTCATGGTTGAGTTTCAGACCCAAACTGAAAATATTTTTATTTACCAAGGCTTTTGTCATTTAACAAACAGAAAGCACATTTCTCATGAACAATAAATGTACCTCCGTTTAATGATTCACTACAGAACAAGAGTAAAGCAGAACTGGAAGATCCACTCATCTCTGTAACATACCTACCTTTATGTTACTGCTGTCACTTATAACACCCAACTTCAAACTTCTCCTACAATACTGAAATATGATTTCTAAAGGAGAAACTTGCAGTGGTGGCTGTAATACTGTAGAAAGAAAGAAAAAAACACGTAGTTATTTTTAAGCTCTGGACAAATGCTTCTGCAAGTATCCTTTGTTTAAAACCAATAATCACTTACTTTCACTGTTTGATTGAGACGTTGGCTCAAATGTCATAAATCTGACCCTCCACAAGAACATGCCACAGGCTCTCACAGTCTGGACTCTCTTCTTCACTTCCTCCCCGCAACTCAAACAGCTTGCCCATTTACAGAAGGGCAAAACAAAGAGTACTGTGGCAACTTTGCCACAGAATTGTTGAGTAGTTTGAAGGCTAATACCATTATTCCGGTATAAATTATAATACAGCCCAGTCCATTTCATCAAGTGTAATCCTGCAGCATACCATAATAGAGAGGAGGAGGGGCACTTCAAATGGCATGGTTCAGTCACATCAGTTGGGCCAATCTAGTGCTCCTGTTGGCATATTTGTGCCATGCCAACTTCACCGTCATGCTCCTCCCACTCTCTGGTATGCTGCCATCTGCTGCTGGCCATATGCAGGGGTGGTGTGCCTTGTTCACCACCTGATGTAAAACAAGAACCTGCTGCCACACTGCTCCACTGCCACAGCCTCTCTTCCCTGGGTTGCAAGGCTTCTGGTGAGATCTTGCAAGGACTTTTGCATTCCGTGAGATCTTGCAAGACTTCAGCAAGATCTCATCGGAAACCGGTGCTGCTGCCGGTGCCACTTCTCTGCCAATGGCAGCAGAGCAGGCAGAGTGCCCACAGTGGCCTTCTATTGACCAAGACAGCTGCCTCACCCTGCCTCAAAGGTGGGCCGGCTCTGGCTATATGAGAGTGAAGTCAAAGAGAAACGCCACGCTGAAAGAACAAACAGTGACAATTACGGGAAAGCAAAGTACAGTAATGACAGTGACAAATTAACAAAGCAATGTTGCTGTTAACACAAACATCCTGCCATTAGTTAGCTAATTAAAACATGTAATTTAATAAAAATGTATAATCTCAATCCAAAATGACAAAATTGGATTGCATGCTGAGTTCTAATTCGTTTGTTTGTTTGTTTGTTTGTGCCATTTTTATGGTCAGTTGCAGGGTGTTTGTAGGTTGAAATGTTCCCCCCTCCAGGTTTCTGGGTACTATCAGTGCTGAATCAGATTGTGTTAATTTATTGTTTTGCCTAGAGATTGACCTGTCTGTCCTACATAGAATGCAAAAGGGCATTTCTGACAGATTATGATCCCTCTCATACTAGAAGATGAGCAACTAAACTTTAATTAATCACTGCCATTTTTTATGATCCGTTCTTTTTGAATATCATTTCACTGTGCCCTCACTCTCCTACATACTGTCCCACCAAAACTTGTCAGTTTTGGACTATACAATGGATATGATGAACTTGAGAGTGGTCCACAAAAGCTTATGTCGTAATAAATTTGCAAGCCACAAGACATCTGAATCTTCATAATCTGAAGAATTTGCAAACAGTGACTTGGAAGCAGGCTTAATTGTAGTTTGCCAATCTAGGTATCATAGCAAACTAAGGTTAGAGAAAATCATTAAGTATTGGAGGAAATCTGGGCAGGAGAGAGGAGAAAAGAGTAGGATTATGTGAGTCTACGGCATGATTCCAGCCTTGAAACTATGGTATGCAGGACTAGGTTACAAGGTCTGAATTGAACCTACGTATAACGAGCATAAAAAATTTAAATTTGCATCCAAAATAACAAGAAGAAAATAACATTAAAGCACACAATAATTAATAAAAGGGATGTCTTTTCATATACCTATCACGACGAAGTCAGTATCTCCTTCTTTTCAAATGAATTTAAAGCAAACAATACAGTATTCTTCAAAGACAATGGGAAGTGCTTTAGAGTTGCTGCTAATTAAGTCAAACTGAACTGAAGTAGCATTTAAATCCATCTATTTTAATCATAGTCAAAAAGTAATTTTCACTAATGATGGAGAGTTCAAGTCATACTATTTTCTCTGAAACCACTGAATGTCATAAACCCATTATTAGCCACTCTATTATTGTAATGGCACTTACATTTTACATAAAAGTGTATTGATTATGCTTGCTGCTCAAATTTAAGTATAGATACAGAAATAATAGAAACAGAAAGAAATAATACATTACTTTTTATTTCATAGAGTAATTGCTGCATTGAAATAAAGAAATAAAAGTACTATATACAGCCTAGAATTTGATAAAATACTTTTAAGGCTGTGGTGCTATGCACACTTTGAAATGACTTTCTTCTGAGTTAGTGTGCCACATCTGCATTGTAATCGTTATTAAAGCTAGCTATTACAATGAAAAAGGAAAGCTCGGTGGAAGAGGGGACCAACAAGAACCTATCAGGCATGTCTTATAACTGATTCACCTTTAAATCATATTACAGTATCTTGCACCCAATTCCTAAAAATCTGCAACACTTACAGCATTGTATTTGGTGGCATTATACAGTCGTACCTTGGTTCTCAAACATTGAAAACATGGAAGTAAGTGTTCTGGTTTTCGAACGTTTTTCGGAAGCCAAACGTCCGATGTGGCTGTCAGCTATTGTTTCCGGGGCACCTGCACCAATCAGAAGCTGCGACTTGGTTTTTGAACATTTCAGAAGTCAAATGGACTTCTGGAACAGATTAAGTTTGGCTCTTTTGTTTTTGCTATTTATTTTGCATTTTTGTTTTTGAGGTTTTTTCGGTTAATTTGTTTTTGTGACTGTGTGGAACCCAGTTCAGCTACTGATTGATTGTGTGACTGCAGAAATGGATAAAAGTTCCACATCCAAACAATGACTATCATCAGTGCAAGTAAGGAAAAAATAATAATTTTAATTTTTAACATCTACAATACTGTCTTATTTATTTTATAGTGCAGTATATTGATTATTGCTTTCATTGATGGATCAATGGTCTTGTTAGTAAAATACATGTTAAATTGCTGTTTTAGGGGTTGTTTTTAAAAGTCTGGAACGGATTAGTCCATTTTGCATTACTTTCTATGGGAAAGTGTGCCTTGGTTTTGGAACACTTTGGTTTTGGAATGAACTTCAGGAATGGATTAAGTTTGAGAACCAAGGTACCACTGCACTGGCATGGCACATTGTGCTATAAAGCTTATACCTGACTAAAGAGCTTCAGGGATTTTTCTGATTGGTCCAAACAACTGCAGCACAATCCTATGCACGCACGCTCAGGAATAAGCTCTATTACTCCCTGTCTTACTCCCTGGTAGGGATGCAGAACACAGAGAAGTGGGGTCAATCAGCGCTTGATCACTGAATGTAACACACACTGTGTAACGCTTGTGTAAGTTTTGGTAGCCAGTTACATGTAAAACTGGCAGTCTGGGTGCAGCCTTGGAGGGAAATGCTTCTTTATAACATGTCTCCTTCCCTATACCCAGTGTTGCACTCAAAACTAAAGAGTGCCAAAGTGGAATGTAGGTTATTTAGTCACTTTTTTCCACACTGACCAATTTCCTGTGGTTAATAAAAGTTGTTTGAAACAAGAAAAACTGCTGGGAGAGGCTGCAGAGTTAGCAAGTATAGAATGATGTGTACATAAGGGGGGGGGAATCAAGATGCAAAGATTTTTATATTTTAAATGCATCTAAGATTACTAGCATCATTTCCTTGCCACTGAAAATTACATCAGTCCCTATTTTTCTGTGCATGATAATTGCTTGTTGAATGTTTGAGTGGACTGAGTGATGTGGTTGGTGCAAGGAGTGCGGGAGGGATGTATGTTTATATTAGTTTTGTGTAATGTGTATGAAAATTATTTTGGTAATTGTATGATTATATGTAAGAGCTTTTTGCATTATTTATGAGATTTTTCTAGATATATACTGTAATTATGTTGCATTTTGATTTTTTGTATAGAATTTGCTTCCATTGTTTTTGTTTATTTTACTTATGTACATTTATTTATGCACTCAGATATATTGCTGTTTAATTATGTTACTTAAAATGTGTAACATTATTGTCATCATCAGGACAGTGTTGACTGTCCACTTAAAACATGACAGATACCCAAGTTATCACTTGACTGCAATAACTGCTATGTCAAGGCACAGATCTAGCCCCTCTGTTCTGTCAGCTGGTTTCCCCACTTCTATCAAGAAAAAGCTCAAGGGTGCAGATGACACCAAACTGGGAGGGGTGGCTAACACCCCAGAGGACAGGATCACACTTCAAAACGACCTTGACAGATTAGAGAACTGGGCAAAAACAAACAAGATGAATTTTAACAGGGAGAAATGTAAAGTATTGCGCTTGGGCAAAGAAAATGAGAGGCACAAATACAAGATGGGTGACACCTGGCTTGAGAGCAGTACATGTGAAAAGGATCTAGGAGTCTTGGTTGACCACAAACTTGACATGAGCCAACAGTGTGACGCGGCAGCTAAAAAAAGCCAATGCAATTCTGGGCTGCATCAATAGGAGTATAGCATCTAGATCAAGGGAAGTAATAGTGCCACTGTATTCTGCTCTGGTCAGACCTCACCTGGAGTACTGTGTCCAGTTCTGGGCACCACAGTTCAAGAAGGACACTGACAAACTGGAACGTGTCCAGAGGAGGGCAACCAAAATGGTCAAAGGCCTGGAAACGATGCCTTATGAGGAACGGCTAAGGGAGCTGGGCATGTTCAGCCTGGAGAAGAGGAGGTTAAGGGGTGATATGATAGCCATGTTCAAATATATAAAAGGATGTCACATAGAGGAGGGAGAAAGGTTGTTTTCTGCTGCTCCAGAGAAGCGGACACGGAGCAATGGATCCAAACTACAAGAAAGAAGATTCCACCTAAACATTAGGAAGAACTTCCTGACAGTAAGAGCTGTTCGACAGTGGAACTTGCTGCCAAGGAGTGTGGTGGAGTCTCCTTCTTTGGAGGTCTTTAAGCAGAGGCTTGACAACCATATGTCAGGAGTGCTCTGATGGTGTTTCCTGCTTGGCAGGGGGTTGGACTCGATGACCCTTGTAGTCTCTTCCAACTCTATGATTCTATGATTCTATGATTCTAGGTGGGAGGCTAGAGAGCTATATTAAACACATATTTATGTTGTTTCTAAGGTTTACCTACCAGTTCCCTGAACTTTGCACACTTTAGTAGGTATAGTCAACAACTGAGGCCGTGGGACAATGATATGCTTTGCTGAACCAGAAAGACTTGTTTTTTTGGTGTTCAGTGAAGGTTCATCCTCATCAGCGTTAATGTTTATTGGAAGACTGAAGTCATATGCTGCCACCTAGAGGGGAAAAGTCATCACTTTCTCACTGATATCAAAAAGGAATACAGAACACACACACACACATACTGTGTGTGGGAATGCCTGAACTGAACAAAGATTTTGCCTATGGACTGGAGCACTTGACATACCCAAAACACATTTAATAAAAGCTACTTCAAGCCTTTACAATGAGATATTTTACACTCTTCACTGAACAGCACTATTCCCAGATCATTGGTTATAGAGCAATTTAATATTTTTACCTACCTTCCTTTTAAAATCCACAAATTATGCTTACTTGCAAATCAGTACATCATGCACAGAAACCATCAGTTTTTTGGCTGATTTACGGATGTGTAAATCTTTAAAGACCAAACAATCACATGACATAAAAAAAAAATCTTGCCTGACTAATTCCAGGACCTTGATTACAAATATTATTATTGGCAGTAAGGGATACCCAATTAGGCTATTTACCTAGGAAGACTGGTTTTCCAAAGGTAAATACCTGGACTCTCAGGCAACAGAAGCAGGGAATCGGCTACCATTCCTACCAGGCACAGTGGGAATACTGCTAACAGCTTCCTCAGAGCAGCAAAGAAACAGAAATAAAAAGTGCCATGAAAAACCCCTTACTATCCCTCCCCCTTTATGTACAGTCGTACCTTGGATCCCGAACGCCTTAGTACTCAGACGTTCTGGCTCCCGAATGATGCAAACCCAAAAGTGATTGTTCCGGTTTGTGAACTGTTTTTGGAAGCCGAACATCCAGCAGGGCTTCCAAACATTTTGGATTCCGGATTCCGTTCAAATTCCAAGGTACGACAACAAGGTACATGATCCACTGCTATACAGGCTATACAGGCTGCTATGTAGTAATTTAGTGACTAAGATGACTTCCGCAGAGTTTTTTTAAGTATTACATAGAGTTAAACCTTTTTCACATGATAAAAAATTGGTTGCTTATTATTATCTCATATACTTACTTCTTTTGGTGTGAAACTCAGTGAACAGTCCAAAGCTGAATTTTCTTCTATAATTGCGGTATAGAAACGGGGAGTATCTGGTGTCACAGCTATCAGAAAACAGAGTGTGTTTTATATGCTGTTACCATTTGTACTGATTAGCTTTATAGAACTAAATCTAAAGCTTTATAGAACTGATCATGCTCTTCTGAAGTTTACTATACAGCGGAAAGGAGCAGCCAAGCATACTAGGACTCAATTTCTTGACTTTAAGAAAGCCGACTTCATAAAACTTAGGGAAGTGCTGGGTGAGATCCCATGGACAGTAATACTAAAAGGAAAGGGAGTTCATGATGGCTGGGAGTTTGTTAAGAGGGAGATAGTAAAAGCACAACTTCAGGCAATACCAATGAGACGGAAACATGGAAGGTGCCTAAAGAAGCCAGGGTGGCTATCTAAAGAACTTTTAACTGAGTTAAGATTAAAAAAGGATGTGTACAAAAAATGGAAAAGGGGGAAAACCACCAAAGAGGAATTCAAACAAATAGCCAGCACGTGTAGACACAAAGTCAGAAAAGCTAAAGCACAGAATGAACTCAGGCTTGATAGAGAGGTTAAAAGCAACAAAAAAGGCTTTTATGGGTATGTTCGTAGCAAAAGGAAGAACAAAGAAACAGTGGGGTCACTCAGAGGAGAAGATGGTGAAATGCAAACAGGGGACACAGAAAGGGCTGAACTCCTCAATGCCTTCTTTGCCTCAGTCTTCTCCGATAAAGAAAACAATGCCCGACCTGAAGAATTTGGAACAAATGATTCAGCAGAGGAAACACAGCCCAGAATAACTAAGGAGATAGTACAAGAATACTTGGCTAGTTTAGATGTATTCAAGTCTCCAGGGCCAGATGAACTGCATCCAAGAGTATTAAAAGAACTGGCAGAGGTGATCTCAGAACCACTGGCAGTCATCTTTGAGAATTCCTGGAGAACAGGCGAAGTCCCGGCAGACTGGAGGAGGGCAAATGTTGTCCCTATTTTCAAAAAGGGGGAAAGAGAGGACCCAAATAATTACCGCCCAGTCAGTCTGACATCAATACCAGGGAAGATTCTGGAGCAGACCATTAAGCAAACAGTCTGTGAGCACCTAGAAAGGAATGCTGTGATCACCAATAGTCAGCATGGATTTCTGAAAAATAAGTCATGTCAGACTAACCTGATCTCGTTTTTTGACAGAATTACAAGCCTGGTAGATGAAGGGAATGCAGTGGATGTAGCCTACCTTGATTTCAGCAAGGCATTTGACAAGGTGCCCCATGATATTCTTGTAAAGAAGCTGGTAAAATGCGGTCTTGACTATGCTACCACTCAGTGGATTTGTAACTGGCTGACTGACCGAACCCAAAGGGTGCTCATCAATGGTTCCTCTTCATCCTGGAGAAGAGTGACTAGTGGGGTGCCACAGGGTTCTGTCTTGGTCTTATTCAACATCTTTATCAACAACTTGGATGATGGACTCAAGGGCATCCTGATCAAATTTGCAGATGACACCAAACTGGGAGGGGTGGCTAACACCCCAGAGGACAGGATCACACTTCAAAACGACCTTGACAGATTAGAGAACTGGGCAAAAACAAACAAGATGAATTTTAACAGGGAGAAATGTAAAGTATTGCACTTGGGCAAAAAAAATAAGAGGCACAAATACAAGATGGGTGACACCTGGCTTGAGAGCAGTACATGTGAAAAGGATCTAGGAGTCTTGGTTGACCACAAACTTGACATGAGCCAACAGTGTGACGCGGCAGCTAAAAAAGCCAATGCAATTCTGGGCTGCATCAATAGGAGTATAGCATCTAGATCAAGGGAAGTAATAGTGCCACTGTATTCTGCTCTGGTCAGACCTCACCTGGAGTACTGTGTCCAGTTCTGGGCACCACAGTTCAAGAAGGACACTGACAAACTAGAACGTGTCCAGAGGAGGGCAACCAAAATGGTCAAAGGCCTGGAAACGATGCCTTATGAGGAACGGCTAAGGGAGTTGGGCATGTTTAGCCTGGAGAAGAGGAGGTTAAGGGGTGATATGATAGCCATGTTCAAATATATAAAAGGATGTCACATAGAGGAGGGAGAAAGGTTGTTTTCTGCTGCTCCAGAGAAGCGGACACGGAGCAATGGATCCAAACTACAAGAAAGAAGATTCCACCTAAACATTAGGAAGAACTTCCTGACAGTAAGAGCTGTTCGACAGTGGAATTTGCTGCCAAGGAGTGTGGTGGATTCTCCTTCTTTGGAGGTCTTTAAGCAGAGGCTTGACAACCATATGTCAGGAGTGCTCTGATGGTGTTTCCTGCGTGGCAGGAGGTTGGACTCGATGGCCCTTGTGGTCTCTTCCAACTCTATGATTCTGTGATTCTATGATTCTAACTATGCTATTATTATTAGAATTATTATTAATAGAATTTATATACCACCCTATACTGGCAGGTCTCAGGGCAGATCAAGAAAAAGGGGGAAAGGAATGAGTTAGGGAAGTGGTTCCCCAGTCATTTCCAGAATTGCTGGTTTTACATTTTTGCAAGAAAAAAAGAATTGGATTTCACCTCAAGATCACTGTTCACTGAAGAATTTACCCATAAATTGAACTAACGTAGTTCTCCTTATTTACTGTCACATGCACGGTAGTAAACAATGTTCCCAAATTCCAGCCACATAGGATGAATGAAAAAACTGTGGACAAAAATATTCCACAATAGCTACTGACTTTAGCCACTGAGCTGGGTTTTTTTTTTTTTTGTTTTTTTTTTGTCCCAGTTAATGTTAACCTGTTGCAGTAAAAAAAAAAAAAAAGCCCCACATGCTTTTTCAAGCAAAAACCACCCCAGGGGTAGATCTACACACAAGGGAGGGGGGGGTGCTATAAATAAGTAAGAAATGAAATCGCAACAACAACAACAACAACAACAACCTTTATGGAAAATTGCAAAGATTTTTTTTTTATTCTCCAGCGCCAACTGGTGTTGCATGTTTCTAACACATTCAAAAAGCCGTTTTTGACTAATGTAGCTAAGTCCCCAAAAAACTAGTTACCTGAACTTTTTCTAACACAATACATGTGACTGTTTTGTGACATTTTTACCTCTCCCACGTTTGAGTTCTCTTGCATTAGAAAAATTCCGCCATAAAGCTATATAAATCAGTTTTGTACTAACTGTGCCTATTTATTTAATTAATTTAAATATATATAAGCCATACTTTCATTTAAAAAATATAACAATGCAGTCAACAACATGAACATGTTACATCACACTAGAAGTATATGCTGTTAGGGTAGGGGTAGTACCTCTGGTGAGGGACACTTCATGTTCCTTCAGGGTATTTTGTCCATGTTAGGACTCAGTTCTCACCTGTGCCCCTAGTAGCTATCAGCATGTTGCAGCGGTCACTCCCTGGAAATGGCTTTGAATGGCCAGCTAAACCAGGTGAGTGTAGCTGATGGATCTCAAGCCCTCAGTGAGTTAGGGACTTCCCCCTGCATGCAAAGACAGGCTCCAGAAGATTGAGCAGATGAGACCAATACAGTGGTGCCTCGCAAGACAAAATTAATTCGTTCCGCGAGTTTTGTCGTCTTGCGATTTTTTTCGTCTTGCGAAGCACGGTGTCGGGAAAGTTTTATAAAAGCTTCAAAAATCACCAAAGTCTTTAAAAACCTCAAAAAAGGCTACCACACCGCGTTCTATGAGTTGCTCCTCGAAGTCAAGTCGCAACTGTATTAACGGTGTTAAGAAAAAGGAAACAAACTTGCAAGACGTTTCCGTCTTGCAAAGCAAGCCCATAGCGAAAATCGTCTTGCGAAGCAGCTCAAAAAACAAAAAACCCTTTCGTCTAGTGAGTTTTTTGTCTTGTGAGGCATTCGTCTTGCGAGGTACCACTGTAGTGGGTCCAACAGTCAAGAAGGCATTTTCTGCAAGTGTTGTAGAGGGAAGTGACAGGCAGATAGGGCTCATCAACTTGGAAAGGTAGCCCACCTAGGAGAAGAAAAACTCTGATCCTAAGCCTCCTCTGCCTTGCGGGAAATCTTCAGAAGAACAGGCTAAGGAGTAAACCCTACACAAATCTGGAGTGGAGTCCCTAAGATGGCTGAATGTCACCTTGTACATCTCATTCCAGTAACTCCTGCAGCCAAGCTGGTGCCAAACATATTGCTCTGCTTTCCTGTGGAACCACATCAGCAAGGCTGAGAAGGGGGTCTTGGCATCTGGGCAACCCAGGACCTATATACACACTGCTCAGGCTTGCGCATTGTGAAGTTTGACTTCACCCCCAGAGGCGTACTCCATTGTCTCTCAAGACAGATGGATGACAACAAAAAGAATTTGCATAGGGTAGAAAACAAACTCCAAAATTGGCTATGTCCAATTTTTAGTTTCTTGGAAGACTGTATATATGCATCATTTAAGCAGTGATGAGGAAAACATATATGCAGGGAAATACTAGCTTCTGAATCTTACACTTGAAAACCTGGACTCTCATGTCCTAAACATACCTATAAGGAAGTTTAAAGTCTATTGAACTAAGTGAGGTGTACATTTGAGATGTTTTAAAGAGTGCTAAAGCCTGTCACAGAACACAGGGGGCATTATTCAAAAGCTTTTTGTAAATAGCCACAATTGCTACAGTATTTGTATGTATTTACAATCATCTTCTTCAACTATCACAATTCTATCTCAGCCATCAACAGCAGAACAAGCATATTCCCTGTGGTGTATAAACAGCAGTGATGCTTATAGGCAAAGACAGAAGTAAACAACCTTAAGTGATCTTGACTGAATCTAAAATGCTTAAAGTCCACAGAAAATATCAAAAACATGAACAACAGCATATGACTTTCTGTAACAGCAGTGGTCTTTCTGAAAGCTATTAATGGTTAGCTATGTCAGCCATGGTTTCTGGCTAATATAATTTAACAGGCAAAAATGAAGGCAGCTTGATAGAAGGGCAGTTGACTCATCTCCGACATAGCAAAAACAATCCAAGTAAATTTTGCCACATTGTGAATTGATGGTATAATAAGTTTGTGAAGTTTCCATATCATAAGTATCCTGGTTCCATTATGTCATGGGGCATGTGCTGACTCCCAGTTTAGAAAAGTACTGAAGGGGAGATCAAACCAAACAGTTCACCATATTGTCCTGGCTCTCACCGGATGAAGAACTCAAATGCAGAATATGATTTCTGCAAGAACCCAAAGGTCAAAGGCACAGAAGGTACATGGAATGGCTAGGCAAGCTTTCACTCCCATTGTAAAGGAGTGGGGCAGGCATGTTAAGTGTAGCAAACAGGGTGCAACTTTGGACTGGGCAAGCAAATGGGGACTCCTCCTAGTGGGTTGAGCCAAAGCCACAGTGTCCTGGGTAACAGAGGTGGAGATAGTGCTGGCTCGGAGCCAGACTTGACATCTGGCACCCTCTTCCACAGCAGAAACTAGCAGAAGTGGAGGATTCAGTGGTGTGGGAGGCAGATCCAGGACTGTGGGCTGGATGGATGAGGATTGACTCAGCGATAGCATGCTGGGTCCCTCCCTAGGATCCATCTTCCATATCCTCCACAGACAACTCTCACGGGGCCCAAATGGAGCCCACTCAAGCCTGCTAAGTTCCTTCCAAGACTCCATCAGCCTCCCTTTAGCTCTTCCCATCCCTTAATTTCATCCAGCAAGCCTGAGGCGTCTCCATGCGACTCATGGCATCAATAATGAAATAAATGGTTTGACTTCCATAACAGAAACAAAAATGGCTGCAGAAGTCAACTTTATGGGTGGACCCAGCACTAAGCACTGGTAAAGGAACTGGTGGAAGCGCCCCTTGCACACACACCACCCATATTGCTGCCTCCCTCCTATTCTGCAACCCTCTTTCTACGCACACTGGGGTAATATATGTTACTGTACCTTTAAGGTGAATAGACTTAAGAGCAAACCTGTCAGTTCACTTGTTCAATTAGAGAAGGTTCAGTTCAGGGACTTCCGGGGTGGCGCCATCGGCAATGGCGGACTCCCTCTGAACTGGAGGGACTAGCTCCGCGGGAAACGGGTCTTCTCCGCTACGGCGAAGCGGGGACCCTTTCAAAAATCACAGGCGAATGAAGCCTGTGACCATGGGACTCGGCGGGCACCTTTAGCGCCCCCCCAACTCGCTAAGGAACCCACTAACGGGCTCCAAAGTGAAGAGGGGGAAGTGGCACGGTGCTGTGAGTCAACTGCTATTTCCGTGGAGCGAAGCCGCATAGCCGTTGCCAGAGAGCGCTGCCTTTTTCCTGGGACAATTTGGACTCTAAAATAAGCACCCGTGAGTACTTAGACTTCGAACAACTGGACATTAGATGGGGACTTGCGAGCAGAAAGCAATTGGATTTTAAAAATCTATTTCAATTTGGTACGGAACGGGAAGGTCTAAACAGGAAGTCAGCCTTCCGTTCTTCTGTAGACAGAATAAAGCAAAGACAACGTAAAATAGAGCTCAGAAAATCGCTTTTAAAGGATTGGATTTCATCATTTAAAATTGTGGAACCCCCCCTTCAACAGCAGGAGAAGAAGGGGGATCTTTTTTGGACTGTTTAAAGTGAGTTTAAAGTAAAGCAACTTTCCTCCGTCCTGATCCTGGAGCGGGGTGCCAGGACTGACGTTTGAAGTTCATTGACCAGAGACAAACGTTTTTGACAGATAGCTAAAAGAAGAGAAACATAGTGATTCCACTGTTTCCCTTCGCATTTCAAAGGAACAAATATTGACAAAGTATCTCAAAAAGGGAAACTTTGTTGCAAGATCAAATAGAAGTTTTCCCCCTAGAGGGAGACTGTGAAACTGTAACCAATTCCAGGGAGCCGGCAGCTGTTTACAGATTACAATCGTGGGAATAGGCATTTGACCTTGCAGGACAATGTATTCAGAAGCTTTGTTGTGTGCTTTCTACAAAACAAATGCCCTACTGGAACAGTTACATGAGAAGGTGAATTTGATGACGACTTCGACTAGAAATTTTGAACAGGCAGTGGGAAATTTTGAACAGACAGTGGGAAAATATGTGGAGCCCACCCAGGAATTAAATCAGGAGTGTGTCCTGACAGAACAGGCCCAACAGGGATATGAGTTTTCGGATTTGACAAATGAACTTGGAAAAAGCCAGATTTGGAAAGAAAAAGTTTGGTTTGGCTTGGAAATGGGGGGCTGGATTGACCCCCCTATGCTGGGATGTTTGAACTTTTCAAATCTGGCAATGGGCCGTGAGATGTTTGGGATTGTGGGGGCTCTTAATTTTGGAGGGTCTTTGAAACATGCTTTTAAATACCATATGGAATTCAGTGCTGAATATGGAAAAGGGGGTGATCTATCAAGAAGGGTTAAAAATATTGCCAAGCTGGAGTTACCACGAGCAGGAGACAAGGGAAAATACAGTTACAAATATGAAGAAGAGCTGCGGAAGGGACATGGAAGAGACTTGAGGGCCTCGGATATAAGGTTGCCAGGTTAATGGGCCAGATCGATGGGATAATAAGGACTGACAAAACCCGGAACCAGGAGGAAGGGACGTTGGATGAAGATTGGATCTGTTTGTATTTCTTTTTTCTACCATTAGAACTGTTTTATAAAATTGATGAATGTCAGAAAAATGTTGGAATGAAATTACTCGGCTTTAGTAAAGATGTTTAAAGAATTATGAAAGAATATTATGGTTATGAGAAGCTGGTAAGGATAAGATTTAAGTTTTAAGCTTTAAGGTTTATTTTCTTATAGAAAGATAAGATCAAAACTGTTTAGGGTAATGTAATGACAGAATATTATGAAATATGGAAAGGATTTGCTGGGATAATTAATAACTAGGATACAAAGAAAGGGAGGAGGAGGAGGTCAAAGAAAGAAGGTAATGGCAGTTGAGGATTCGAGAATAATGAATTTGTTTTTAAATGTTCTTAAATTGTATTTTTGTTTTTTTTTCTGTCTTTTTTTCTTATTTTTGAATTTGTATTTGTATGGTTGGAAGGGGTTTTTTTTTTTCCTTTTCTACTTTGTTAACTATTTTTATTTTGTATTTTCTTCTGCTTTTATTTTATGTTGTAACACTTTGAAAATTTCAATAAATATTTTATTAAAAAAAAGAGAGAAGGTTCAGTTCAGTTTGTGGATGCTGTCCATATATGGGGGCTTGCTTTTTAATAAAATGTCTGTTCTAAATTGTTATACTGAATCTGGAACTTCATATTGAAGGCAACACAGAATACTAGGGAAAGAAATATATTGTGTGAAACTACTATGGAATAACTGAGAGCTCTGCATCCTTTTTCTCTCTCTCATAAGGCAGCCGAGGAAAGGAAGAGGGAGACATATGATTATAAGTGAGGGATAGAGAGAGGAAAATAGTGGTTTTAAACAACCGCACAGGTTTGAGTAAAGCCAGCAGGGATGAATAGGCACTGCAGTTTTAAACAACAGCAGATTGTTGAGCAGAGCAAACAGAGGCTGACAGTGAGAGGAAAATTGTAGTTTTAAACAATAGCAGAGGTCTGAGTAGAGCAAGCAGAGACAGAAAAAAGGGAGAAGACACTGAGGAAAAAAGTGGCAGTTTAAAACAATGTTTCAGTACAGCAAGAAGGGAGTTGGGAACAGCTCTTCTGTGTTACCTTCCATCTCTGCTATTTCTCGCTGTTAAAAAGAAAAACAACCACCCTCTCTTCCCAATCTATTGAGACCTCTCCCACCACTTTCCTCTCTCAGCGTCCTCTTCTAGCTAAGGCCACTGATGCTGTGCAACCTGCCTTCTTTTATGCTCCTCTGCCCCACCATGATTTCATGCAAAGCCAGGACTCTGATACAGCATTACAAACCCTTCAATGACAGGCTGAAAGTTAACAGCCTTACATTTTTTTTTATTTTAGTAAGAAACACTCCAGTAGATTCAGGACTGGATAATAATCCCTAACAATTCCTAGGGAAATGCGCACCCATCTCTTAAGCCTGTCCATTGTGCTTTAACACACCGCTGCATTTTCTCCCATGTATTGCACAAATCTAATTACTGCAGCTAGAATTTGTTAGGCATATTTTTTACAACTAACTCACTGGAAAATCCTGCATTCTTTTCCTGGTGCTCAGAAGTGCATGGGGAGGACTACTGGCATAGATTCTCATGTGAAAAGCTTTAAGAAGAACTTTACTAACTCGCTGGATTTATGTTTATATACATTTCTATACAAACCAGAGCCTAGGGCTTGCTGATCAGAAGGTTGGCGGTTCGAATCCCCGAGATGGGGTGAGCTCCCGTTGCTCGGTCCCTGCTCCTGCCAACCTAGCAGTTCAAAAGCACATCAAAGTGCAAGTAGATAAATAGGTACCGCTCCGGCGGGAAGGTAAACGGCATTTCCATGCACTACTTGGTTCGCCAGAAGCGGATTAGTCATGCTGGCCACATGACCCGGAAGCTGTACACCAGCTCCCTCAGCCAGTAAAGCGAGATGAGCGCCGCAACCCCAGAGTCATCTGCAACTGGACCTAATGGTCAGGGGTCTCTTTACCATTTACCTTTTTAATCAGTAATACCTCTGGTTACATACCATCCTCCTTGCAAATGCTTCGGGTAACGAGCTCCACTAACATGGAAGTAGGTGCTCCTGGAAGCAAACTTTGCCCCAGGATGTGAGCAGAAGTTGCGCACCAGAGGTGTGCACATGCAGCAGGAAGCCCCATTAGCAAAAGCGTGCCTCAGGTTAAGAATGGTTTCAGCTTAAGAAGAGACCTCTGGAACGAATTAAGTTCATAACCTGAGGTACCACTGTAGAGCGTTAGAGAAGCGTTTTTCCCTTTTTTTATTCATGCAGCAACTACACAATGTTTCCTTGCTTTAAAAGGGAGATTTTTAGTGTAGAAGTGCTTAAGCCTTTTCTTCTTTTACCCAACTTATTATAGTTCTAAAACAAACAAATAAATACCTGTCTGCAAAGAAAAACGTAGCTCAAAGTCTTCATGTTTGGATAAATCCACAGTCACCTTGGCCCTTGTTTTTCCTTTGTTCTCAATAAGGAATGGAATTTCTTGGGTAGAGCCAACATAAACCCCGGGAAAGCAAAATGAGTCCTTTAAAAAGAAGAAATAACAAGCACTAGAAAGACCTAGGATGAAGGTAAGTGGCTAAATCTGCTAAAAGCCATATTGAAGAAGCAACATCAAGCTGAGTAGCCCACTGTTTAATACAGAACGCATGACAGTAGTTTATTATTCCATTCATTGCCTCACATTCCCAGCAGTTTTAAACAAAGTGGCAATATCTGCATCAAGATGCATACATGGACCATTTAAGCTATTTAAGCCAATGTTACTGCTAAAATACGTTCTGCTTTATTTAAAATAGCTTCATGTCATCAAAAGGGAATCTTGGGAAACAGCCTTACTTAACTGGTTTACAAGCTAAAGTAGCTGTCCCTTATAATGTAGCAAGCGCACTGACACCAAGCAGGTCTGAGTTAGCACCTAGATGACAGACCACCTGAGAACGCTGTATCAAGTTTCACTGTGGAACAAAGGCTGGACAGAAATGAAACATTTAGTTTACTTTAGTTTATTTAAATGAATTTTGTCTTGTCAGAGTAAAAACAAGATTACAAGGCCTCTGGACCTATGCCATGGCACTTTGCCCCCAAGGAAGAGCCCAGTCCCTGGAGGGATGAGCACTTCTGCTCTCATGTCGAGGATACGCCTCCGGGAGGTGGGAGGGGAGGAGGGGGTTGGCTTTGTTAGGCGCTGGGGAAAGTTTTTTGGAAGAAAGGAGAAGCCTCCAAATTATTTCTGGTTTAAATTTTGATCTGAATTGTAGAAGAATTTAGGGGCTTAAAAAGTTTCCATCTCCTTTGAGGAAGGTTTTTCACCACCGAAGTTTGCAAAAGTTTGCCAGCATCTGTAGATATTTTTGTAAGTAGTACAATGTTTTAGCATAAACACACAGCTAAACTATTCTTTGTTTTCAGCTTCCAAACACCTACATAAAAGCATAATCCAGCCTATGTTAAACACATTTAAGGCCATGCTTAAATCCCCCTATAAAATGAGGACAGAAAAAAGTGCCTTTTTCACTGATTATGCCCTAGTTTACTTATTAGCTTACCTACTTAGTTTATTTAGTTTACCTAGTTTACTGTGGACAAACGCCGGCTCCCTCGGCCTATAGAGCAAGATGAGAGAGCAACCCCACTGTCGTCTGTGAGTGGACCTAACGGTCAGGGGTACCTTTACCTTTTTAGTTTACTTATACAAAACAGATACACAAAATCCAATTCTATGTATCTAATAAAGTAAGTTCAATGAAGAATTTCACATATTTACCGTACTGATATATATGTCAGGAACATCTACAGATCCACCAATCCTAAGTTCCAAATATTTTGCATGCCGGACAGCTATCTAATTAATAGGAAAAAAGATAAGACAGTAACATATTTTGCCAGTATATCAACCTTGCAAAGCAATCTTTCTAATGTGGAACTTCCATGCTCAATTGTATTAAGACAAAGCATTTCAAAAACTGTTTTCTAAAATGCAACTGATGATACTGTGATGTAGTTCAGGTGTACAAACAATTGCAAGCTAAGATATCAAATAGTGCAGCCATTGCTGAAGCTAAATTTGTTAGAATGGTTTTTTTTTTATGTTTACAAATTGATGTTACAAATTGATGTTTACAAATTGAGAATATGGAAGACAGCATAGTGGGGAAGAGTGAAGTATGTATTTGGTCTGGAATAAGCAAACAAATCACTAGTACTTGGCCATAACATCTAGTTATGCAAAGGCCATTATCCCAACAAACAGTACTGTCAGGGCTAAGCTTGTCTTTACAACTGGAGTTCAGGAGCGACTCTAGAAACCTTTTTAGCCCAACCCCAATCTCATTACATTCTGGTTTTGAGTTAGAAAAGCATGGTATCGATAGTTTTTAAAAGCCATCCCCTTAGAGAACAGTGCAAATACAACACTCCTGTTCCCTTTAACCATGATTAAAATATGAGAAGAGGGCAGTGGAACCATATGCTCTTATCTTGCATCTCCTCTCCCTGGTATAGGAAGCCTGCCTGGAACAACTGAGCTCAGGTGATGCTTCCTCTTCCTCCCTAGAGGATTAGACTGCTTGATTCAAGTCATTCCTATCCCTGGGGTCTCATTGTCCAAGAAGGATTTCACTAGCTGGGGTCTCCCAGCATGGTTTCCTGATATCCCCCATTTTAATTTTCAGTTCAGTTCCTACTTTGCCACCTTTCTTCGGTCACCCTCTGGACTGGCTGCCTTTTGAGAACTTCTCCCACTCAACTTTCTAATCTTCAGTCAATCCATGCTTTCCCTGATCCTATTTTGAGATTATTATTTTTCAAGGCAAACCATCCCTTTAATCATCCTCAAAGAAGCTGAGGATTCTATTATTGGCCGTTTCATGACATCGGCAGATATAATCTAGATTACTATTTCATTGTATCACAGAAGCTCAGCCAATCAATGCAATCTTAGGCTTCACAGGCATTATCCAAAAAAAAGTACTTGTTTATCAAAATACGAGCATTTTTTAAAAGCCAAGCAAATGTTTTTAAATAGTTATTCAATATGTTAATACCTCCACTCTGCTATCAAATTTCATTAATGCATTGGGTCTGAAATAGATGTTGATTTCAGTGTGGCCTCCAACAGGTACTACACCCTGAAAGGGAGATATAATCATTCCAGGAAGAGGATTGGCATCAATGACCTGCCAAGAAAAACGTGTATTTAAAATTTTAGGTTTCTCTGCAAATATATTCTCACACCTATTTCCAGCCTCCCTGATAAAAATTTCAAAGCAGATTACCAAGAATAAAATATACTAACAATAAATATATCTCACATCCAAAACACAGAAGAATTAAAATAAGCACAAACCAAATGATTCAGTTAAACAAGAGGAATAATGATAAAATGACTTCTGGAATAAAAGGGTTCTGAATGCCTGTCTCATACAATGTGGGAGAGTAGCCTGAAATACCATTTGTGAACACTCCAGCACTGTAGCTTTGGGGTATGAAGGCAAGAACACACAACAATATGCACAATGCTGGGTACGCCTCACCTGAAAGTATGCATGGTTATGTCCTACATTTTGGAGAATGGCTGTCTTGCAGGTAGTCAAATGCAGAGGAGCATGATTAAAGGTGATCCTTTGTTCCTTAAACTGAACACTGGTGGTGCCAAGCTAATATCAAGAAAGAAAACCAAATAATAATAATAATGCATTACCATCAGTGCACTTGTTCCAGCACACATTCGGATTGCCATTACTTCATAGAAGCTAGAATGCAAGCATTAATAAAAATAGACAATAGTTTTTAAGGAAAAGGATGTTAGATTTTTTAAAAAATCAACTGTTTCTCTCATTGAGAATGGTACCTTGGAACACCTGCAGCACCGTTTTATTTTAACATTCTGTAGTTAATTCTGCTGCAGTACAGATTTCATTTTACTTATTTAAAGTTGTCATTTTGAACCAGAGTTAGGAAGCTGCCTTACACCAAGTCAAAGCATTAGCTCCATCTAGCTCAGAATTGTCAATGCTGACAGGAAGAACTGCTCAAAGTTTCAGGGAGGGAGGGGTCTTTCCCAGCCCATCTGGAGACATCAGAGTTCTCACCTGGGACCTCCGACTTGCAAAGTATGGGGTCTACCACTGAGCTACAGCCCTTCTCCAGAATCATAAGGAGTCACAGGCCACATGGGAAAAGTACTAGCCATATAGTAAAAGATTACAATGTTACCTTTGCCAAGCATTTTAGTTTAAGGGTTTTCCCCTGATGCACACACAAATCAAATTCTCCTCTTGTTGGAGCAGAGAAACTTGGGTGCCAAGCCACTTCACACTCTAGATCTTGACAGGCATCTACGACACCTAAATTAATAAAGAAAATGAATATATTACAGCTGCTAAAAATGTAAAGATTATGGAGGGTGACAAGTAATTGAAAAACTTAGTTTAAATCCTGCTCAATGTGAATACACATTGTTAAGAAATACTATTATAGAGTCTGGGCTTCAAAACCACAAAAACTGGCATAGTGTACGAAAGTAAAACCTTAACTTGTCAAACTATTCCACATTGATTAAAAATAGGATCTGAATTACCGGTAATCAGGCAATGCTCCAAAGCCAACCTGTTGTATTTCAAAGACTTAGGCAACTCTGCTAGGTTAGGTAAACGAAGAACAAAAAAACAAAAACCCTCCACCATTTTTATTAGGTGACTGCTGGCCATAGACAGAGGGTAACAAGCCTTTCTGTTTCATTGGCTGCTTTCTGTGGAATGCAGTTCTCACCTTTCCTGATACTTAAAAGCCTTTGATTACCTTGGGGGGGGAGGTGGAGACAATAAAAAGGTTGGGTATTCATATTATTCTGCTTAGCAATACAAGCTATAAGATGCTAGACCGCAATCTTAGCTATGTGGTCATGGCTCAAAAAAATATACTGAAAGGCAGCACAGTAATTATGACTGGTTAGTCAACTAAGATGTCATTAAGCAAGTGGCAGCCCTAATTTCGAACAGTTCGTCAGGTTAGTAACTGACTCATGTAGTTAGTGTCAGACCACAATATGGAAGACCAGGGTAGACTTAGAATCATAGAATCATAGAATCATAGAATCATAGAATCATAGAATCATAGAGTTGGAAGAGACCACAAGGGCCATCGAGTCCAACCCCCTGCCAAGCAGGAAACACCATCAGAGCACTCCTGACATATGGTTGTCAAGCCTCTGCTTAAAGACCTCCAAAGAAGGAGACTCCACCACACTCCTTGGCAGCAAATTCCACTGTCGAACAGCTCTTACTGTCAGGAAGTTCTTCCTAATGTTTAGGTGGAATCTTCTTTCTTGTAGTTTGGATCCATTGCTCCGTGTCCGCTTCTCTGGAGCAGCAGAAAACAACCTTTCTCCCTCCTCTATGTGACATCCTTTTATATATTTGAACATGGCTATCATATCACCCCTTAACCTCCTCTTCTCCAGGCTAAACATGCCCAGCTTCCTTAGCCGTTCCTCATAAGGCATCGTTTCCAGGCCTTTGACCATTTTGGTTGCCCTCCTCTGGACACGTTCCAGTTTGTCAGTGTCCTTCTTAAACTGTGGTGCCCAGAACTGGACACAGTACTCCAGGTGAGGTCTGACCAGAGCAGAATACAGTGGCACTATTACTTCCCTTGATCTAGATGCTATACTCCTATTGATGCAGCCCAGAATTGCATTGGCTTTTTTAGCTGCCGCGTCACACTGTTGGCTCATGTCAAGTTTGTGGTCAACCAAGACTCCTAGATCCTTTTCACATGTACTGCTCTCAAGCCAGGTGTCACCCATCTTGTATTTGTGCCTCTCATTTTTTTTTGCCCAAGTGCAATACTTTACATTTCTCCCTGTTAAAATTCATCTTGTTTGTTTTGGCCCAGTTCTCTAATCTGTCAAGGTCGTTTTGAAGTGTGATCCTGTCCTCTGGGGTGTTAGCCACCCCTCCCAGTTTGGTGTCATCTGCAAATTTGATCAGGATGCCCTTGAGTCCATCATCCAAGTCGTTGATAAAGATGTTGAATAAGACCGGGCCCAAGACAGAACCCTGTGGCACCCCACTAGTCACTCTTCTCCAGGATGAAGAGGAACCATTGATGAGCACCCTTTGGGGTAGAGCACCCTTAGTTGGTAGAGCACAAGACTCTTAATCGTAGGGTTGTGGGTTCAAGCCCCACGTTGGGCAAAAGATTCCTGCATTGCAGGGGGTTGGACTAGATGACTCTTGTGGTCCCGTCCAACTCTACAACTCTATTAGGACCACCTCTCAATCTAGGCTATTTCACTGTGTTGCTGCAAGAATAAAATGGGCAGAGGGAGAACCGTGTATGCAGCCCTTTTGGGAGAAAGAAAATGTGGTAAGAGAAATAAATAGAAGAGTACCTTAAATACCTGCAAACATATCTGCCCCCAAATTTTGAACAATAGACCTATTCACTTCCGTATAGACTTTCCTTTTGAGGAACAGTGGCCAATGTGACAGAGGGCTTCCCCTCGCCCTCCTTCAACACTTTAAATATCAGATTGCAGCATATGCCCATCACATGTTACTTTATTTTATCACTACTTGAAATAGTCCCATAATGTACTCTACCTTGCTCTGGGCATATGGAAAATGCCATTCCTTCATCTGTAATTACAGGCTTCCACGTGAATTTTGCAGGGCAGTTTCTACGATTGTATAGTGTCACTGTTGTTCTAAATCCAGTTTCTGCTAAGTAGCTAAAGGCAGGATTTAAAGTCAGTTCCCTTGTAGACATTTCCAAAGCAACAGGTACTACTAATGCTACCACTAACACATGTCCAGTGTGATGCTGGTTTACTGAATACACGAAAGACCTGTAATGCAGAAGAGATTGCATGTATGATATTAAAATGAAACATGTGATGAAGAAGATCATAAAAACATGTTAATTCAAATATATTTTAAAATACTTTGCAAAAGTATATGCTAGTTGTGACCAAATACTGGAGCATCTTAAAAAACTGGCTTTGTAAATTATAAGACCACTTTTCAGGGGGTGAAATCAGAAATAGTAATCTATTTTAAAACCTGCATTACTTAAAAGGTGTATAGATCAAGGGGAAGTTTTTTAAAATAAAATCCAATGCAAATGCTTTTAAGTGTGCAAAGGATTGACGCCTAAATGTTATATACACATATACATAAACATACATATATATGTGTGTGTGTGTGCAGGTATGTATCTATGTGTGTGTATGACCAGGGCCGTAGCTAGGGGGTGGCGAGGTGCACCCCTGCCAGGGGCGCAGGCAATTGGGGGGTACAAAATCAGCTAAAAATATGTCCATAAATATAAATATCAATTATTGCCTCATAAGAAATGGTTTTAAATAGAGGGTGAATTGAATAGGTGGCAGGGGGATTGGAGGAGAGGCAGAAAGAAGAGCTAATTTGTCCATGGCTAGGGGGTGCAATCTAGATGGTTCTCCCAGGGGCGCAAGATCACCTAGTTACAGCTCTGATAGTGACATCAACACACAACTTTATTTGGTTCCTGCCTTTAAAAACAAGTCATGCCATTTTGTCAAGGCAACATGTATAAAATAATTGTGCAAATATCAGCTTGCTTTTCAATTCACAGTTGTACCTCCCCCTTCCTTTTCTTTGTTAAATTTAAAAATAAAAAATATTATTTATAAAAAAGACAAAATGCATAAGAACTCTTTCCTCCCTCAGAGTGCTTTACTCAAAAAGTTATCCCCCCCCAAAAAAAGTCAAAAAGTTTTACTTTCGAAAGTTTCCCAATTTCTTGTTCTCAAACACAACTGGAATATAAGTCTTCGTAAAAGGTGGAATGACGTGAGACAAAGGGCTGGTCCGTTGCAGTTCCTCACTTTCAATTCCTACTTGTACCCAGATGTGGACTGGGAGATTATTCACCAGATGCATTTTTCTGGTAGATGTAGAACACACACAAACCTCTCCAAAGTCAATGGTAGAGGGGCCTGAAAAGAATGGAAAGGAGATGTGGCTGCAGAATTTTTTAAAATGGCTTTTTTTCTATTGTGAAGAATTAGGATCAGAATTTATAATTAATTAATTAATACTATTACCATATATTCATTTATACCCCAAATTTTTCCTTGACAGGGGCTCATGGCAGCCTACAGATAAAAATAAGAACAGCTAAAAATATAGGGGGGAAACAATCCTTTAAAAAGCAATTCAACACTGATATAGTTGTAATTCTATCACTCTATACACACAAACTTAAAATATATTAAAATGGCATGGTATGGCCTTTCTTTACAGTCACTATTTTTAAACCAATACATGATTTTTGTCCCCTGTTGTGTTTAAAGGAAGGAGAAATCTTACCAATGAATATTTGGTGAAGCTGCTTCGGCGTCAAAATTAAACTACAGTCTTCAATCTCTTGTGGCAAAGTTGGTACAGGGTTAAGCCCGTCACCCACCTGTAAAAATGGCCAACAGAATAACCACATAATATTTAATACAGCTAATAATATCTGAATGTGTTAGGCTTTTGTTCAAATGTACTGAACACAGTCCATAGAATCTGGGTAAGCAAATAAACAGGAGGACAAGTTTATGAGAGGAAACATATTCTTGTAGGCTGACAGCTCCTTTCCAGGCAAACAGGAAGGCAGAAGGCAACACTCACATGCATGAGATGTTGGGCACTGTTTACTGACCAACATTTCAAAAAGAAGTTTACAATACGCACCAAGGGAGCATGGAAAAGCAGGGTGTTTCATGGTTCAACATTCATTATCACAGACCCTACACAAATTGTACATACTTGTACAACTATTACAACACTATACAACTGCACTGTGTATCTGGGGAAGATGGACAACATCTTCACCAGAGGTATTATTAATAGTATTAAAAGCTGGAAAAATTTGATTCTCCTGAAAAGGAAACACTACCAGAAGAAGAAAGATACCCAGAACCACAACAAGAAGGCAACACGGGAATATTTAATACACAAAATCTTAATCTCCAGAAGTCATTTGGGGGGAAAGAGGCTGCAGCTCCGAGTGTGGAATCCTAGGCACACTTTTCTGGTAGCAATCACACGGAAATTAGCAGGACCATTGAGGAAACATGGATGGGATGAGGCTACACAATATTTTGAGAAGCTGTAAGTAAGCAAGATCATCTTCAAACATATTTAGCTTACCTCTCTGGCTGAAGTTTTAGATTCCATTTCTGCTAACTGTTGACTAGTTAATAAGCTACTTCTTACACAAGCAACCTCTTCCTCCAATTTCTCCTCCTGTAAAATTTTAACCCTTGGAGATTTCAAGCCTGATGCTGGTTTTAACCCAATATCCACAGGATTATTAAGTGATTTAAAGATCCTATGAGTTGGAAGTATGGAGAAGAAGTGACATTCAGCTATGAAGTAAACACACTGCGAAAAGTTACAACATTTTGAGTACATATTTTGATTAACTGAATTTACAAGAGAGAAAAATTTCCCAATGCAAGCACTGATATTAAATACTAACCTACACCAAGTTACCTTTTAATTATAAAGCCTGTCACAGTGCATATATTTCAAATGTGTCTTCCTCAAATTACTTGGGAAAGATAGATAGATCTCAGAGTCCAATGCAGTTTGTGGAGGAAAGGAGGGAGGAAAAGTAACCACACATGACAAGACAATTAGCTGACACTGGAGGAAGCAGCTGATCACCAGGGACTGCAATCTGAATTTCTAAATGTCACTCACGTGGGATTCATTGTTCTCAAACCCATTCAGGTACGTAGAATTATTCTCAACCTTTAAGTCACATTTCCTATACATTATTCATACTAGGATTTGTAGCTTTTTAGAAAAATGAAGAAAAAAACTATAGAGCTATAAATCTGGAAATTGATTGAGCATTTTTGCAGTTTATTTGGAAACAATGTTTACCGAGCAGCTTTTTTATGCAAACGATGCTGTCTTAAACTCTGAAGATAGCTTGCATAGTAATCCTTATTCACTTGCTTTTCCATTTCTTCAAATAACGTGTAAGAAAACTCTGGATCCAAATAACTGTATCTGGCAACCTTTGTGAAAATAGTCCTAAATGTGTGGAAAGAAATGCAGCCTCAGTAGAGCAAGAGCCATTTAAACGTGCGCTGGATTCTGAAAACAATTCCACTTTTGCTATATAAATGTGCTATTCATACGTCCATTATTCCACTGATCATTACTAGCATTTGACCTTGCCAAGACAACCCTAACATAGGACTGTTGCAATTTGATATGAAAAAAGGGAAATTGTGGGTTGAGCCCAGAGTTCCACTCTGCATTGGAGTAAGCTATCTTTGCAGATTCCCCCTTCTACTGGGCCTCTTCAAAAGCTGCTCCCAAAAATTGGGGGCCCTTGTGGAGCAGCATGCAGTAGCACCGGTGGGATGGCTTGCAGAGAGAATATTGCCCCTTTCTCCCCTGAACAGAAGCCCTTTTGTTTGCACAACCATCACTCTGGAGCCAATCCAATATTAGCAAAATATATTTCAACACAAACAGTAATCACTTGCACTTGAATTAGGGTTCACTATATATTTAATTCACAGGGACAAACATTAAAGGCTACAAAATAAAATATTTAAAATAGCACCCAATGTCACAAGAGATTTCCATTCATGCAATGAATCTTCCCCCTTCCTCTCCTCTTCCCACTGATTAAAATAATCTGGCCTGGGCAGTTAGGGCAGCTATTTGGAACAGATCTGAGGGCACTTGGAGAGTGACATGTGGGAAGAGAGGAAAGGGATGTCCAGTTATACAAGCAAAAACCTGTTGTGCTATACGATGGGCAGTCTTTGATGTCACCTTCAAGGTGATATTTTAATTATTGTTATTGTTCGGGACTGGCTAGATGATGAGGAGGGGAGGGAGGTACCAGCTGGGGAACCCCCAAGGGGAGCCCCAAAGGAGGAAGGCTTGGAGCCCAGTGATTGGTGGTGGTGACAGTGGGACACTGAGGAGAGGTCAGAGGGAGACCAGGGAGAGGAGTGGTTGAATGTTGAAGAGAAAACAGGCTTTAATGAGCAAAGGGAGCTTGTGACAGGGAGCAGCTCAGACTCAGAGGCTGAAGAAGATGGGGGGTTCCCTCTGTTGACTCCACAAACACACAGGGCAATCCGTAGGGTGGGGTGGGACAGAGATTATGGGTTCCCCAAGGTAGTCTGAAGCTGCTTGGGAAACATTCAGCAGAAAATGAGACCTAGAGGAAGTAAAAGGCGGGGACCATCAGTCCTGGCAACTGCTCTATAGTGGCAAGTCCTGTTGGGAGGTATTGCTAAGCTGTATGCCATTTTCTTAAATAAAGAATTAACTACACTGCCTAATTCTGTGTCTTTTTACTGACCTGCATCTGAACCAGCTCTGACGGTTATTAATCATTATCACTTTTTCAATATTACCTGTAATCCTTATGCAGTTCAGGAGGTCTTATGCTGGCTTGACGATCATTAGGAAAAGCTACCAATGCATTGCTCAGGTTTTTTTTTATCCGGTGGGCATGAATTTGTGTCCGATCTGATTTGAGAAGTGCCACTGGAGCAACATCAGTGGTTTGTTCCACCTTCCTAGCTACAAATACTCCCACTTCATTGGAAATCTGTGGTGTTATACCTTAGTCAGAATTTAAATAAAAATAAATTATATGTGTATCAGATATCATCTTTATTCCTTGAATTGCAGAAAACTCAATTCCTAATACTACATTCCCCCCCCCCTAAAAATAAAGGGCTACATTCCTAGACTAGTTTTATAAGTGTGCTTATACGAGTTATTATAAAGGGGCAGCTCAGGACATTTTGCTGCCTGAAGCAAAGAACATGACAACAACCCTCCCATTCCACACAGAGAAGCTGACTGGACTGTGACAGGTGGATTTTACTTCAACACTGCTATCCAGATAATGCCCTCTGCACCTCAGGTTGGAAGCTAGCTTAGGAGTACAGGGCAGGACAGAAAGGATACACAGCTCTATCACCCAGCAAAGAACAATTGGAGGAACGGACAAGCTACATCCCAGCATGTGCCACCTGAGGCAATCGCACAGCACATCAGCAAAATGACCAGGGAGGAGCAAAGTGATCTCTCCCAAAGTGTGCACATTTGCTCATTCATCCAAAGTCAGTGTGGGGAACTTTTGGCCCTCTAGGTACTCCTGAAGCACAACTCCCTTCAGCCCCAGCCGATGGCCAGGAAGGATTTGAGTTGTAGTTTGGCAGTCACAGTTTCCTCATACCTCATACCTGTGTTAATCCATGGTTTGGCTTAGCATTACATGTGAAAGGGGGCAATGGCGGGGATCAAAGAAGACCACGCACATTCTGAATACAACAGGTATGTGTTACCTGACAGAACTCTCAAATTGCTCTTTAAAAGCCTCCATTCAAGCTCAAGAAAAGGGTTTGTCAGTTAGGTCTGGTCCTGACCTTCAAGGTCACTTCTCCACTGGGGCAGGTGTAATGTGCTGGTGGGCAGGCAGATGGGTGAAGAGTTAGAGCCACAGGTGGAGACTAATCAAACATCAGCTCCTCTCAAGAAGCTTTGAGTTTCAACTGGAACACTCAAGGGGGCCCAATTCATTTTCAGGGCATGCAGGAGGCTGCTCACCCATCCCTAGCCACGGGATGACATGTGACTAACTTGCTACTTCACCAATTAATTATCAGAGCATTTGAACCACTTACCATGCCAAAGTCACCAAATACTAGTTCTAACATTTCAGCCTCTGTCTACCATTTGTCTGAATTATCCCACAAAAGAACTGACAGAAATGTAATTTCAAACACGTTAAAATTGTAGCCCCTTTTTCTTACTAACTTACCAAGGTTGGGTTTCAGAACCACTTTATTGGTTACAGAGTTGCATACCCCAGAAAAAATTAAGTATAACTGATGGAAAGGTTTGATCTTCAGTGCTGGTAAGCCATCTTTTTTTGCCACTGGACCAATGATATCTATCACCTGCTTCGCTGTGAAGGTTCCTACGTGACGTGGAATAAATGAAAATAAAATATCCTAAAGACAAAAATAAATAAATACAGACGTTTAGACATTTTAAAATGTTACATCATGCTCACTCATTGTTTCTTTTAAAAAAACAAACCACCAGGATGTTAAATTCCCAGCATTCAAATAAAATCTATCCCTATCCAACTACTTAGGCTTCACAGTCTGTTGACTGCTTCATAGACTATACAGCAAGCATGGTTCCTTACAATGTACTTGAAGACTACAATTCTGTAACCATTTACCCAGGAATAAGCCCACTGAACTTGACAGGATTTGCATCTGAGTACATGTGTAGAGGCCTGGGAGAGAGAAGTTGAGGAAACAGAGGCCAACGGTTGCCAATGAGCAGAAGGACAAGAGAGGCTCAGGTGGTAGTGAGAAAGTTTCTGTGTGTTGCTAAGATGGCTCAGTAAAAGGGTTCAGCAAAGGAAGGTTCTCACAAAAGGCCAAGTACATGATATTTTGAAGAGAAAGAACTACAAAGAAGAAGGCATCAAGATAGGAGTGGAGTTTGGCAGCAGAATAGGTAGCAAAATAGAAGAGGAAGAGGAAATAAGGGAAGGTGCAACCAGATATATGTGGCTTTAGAAATAAGGAAGAGAAGCTTGAAGTTGATGTGGAGTTTGACAAGTAACCAATGTAAGGAAGAAGGGCAATGACTGCTAATAGAATAGAGTAAAAAGTTGCAACAGGTGCATTCTCATTATATACTCATGGAGGGTTATGGATGAATGGATGGGTTGAAAGAAGGTGGTTATGATAGTTAGCTTTAGCCAGAGAGAGGAGAATGTTTCTCATCTGTGTATGTAAGAGTAAAAGGTGCTTCTTGTGGATAGGAGATAGATAAAGCAACAATTCTGTAACTGCTTTGAAGCAGGAAGACAAGAGAAGCAAAAAGGAGTAAAATTTCATGCACCTCAGAAACAGTCTCTCAATGACAAGGGAGTGTCATTATACATCTTTAGGCACCAGGCGAAAATGTTCTGCTTCAACTAGGCCTTTGGCTGATTAATATTCTACAGCTTTTTTAATCTGCTTGTGGGGGGGAGGGTTATTATTTTATTTTTGTTCTATTTATTTGGGCTTTTATCTTGTATTTTTATCTTGTGAACCGCCCTGAGCTCTTTGGATGAAGGGTGGTATATACATTTAGTAAATAAATACTTTAAAAGAAAGCTCTATTTTTTTTTGTTTTATTTTAAGTAACAATCATTCATGCATGCCATCATTACAGTAATACTGCTTTAGCAGCAACTTAAATTTATGGTATTGTACTATGCAACACTTCACAATATAAAGCACTTTGAAAGTTAACTACATATATGCTGCATAAGATGAAAGAAAAATACAAAATAGTACCTGTGTAGACTTTGCTTTTACTTTTCCCTTTTCAGGGCAAATATTATAGTGTGCAATCTTACGAAAAGCAAATGATACTGGAAGAATATCACATTCATTTTTGAGCGTGCAAACAATATCTGTATGTTCACCCATGTAACACTCCACAAAATTAACAACTGGTCCTGGTTTGAATGTCAGAATGACTGGAAGCCCTGAGCCTATCAAACCCAACTCAACCTGATGACGATTCTTCTCTGTAAAAAGCATTGAGATAAAAGGATATGCTATTATTTACAGCCGAAAGACAGATAATATAGCAACCAATTTACTTATAGATCATGAAAGACTGTCTTCATATAATTTGCCCCCATTTTATATGATCAAGTCATACATGTATCAATGTACAGTCTACCTCCTGAAATTTCAGGCAAGACACATTGTATGATAAATGTACACAAAATGCCCTATTGTAATCAGATTTTTTTTTAAAAAAAGATGACGCAAAATCATCATAAAACCCCAGCCTAGCTTCCAAAAGTCATTGCTTTCTGAACATACATGGGCTCAAAATTTGACTAGTATCCAGGATAGAAAAGTGTCTTTGTTGTGGGCAGCCACCAAGCATGAGAAATTGGTGAAAACACCTGGGGAAATTCCACATACTATTACAGACCCCAAACATATGAGTCAGATTCCTGCAGGATAACCAGCCCTTCAGCCAGAAATCAGTGGCACTGAAGTAAGGAAGTGGAAAACCTATCAGGTTCTGGAGGTCTGCCTTGTCATGCTAAACCTAACCAGAAATCCTTACATGGTAAGAATAATGTATGATGTCATTACTGCATGCTGGTACCTAGCAGCCACTACACCTTCTGCAGCCAGCACAGAATTAATTGGGATCTCTCAGTCATCCCTAAGAAGTCATCAAAGGAGGAGAGATAGCAAGGTATGCCTGATCCCTGACATGCAGGCCACAGAAGGTGCCAAGACCCTGAATTATTCAAGCTGTGCACAGAGATTCCACCTCACCCCTACCCAAGCCTTACTCTCAGAAAATGCCAAGGGGATCCTTTCTCAGAGTGAAACATTTTTGGTGAGCTGGCCTTCATCACAGCAAAACATGGCAGAGGCACAGGCCATCTTGCCCAAAATGTCTTACTCTGAGGAAGGACGCCCTTGGCCCTTTATCTGAGTGAGGCTCAGGCAGGGAAGAGGTAGAGGTGGAAAGCCTTGCCTCTTCAGGGAGCCAACCAGCCCAAGAATGGAGTGAGTGGGGGACCAGGGAACTAATTTGTTGTTGCTTCACTCTTGCCACCTAAAACAAGCCTCAAGGTATGTAATTCACACCTTCTTATTACATGCAGAGGTAGGAGTTTTCCAATTAACTTAGGTATTCAAATTATAGATTATTTTATGCAAAGCCCATTACCCTTCCTGGAAATTTATAGAGGGAAAAGTACAGTTCTAATTCCATTCCATTTATTCAGTATTTATAAATGCCATACCATCTGTAGGTCTGTCACTACCAGCCACTGCTTCCAAGAAGTCGTTTTTGCTTCCTATAGCTTCAAATTTCAAAAAGAGAGCATAATCTTGCCTTGGTGGAGTTTTGCCAAGGTCCCCCCTGTCCCTTTTCACCATTCTGAAAAATTCACAATTACATTTATGTTTCTAAGCGCGGAGGGAGAATATATGCTATTAATGTCTTAACAAGTTTAAACAGAAAAATTAGAGCAATTAAGGTTTCTTATGCAACATCAATATAGCAACACTAATTAACGGGGTGTTTCTACAGGGTCATTACCTCACTCACTGTGCAAGATAATAAATACTTGGTTCTTGACTTCTCACTTGTCACTATGCTAAGAATGTTCCCTATGTACCAACTTCCAAATCATCTAAATATACAACTCTTTTCACAACGCTCCATGTGAATTGATACCACCCCCCTGCCCATTCAGCCTAGTTGCTGCTGTCACAACCCTTGAGCCTGCATAGCTTCCAATAATTCCAACTGCACCTCTTGTATTACACTCCCCCCCCCCCCAATTTTTCCTCTGGCCTCACCTAGGCAACTGAGACAAGAAGTGATTGGTCTCCAGACAGGGTATACCCTTTCCTGTCACCCACTGCAGCTAAAAGAGAGCATTCATACCCCATATTTTCTTTGAAAACAGAAACCTTTCCCATAACTAGGAGAACAGTTAGTCAAAATAAGTTAATTACAAAAGTTAGAGGAGTGCTTTTTCAGCTATGAATGAATCCTGTATCAAAAAGAGAGGAGTGTATCATATTTGGGGTCAATTTCTAGTAATTTTAATCTCTCTCTCTATCTCTCTCTCTCTCTCTCTCACACACACACACACACACACACATATATATATATATATATATACACACAAACACACACATATGTATCATATATATTTGTATATATTGTTGTGTACTGCCCTGAGATCTAAAGGTATGGGGGTGGTATATAAATTTAATAAATAATATCATTAAGTTCACATTCCATGCTTACTTTGGGCTAAAACAAATAGAGATCATCATTTTCTGATCAGGCTGTAGTGTTCCTTCATTGGGAATGCAGGCAATTAGAGCGGAAACATCTTGTTCTGCTTTTCCATCAGTGTAATGTAAATCTCTTAAAACAGCATTGGTACTCTTCTGAATATCTGTGCCCTGTAAGACAAAGTGAGGTATAAAATATATTAAAAGCCACTCAGTTTTCTCAGTTGTTAATGCTGGGCTTTTCAGAAAAAAGCAAAAAGCAGAAAAACATTATGCATATTGAATAAGCCTAGATTGTATTATATAGAAAAGCAATAAAAATAAAATATCACAGTCTAATACTGAAAGAGTGGCAAGGAAAAACTGCCATTATGTGAAAGAAATTTGTCCCTAGCACTAGATCACTCCTTGTTTGTATTTATTAGACATAACTGGTATAATATAGCTTTTTTTTAAAAAAAAGTAAGAACTTTCTACAGAATTATTATGCCCTAGCAAATATGCATCTTTCTGACAGGTGGAGTATATGGGGTTGGAAGGCCCTTACACTGCAGGAACCCTGAGAGGATGCAGTTTGTGCTTACACAAAAAGATGCATTAGAATTTCCCCATGGAGTCCTTTGGTGTATTCACAATGCTGCCTTGTTGCTGTCGTTTAGTCGTGTCCGACTCTTTGTGGCCCCATGGACCAGAGCACGCCAGGCACTCCTGTCTTCCACTGCCTCCCACAGTTTGGTCAAATTCATGCTAGTAGCTTTGAGAACACTGTCCAACCATCTCATCCTCTGTCGTCCCCTTCTCCTTGTGCCCTCAACTTTTCCCCACTCCAGGGTCTTTTCCAGGGAGTCTTCTCTTCTCATGAGGTGGCCGAAGTATTGGAGCCTCAGCTTCACAATCTGTCCTTCCAGTGAGCACTCAGGGCTGATTTCCTTAGAGTGCAGTAAAATTGTTTTTTCTCTGGTACCTTTCATAGCTCTTTCCCCTTTAGCTGTTCACAGCGGCAGACTTCATTTTATTTCACCAGGGGGTGTTGACAGGCAGGGATGCCTTTATCCTATGCAAAGGTGTTCACACTTTGGTTGGAGATAAATTAGGAGTGACTTAAGGATCCCAATTGGTGTGAAGCTGGTTTATTTATTTATTACTTATTTGTTGCATTTCTATCCCACCTTTTTCTCTAGAGAGCTCAAGGTGGCATACAAGGTTCTCCCTGTCCTCATTTAATCCCCACAAAACTTTGATCTCCCAGGTTCTAGTCCAACACTAACCACTACACCACACTGGTTCTCCTACACACATGTTGAGAAACAACACATCAAATAGTAATAACAAAGTACAGAATATATGTCCATTTTAGATGACATCACATGAACATCAATGAAAAGTCCAACACAGGAAACACAGTAAGCGCACAGTAAACAGGAATGTGAACACAGGCCTTGTTGACAGAGGCCAAGCCACACAGCGTAAGGGTAATGGAAAGAGTTTGGTTCTATCACAACATTAGGCCCAAATGCAGTGCTGTATTTTTCCACACACAAGTGTTTTATTTATTCTTTCTTCCTTTCAACTTAATGATCACTTCCCATAAAGCAGCCTGAAGCTATTTAACAATAAACACACATATTGGAAACCATGTCAAGTCCAATACAGATAAGAATAAAAATGTCCACTTAAAAGGCTTTAGAAGGAAAGTAGGTCTTCAATAGACACCAAAAAGATAACAGAAATGGTAAGTGGTAGGCGTTCCAAAGGGTAGGTGCCACCACACCTAATACTAACATTGTATAGAATAACCCTTTTGATGAGATTACGGTACATCTTCAAGAGGCCCTCTCCTGCACAGCACAGTCATCAGTTGGGCACATAAGGATGAGATGGTATACTACTACTACTATTTACCCACCTTTCAGAGATGGCACACATTTGCAATGCACATTCTTCTTGTTATTCATACTACAGTGTGACACAATGCTGTGAGAGCTGGTGTCAGTTCTATCCCTGCCCTTGGTATTAGGTGTCTGCAGAACCCCAGGTGGTCTCTTGTCCGTAGTGGGAAAGTTACTCAAAGAATTCCACTGCCATCTTGCATCCCAGGACTCCACTCTCTTTTTGCTATATACTCCCTTCTTCCTCAGTCTCTCATAATGTATATTCCACCTGACCCCATCTTTCCTTATACAGTTCTTCTGTTGATGCCCCTTGTAGTTTCCTTTCCTGCTAGCTTTTTCACCCTTCTCTCTTTCTGTCGAGCCACTAGGGATGGCAGCCCCAGACCCTTCTGTCCTATTCCTCTTTCTCCTTCTTGTGAGAAACTGAGCCACGTCTTTTCCCTCTACCTACTTCTTCTTGTTCGCTCATGAATCTCTCCTCGTCCTCCAGAGCGCCCTGGTTTCTCTGCTTCTATGTTTTTCTTCTGTTACTTCCATCCCCTTCCATCTTCTTCCCTGTGAGACCTGGCTTAAACACTCCCACATGCTGACCTCAATGCTCTTTGTATCCTTCCACCCGCACAGTTGGAAGAGATACATATAGACAAGAAAAACACACAATATTGACCAAAAGAAAAACTCTCTTCTACAAGACTACAACTATGGAAGGGAAACCCTGCTGAAAAACAGACAGAAAAGCAGGTGAAAAGTCATCAGGTTTCCTCACATTTGAAAAGCTTTGTAAAAATAATTCAAAAAAGGTTTCCTTACCATCTCTCCACCAACAGCATTGTCTTGCAGGATTGCCACCCAATCCATGGGCTCTGGGCTTTTATTATGAAGAAGAACTTCTTCAGTCTTGGTGGTTCCAAAATAGACACATCCAAAATTGACACATTTTATTTTGTTTGATGGAGGCACACCCAAAAGCTCAAGAATTTGCTCCACTATATTGGCTTTGATGATTATCTGAGCTTTGGGCCGTCCCTGCAATTTCACACTTTTGAGTAAACAACAGGTAAGAAGGAACAAAAGGGGAAAATATGAACAGATAAGAACTGTGTTACAATAGTGCATTAATCTTATGAACTCAGTATTTTACTAGAGCATTTGTACAACACACATATCTACAGTTGAAACTTATAGAAGCTGCCTATTTCTACCACTCCAAGCTGGGTTGAAAGACAGATTATTTTACTGGGAGACTAATGGTGGAACCTGCCTATGTCACTAATATATTAAACATATTTACAGCTTCAGTGCTTCCTGTCAGAGTAGACAGTGGTATCAGTGTCACACAACATTCTGAGCAGAAGGAAGACTGCAACTTACATGGCTGTCTCATTAATTGTTCTGGGTACATCTGTACAAATCTCCATATTAATCAACTGTTCTGATCGGGGTTCCACCACTCCACTGGTTGGTGATATCAAAATGGAGACATTTCCTTTGTATTTTATAGCAAATGTACCTACAAAATATATAAGCAATATTGTGCATTGCATGTAAAATTAACTATTTCCAGTCTGATACATGGTAGCACAAAATGTGGGCAGAGATGCACTTTACTTCCACACCTATCTTCACATAGCAGCGCGCTTCTCCCCGCCGCCAGCCCCACAAGCTCCAGGGACAGCGGGGAGGTGCAGCGCGCCTTCCCGCTGTCCCCCCACCTGGTTTGGGCTTCAGGCAAATATCTGCAAGCCGTGGGAGCCTGGCGGGAAGTCACGCCGGTCTCCCAAGGCTTGCGGAGAGCTGCCTGTTCTGGGAGCTGGGGTCGGGGGAAGCTCAGGCTTCCCCCACCCCACCCCTGCACCTGGGGGGGAAATAATTTTTTTTTCTTTATTCCCCCCCCCAAAAAAAAACTAGGTGCATCCTATGGGCCGGTGCGTCCTATGGGGCAAAAAATACGGTACATTACATCTGCCTAACATGCTGAAAGTAAGTCCATTGGTGGGATCCCCACCAGCTGACCCTAGCAGAAACCCCCAAAACAGGGCATTCAGAGGAATCCTAAGTCAGTTTTACAGCTGTTGCCAGAAGACATAGATCTCAAACCAGACCTGATCACTGTGCTTGCCTAGAGCTGGTGCAAAGACCAGGCCCAGTCATATTGCCCTTCACTTTCTGCACTGTGAATGGCAGGGCTGTGAAGGTGGCAAGAGCTCCACAGAACCACCACAGTAGGCTTGGATTGCACCCTTAGCCACAGACTGCAAGTCAAATCACAAGCATGGCATGTGGAAGCAGCAACTTGAATTCTGCCCAGTGATGTATGCACACATACCTATTTCTCTGTCTTCGCTATCCCAAAATACAATGACATGCTCCCAAAATTTTAAAAATTAATGGAAAATGAGGAAGGAGAGAAAAACCGTTTTGCTACCTTTGTCTACCAAAATGTGACACCATCTAGGGCGGTAGCTTTCCCAGAAGTTGATAAACCTAGTCTGACGTGTCTAAGAACTGTGAGACAAAAATGAATATTTCATTATACAGTGGTACCTCTGGTTACATACTTAATTCGTTCCGGAGATCCGTTCTTAACCTGAAACTGTTCTTAACCTAAAGCACCACTTTAGCTAATGGGGCCTCCCGCTGCTGCTGCACCGCCGCTACGCAATTTCTGTTCTCATCCTGAAACAAAGTTCTTATCCCGAGGTACTATTTCTGGGTTAGCGGAGTCTGTAACTTGAAGCGTATGTAACCCGAGGTACCACTGTATACTGTAGTTAGGAAACCCATCAATATACCATGTTAACAGAAAAGGAATCTAGTATAATTTGCTACACAGAAAATATTTACCTGGAGATGATCCATAGTTAGTAATTTTTAGATTTTTATTAATTACGGTACTGTTTGCAATCGCTGTGCCAAAATCTATCTCAGGTTCAATTTCTAGGCAGCAGCATGGGATTAATCTGGAAAACAATTGCACTTTTAATTGGCTTTCTGACATTACTTTGTTGGCTGCATTTTTTAAAGATGCTTTAGGAAAGAAAGCTTTCCTCCCATTTTCAACACACAGAGAATTTAATTATGTAATCTAATTTAGCAGCAACATCAGCAAACATAAGAGGTTTATTAAAATGTCATTTTGCTTTCTTAATTATTGGAACTTAAGGACAATTTAATCACATTGAGTTGCAACTATATTTTTAATTAGCTTGAACATCTTTGTTTCATCAAATTATAAATTCTTAAAATGGATCTGGTCTACTTACGCTTAAGAAAAAAACACTGATCACAATTTAATATACAATGAGTACACTGGAATACCCCAACAATTTTATAACATTATAAAAGTTTCAATATTGTATGAGCTCATGATGACTGCTGTAACAGACATTCAGTACAAGAAAGTAAGAGAAAAAGATAAAATCACAGTAAGAACAATATAATTTGGGCTGAAAATCCCATATGCACTTGCCTGAAAACAAGCACTGCTGAGACTCAGTAGAACTTACTTCTAAGTAAACATGGATTAGTTCACATTACAAATCATGACTAATTTTGCATAGAATGTGCCCATTATATAGCCTAGCAGCAAAACATCACTGAGTCCTAAATCTCACTGTTTTAATACATTTTGGTAAAGAGCTAACAAAACAAAATGGAAAGATTAAAAATCTAGTGGCAGCTATGAATACTGTCCAGAGTTAAACCTTGAGGGTGCTCCGTGAACCATTTCTTCTGGAGGTGAACGTTTCCTTTATAGCCCAAAGCACTTTATACTATAGGATGTTTAACTACCTGGTCAACTTTAGTGACTTCATTTATACTACTGTGATGCATTATACATGGAGCTGCCTCTGAAGACAGTTCAAAACTGCAGTTAGTTAAGAATATAGCTGCTAGTCTGCTAATTAGAACTAAAAATTAGAAACATATTATGGTGGTGCTTTGCTAACAGCACTGGTGTCCTACTTTATTTCTAGGCCCAATTCAAAGCGCTAGTTTTGACCTTTAGAGCTTGATAGATCTTCACAGCTTGGTAGATCCAGCATGGAAGAAAAGCAGGACACAAATGAAATAGTACAAATACAAAATACAAAAAATTATACAGATATAAATAAAAAAAGCAGCACAATAAAGGGTTAATAGTACTGCAGCCTGGGTCAAAACTCATCACTGAACTGGTAGAGCCACTCCCGCAACAGTAGCATAATTCCTAAGGATGTCAGTATCGTAGCTGATAGACTCCCTGCACCCAGACCAGAACAGCAGCACTAGCTTCTGCTCATGGAGTGATACTAGCATCACTCCACCAGTGCAGAGCTCCTTGTTCCACTGAGAGGGCAGGTGAATTATAGCCCCAAAATACAGTACTATGGGGCAGGGAGGGGCTGAGGCAAAACAGGGCCTACTGGATCCTAAGACAGCTCCACTAACACCCCTTGACAGCAGCAGACCCAATCACTAAGTCAGCTCCAAGGTGGCATAGAGCATACTTTTGCTTGCCCCCTCCCGCTTTCTGGTTCTAACCAAGTGAGCAATGCAAATGTGTTGGTGGCTCTTACAATGCAAACCCGTGTTGGTGGACACTGGTTTGGATTGTGCTATTAATTAATGCATTTAATAATAATAATTTATTATTTATACCCCACCCATCTGACTGGGCTTCCCCAGCCACTCTGGGCACCTTCCAACCAAATATTAAAATACAGTAATACATCAAACATTAAAAGCGTCCCTAAACAGGGCTGCTTTCAGATGTCTTCTAAAAGTTTGGTAGTTGTTGTTCTCTTTGACATCTGTAACATCATTTAAAAAGTTAAAAAGCACTAATCTAGTAATAAACATCAGTCAAGTGGCAACACTATGTCACAAAGAGTAAAATTGGAGCATTATCATTTTAATAAAATAAATAGCCCATGCAAGCTGTTATTAGGGCTAAGAGAGAAATGTCTATTGGCATCAGTTTAAGTTTTCCTCTCAGAGTACAGGGGGCAGTGTTGGATTTTTTGCCAGAATCATGGTCTTCATCCTGTTTACACACCTACAGCTATTTGTTGTTGTTTTTTTCCAAACTATGGACATTAATTGGTTACAAGCAATTAGTATGTAGATCGTCCCTTAAGGCCACTTCACACATAACAATTTTAAGTCACAATAATCATATGGAGGAAATTTCACCTTGTTTTAACAAAAGTTAACTAGTGGAGCAATACGCTGAAATGCCATACCCTATTAGAGGAATCTCAATTATCTTTTTTCCTATGTGAAGGAGTAACCTGTCCTGAAGGTCTATCTCTTTATCAGGATGATATTCCACAATGGCTGTTATGTGAAGCCCAGAAGCAACGGAGTTCTTTTGATTTTCCACAATTAGTTTGAACTGCAAGATAAGAAGAAGAAATAAACCATTCGATTTCCAATTCAACTGTCATTTGATTTCAGCAGGATCATACAGTATATTCATTGCCCACCCATGAAATATATTTGGCTGGAAGCCGCCAGAGAGGCTGGAGCAACCCAGTCAGATTGGGGTGAGGCATATAAATAATAAAATTATTATTATTATCATGATTGACAAGTGATGGGCTTTGATTCAAAACACTATTCAGTAACTCTCCAGTGGCAAACGCTCTGCCTCTGAGTTTGTTTGGTTTTATTTAACGCCTATTTGATCTGCCAAGATTTACATTGTTACGAACCTGGGGAGGGGTGTTTTGTTTTTTTGTTTTTTTTGTTTTTTTTGTTTTTTTTTTGCAACAAGTGAAGCAGCAAAGGGGAATGGAGAGAGGGGAAAGTGCAGGAGGGGGACGTGGACACTACTAGCAGTAGCCTCAGAAGGAGGAGGAGCGTTGCGAAGGGTGCAAAGGAGCATTTTTCGAGGGGAAGGCGGGGGTTTCAAGGGCCAGTTCTGGGCTCCCCACCTGAGGTTGTTCCGGAGGCATTAAGCGAAGAAGGCAGCTGTGAGACTGCAGGTTCTGGATGCTCAGCAGCGCCCGGTAGCGCCCTCCGGGCACCGCGTCCACGAAGCGCACCTCGGACGGCGTAATGCGCACCCCGGCTACGTGCCACGAGGCTGCGGGAGCCTCCATTACCCTTCCGCAGCCGCCGCCGCAGCCACCCTCCTGCTCGCTGCCCCGGGAACTCATGGCAGCCTTCTGGCCAAACCAGCGCCCAGCCTGGAGCGTCCCTGTCTCCAAGGCGACTCGAGCTTCCTTCCGCACGCCGCAGCTTGGCAACGGTCACCTAGCAACGGGACGGGCGCTGTTGATTGGAGGCGAGGCTTCGAGCGAAGGTTCCGAAGCCTGTGGCGGAAGCTTCCTGGCTTACCATAGAGAGACGGGAGCGTAGAGTGGAGTTGTGCTGATGTTAACCCAGCAAAGGAGTGTGTCAAGTCAGAAATGCAAAAATGACTTTATTAGGGCAGTGGCCACTGCGGCTGAATGCATAACAAAAAGGCTTTGCTGCGTTGTTGTTGTTGTTATTCTTCATCATCATCATCATCATTTTTAATTTGTATACCGCCTTTCTATCTTACAATACTCAAGGCAGTTTACAAGCTGAAGAAACAAAAAAAAATGTACATGTTATAACAATCTAATGCAATGCAAAAATGTGATAATAAAACATAACTTTAAAATAGGCAACCTCCATCAAAAAAGTAACATTCAACAATCATTACAATAGTATAAATTAATAATACCAACATATAAAAGTTAAACAGAAATCCACTCAACAGTTACAATAATATCTAAACTATAATCAATAAAACAATGGCAAGCCACAGTACATAAAACAATACAATACACATTGAGAAGCAGAGAGTGGGGCAAGGCAGGTGGAAGGAGGCCTTGCCTGATGGAGTCTCTCCCCTCAGTTCTTCCTCCAGGCACAGTTCTTCTTCTATTGAAATCCTGTTGTTTTCCCGCTTCCTAGCAACTGATATGATAGTACAAGAGCCAAAAAAGGGGCATTGCTGGGTCTTGTAACAGCGAGCAAGGGAAAGCGGTCTGATTTGTAGCCACTGTTCGGTGAGAAAAATGTTGAGGCAGGGAGACTCAGGCTGCAATCCTCACTGGGCTCGCCACTGCTGGCGGGATCCTGGCTGAAACCAAGGATAGGGTAGTTAAGCCGTCGTAGCCTCGCTGTGCTGAGAACCTCTTGGCTCAGCTAGAGAACTGCTGGATCCCAACCCCACGCATGCAGGGGGATTTCTCACTCAGCCTATTCGCAATTAATGAGGTGGTTGCAATAATACAACCAGGAGAAGAACTGTTTTTCTATACCTCCTTGAGGGAATGGAAAATAAAATAAAAAGAATAATCGTTCATTACATGTGGTGACTGACCGAAGCTCGGTATCGGAATGCATATTTGGTATGCGAAGAGTTTCATTAAGTTATGGTCAGATACGCCTGGGAAAGAATCCTGTCTGAAAAACTGCTGACAATCAGTGTCCACAAATCGCAATATTAAGCTAAATCGATCAATGCTCTGACTTGATATAAGGCAGCTTCCTTTGTTTCTATAAACAGTATGTTGATTTGAAATTAAGCACCACTGACTTAAATTATTCTTCCGGATAGATAAATGTACATCCCAAACTTGCTCATCTAGGAGTAGGCACCACTGTAAAAAATAGGAATTGCATTGGACTAAACATGCATAGGTTTGGATTATAGTTTTACTATGAGCTGTGTAGTTTTCCCAGTTCAAACTGTTTCATCAGTTTCTGAGTCCTAAGTTCAAAAACACTCAGTATAGGAATGCTTTATTTCTTACCTTACGAAGTGGGAAGGAATATAAGTGTACAGCATATGGTAGATGCACAATGCTTTTTAGTATCAGAAATATGCATAAAAACTATATTAAAAAAAGAATGAGTTTGAGAAAGAAAAATATGCAGAATATGTGTATAATAGTGCCACCTGCTGACTTCCTCTTAGTAATAATAGCTATGTGTTTGGCGGATGGGAGAGTTGTAAATCAGCAGTTATCATACAGTGTTCTTTTGGGGAGCCTTAGGAAACTGTTAAGATTAAGAAGTAGATCTTTGCAGTCTGTTACTTGAGATTATTATTTTTATTTTAAAATGACCAGGATTGAGACCTTTAATATGAAAAGCACAAGCTCTATCTCTCAGCTATTATCCATTTTTATTCTTTTTAGGACAATATTTTGCTAGATAGGTTAGTGAATACACCTTTGGTTTTGCTCTTATTTTGAAAAGCTCTTTTATGTTCACTAATGTATAAATCCATAGTGTGTACTAAAGTTGAAATCTTGCACACAGTTTTTTGGCCATAAGCTTCTTTTAGCTCTGTGGGACTTGTGCATGCTTACAAATTAAGAAAAAGCTGTAACTGTGGAAGGGTGTGGGATTTGTTTTATTCCCATTGGCTTCACCAGCAACTTAGAGGTGTAACTGGCCTGAGAACCGCGTCAGTGATACTTTACAAAGAAAGGGCATAATGCTTTCTACTCATTTATAAAATGCTTTAGGTAGAAGCAGAAAGAAGAATACTAGACTAAGCATCTTGATATGCTAGCCCTTGGTTGGCTTGATGGTGTGGCAACATAAGCAAACCATCTGTCTTTTAACCTGCCTCCTTTAAAGATTTGTTTGTTCATTTTCATAAGAAATTCTGAAAGTGTTTGCTGTCATCTATGAACAAAGTATTTATTTATTGTTACCCCATAACATTCTCTAGACATTGTACGTGATTAGTTACATTATTATGAATACCTATATGGTCTTTGTTTGGTTTTCTTGTTTTCTTGCATTTTAGCAATATTTGATTACACCACTTGGGTAGATGGTTTAAACACTAAAATGCATTAAAACAAGAAAACCAAACAAAGATAATATTGCCATAATAGCATATCTAATTACACACAACACTTAAAAACAGCCTTTCAGACCTGGAACATATCTCATTCTGTCTATGTAGACAACTGAATTGACAAGATACAGAAGATAACAATTAACTGCTTTTCACCTGTGCTGGACTTCAGTGTGGCTCTCTGAAAAGTATTTCAGGTACAGTTCACCTGTATGTGACAGAGAAATTCCAACTTTAGATCTGCCCTTAAATGAACCACTTTAGCTTCCCACATTTTTTCTTATTAAGCTGTTCTATACAATATCCTTTTCATTGATACACTTTGTCTCTCAGCTTTATCATTTGCCCAACTTTAATCATTGGCACAATCTGACCTGTTCCTCAGGGCAGAAGTGGGGTTTCTGATAAATCCATGCAATGTCTGACTTTTGAATTCATCTTTTTTTTATCTGGGTTAGGACCAAATGACACATTATGTTTAATGTGTAATATGCAGCTACCTCTCCTTTTTATTTTATGAATTCCAGTTAGGTGGGATCTTTACCAGGAATGTGGTGCATGGCAAGATATCATTTCCTCTTTCCTTTCACTCCCAGCCGCTAAAATACCTTCCCGTACAGTTAGAACACTTAGAACAAGCTTTTTAATCATGTGAGGAAGTGGTTTTAGTTCTGATTGCACCAAGGAGGAAATTAACAAGTCTCCTCTCCCTGAGCACTGCATTCACTCATAATTAATGAAAGTTAAAAGGGCAAAATAGATGCCCACTACCCACTAAGCTTAATGCATAGTTGGCTCTCAGATATGCAGCAAATAAAGTTTTTCAGACGTCACACAGGTTACCTGTGGATTCTTACTTTCCTTCTATATATATATAATATATATACTGATTTTCAATCTGTTTATAAAGCAGTTTGTAACTTAAAACCATATATGAATAATTTAACAATAGCAAAAATAGTGAAACCAAAGCCCATAAAACTGGTCAACAAAACCACTGAAGAAATAGGAGGCCTAAATAAGCTCAGTTTCCAAACTCCTACCTCAGTTTTGTGGGTATGATTCTCTTTTTTAAAAAAAAATATGAAGAATATATCTGTTTTCTGAAAGAAATGGGATGGAATGAGTTTCCTGGGTTTACTGAAAGCACACTGCTAAACAGACATCCACAAAAGGTAGTACACTTAGCAGCAAGGCCCTGCAGAGCTCGTCTGAGGCCTGGGGTGGAAGCCTTGTTGGAATTCAGTTATAAACTCAAAAAAACAGCCAGTCCGTAACAGGCCAGCAGGTGCTCCAAGGCCTGGGTCAAGTGTATCTGGCTGCCCCCCACTCTACATGGACCTGCTTAGCAGGATCTCATTGTTAGATCTTAAAATGGGAGATGTTCCTTTAAATACCCCAAATTATTTACAGGCAGGTTGGAGAGCCAGGCTGTGGCCCTACAGATATTGCATACCTCCCAAGTGTCCTACTTTAAATGGGACATCACAGAAGCCAATCCTAGCTTCTGTTTGGATCCTGGAGTGTCCTGTTTTTTGGTCCAGCACTCTGGTGTGAACATCGGACTAAAAGAGCGCTGAACTGGAAGGTGTGCCCCACCTGACGTCTCAGTTTTGGCACAAAATTGTTGGAGGGTATGATATTGCTAGATGCCAACTTCCATTGGCCTAAGGTAATGTGAGTTGTAGTTTAACAATATGTGGAGTGCCACAGGTTCCCCAACACGATATAGGGATTTATAGGTCAAAAGCAGCTGCTTGAATTGGTTGTGAACACACCGGTAGCCGCTGAAGTGTAGTAAGTTCTCACTGATCAAAAACTGACAGCAGCTTAAATGAATTAAGCAGTAGCATTTTGAAGTATGCTTCCAGGCAGTCTTTAAGGCACATTACAACTGTCTTAGTTAGAAAGTCAAAAAGGTAAGCATTGCAGCGGCCAGGCTATGCTCCAGCAGCAGATGTAGTGGCAAGGCAGCTTAAGCTAAAATAACGCTACAGCTGCTTTTTTAGTTCCAGCATTGCATCTCCCACAAGTGGTACAATTGGCTCCCTTCTGTTTTCTTTTTGATAGGCTTCTGAATATGATTCAGTCCCAATCTGGTTTTAATTAGAATTGTTCTTTTACTATGTGTTTCTGTTGGCTGTGAGCCAGAGTGTGCCAGCTTGAGATCAGATGGTTCTAGTGCTCTTTCTGTTTTCGTATCTAAATTGTGAACTTAAAAAAAGGGTTTTGTTACATTTTATGGTGCTTTGGGAATATATTTTATTTTGAAAAGCAGCTAAGAAGTATCTAACAGACAACTCTTTTTAAAAAGCAGTTTCATCTAGAATGAACGTTTCCCCAGCTTACCACTCTGAGTCCTCTACAATCATTAACTCTAGATTGAGTTTAAGTTCCTTCACTCTGATCCAATCCATTATTGAATCTAGGCCTGTTCAGAGACCCTATATGATAAAAAGGAGAAACAGACATGTCAAAACTATATATACTGCTTCACGTGGCCTGTGCTGCTTACAATGCATTTTCATTTAGTTGTAAGTTGTGGTTCGAGGACCCGATCCCCGCAAAGTGGAATGAATACACAAGGACACGTGTTATAAGGTTAATGGGCAAGAAAAGGCCACAACTTTATTGATTACAGCAAGTGAAAAGGTATTGGGTTAGGCATTGGATTATGTCAGCTGACTCCACCCCCTCAGAGAGGGGTGAGTCTAAAACAAGGGGGGTTTATTCACCAGTAGGTGGAGCCTGTTGATGCTAATCCAACTATAGGCTCTCCCCTGATGTCACCGAGGGTCGTGCCATGGCCTCCCGCCAAGCAGGCATCGGACAGAATACACGACCGCCAGATTCCTTTAACGGAATACCCAAAAATTGAAGGAATAGGCAATGGCCACACCTAGCCCTTCGACACACCACAACACATTATTCCGTGAGTGGGAGGCAGGGGGCAATGCCCCCTGCTAGTGGCGGAGCTCGGCTCCCACCCACAACCACTCCCCTCTCTTCCAGGAGGAGAGTCGTTACTTGAAAATATGGTGACCATCCTGACTACATTTATAAAACAAAAAATAACTTTCTTCTATCAGATATTATTTATTGTATCTCTTAAATGCATGGTGGTTAAAAGAGGATGGAAATGGTGAAGTGACAGTGGTGGGTGTTTAGCCTGCTTTTCCGTATGTGCATAGTGGCTGGTATAAAAGGGTGTGTGGTCTAAATAGAACCATGTTAAAAGACAGCATGTGTCTCTCTTCCAGTACTCCTTTGTTTTGTTTTATCTCAAACATTCCTTTTTATAGTTTTTATGCTCTTAAAGTTTATTGTTTAAAGATTTAAAGTTTATATTTCAGTAGAGGCAGTATCAAAGTTTTAACTGGTAGAACTGGGTTTGCCTCTCTTAAGAGATAAAGACCATGAGAGAAATAACGAGCAGGATGGTTTGTACAACAAAGAAGGAAGAAACCATTGAAGTTGGAAGATAAGTAAAACCAGAAACTTTGGATTGTTAACAATATAAATCTCTTTATATTTCTTGTCAAGTGTTCTTTGAGACTGGTTTATTCTTATGTTACATTGTAATAGAAATACATACACTTTTGCAATTCATAGTATGTATATAACAAAGTTTTGTTCTGGTTTACTTGGCCTAAAATATACACCAATAACTTATCTGTAACTCAGATTTGTTTTAAAAACAATAACAGATGGTGACTGGCTGTTTTCCCTTTATCAACATAAAATGAAAAGTGCTCCCTTATCACCCAATTTGCTGCAGTTAATAGTAAAGCATTTTGCACAGTTGGAAGCATCTGAGATCATAACCACATCCATCTTGAGTTATTTAATTGCACAGAGTATAAAAGTGAGCATTTGCAAAACTTTTTGTGCATCTAATGAAAAGTTAAATGTTGCATTTCAGCTCTGTTGTTAAAGTTCAACAAGTTCAACCTAAGCATTCAGAAGTAAGCACCACTGAGTTTCATGGAGTTTACCCCCATGGAACTATGCATAGGATTACAGTAATGCCACATCAGGGATGTAACTTCGATCCAGCCAGCCAAATTCCAACATGATGCTCATTACACCATCCTTGGGCAGCCCACTATTCTACAACTTTAAGCTGGTCCTAATAAATTGGGTATCATGTTCTGTATTGCTGCTCTTTAGTGGGCAAGGGTGTATGAGCAAATCGATCAACAAAGCTACCCTCGTCATTTTGACTCTTTGTTTTTCAAAGTATTTTCTAGTGCATTTTCAAAACTTTGCAATAAAATACGAGCAACGAAAGCAGCTAACAAATGTTTCTCCGCAAAGAGCAGCCAAACACAAAGCAGGCCTAGGAGAAGGTATATGAAAACTGACCAACATTTTAGTCTAATAAATCTCTCCATATTGCCATGTGTCTGGGGCAACTGTTTTATATGGTCCTCATGCCACATAATATGAAATAAATAGTTGCCAAGTAACATAAAAAGGTAATGGGTTCATTTGACTTTTTGTGATATGGATTCTCATGAAGAGCTCCTGCACTTTAAAATTTACCACTACACTGTTGATGTACTTATAATATTAAAGCAATATAGGCAGAGGAAGTATTAAGCCTTATATAAGGGAATGGCTTGTGGGTTAACTGTGGATTTGCCCAAGCAGTTTAACCACTATGAAAACAAACTAGCCCAACTGAAATACTATTAAGGGCATGTGTAACTCTTCTAGCTGAACTTGGTATATCTTGTTTCTCTGTCCATCTTTTTTTAATTATAATTATCACAGCAACAAATACAGTGATATTTGTGACAAATGAAGCAAGAAGCACAGATTGCTCAGGGATGGCAGTTCATGATCCACAATTGCAAGCATTACTGGTCGTTGTGATTGTGCCATGTGTTGTGGCTGTATACTGCAGAGCTTTTTCTCAGGGCTACTTCCCACGAAAAGGGTAAAAAGTACCAACCATCCAGGAATAGTCTGGAGCATTCACTCAACAAATATTAAATATATTTGTTCATTTCACAGTCCTTCCTTTGAATTTCATGGAAAGAGAATTGAGAACAGTTGGATCAGAGAGATCAAAGTCTGAAAAATTAAATTTGTAAAAGACAAGACTCAGCTGTAACAGAGCAGGCACATTCAAGTGAGACGGTTGACTAGACAAACTGTTGTTAATGATATGGATATTTCAACTCTCCATTGAGTTTTTCCCATGGCATCAAAATCGATTTTGCTAAGTAGAGGAAAGTTGGCGTTTTTTTCCACTCCAGTAAATAAAAATCACTTTGACTTTGGTGCTTTTTATTAAAAGAAATATTTTATCTGAGGTTTCACAGTATTATATTATGAACATAGTGTCTGGAACTGTGGTATATGCATTATGCTAACTGGCAAATTGCAAAAATTAGCTCTTGCATAGTTTCTAAAGATTTTACTGTTGAGTATTGGTTTCTCACTATTCTGAATATGACCATAGCTAAAATCAGGGCTTTTTTTCAGCCAGAACGCACTGGAACTCAGTTCCAGCACCTCTCAGGTGAATGAGGAAGGTGTTCATGGTGTGTTCTGGCACCTCTTTTTCTAGAAAAAGAGCACTGGCTAAAATGCATTGCTTTAGAGCAGGGAAAGGAATGGTTTGCCCTCCTGATACTGTTGGACTCCAACTTCCATCATACCTGACCATGGCCATGCTGGCTGGGCCTGACGACCGTCAGATTCCAACAATATCAGGACTACTGGCATATTATTTATCCTTGCATTTTTAGTGATCAAGGCTGGAGTGACAGCCACTATCCCTTTTTCATGTAATAGGCAATTGACGAATGCATTTAATTTTTGGCTTGAAATAAGAATGCATGTTTCCCAAATAGCACATGAAAAATGTCAGTTATTTACAGGCAGCAGACTGATATCCTTGCAGGTTTCCAATTGCCTCTGTACCTGGAGCCTTACACAGTAAAGCACATTCACATACAGCCACTGGTTAACTATCTGTAATGGAGAGAGAGAGAAATAGGGGTATGCCACTCAGGTCCACTAACACGGATGAGCCAACCCCAGCTTTAACTACGGTATGTTGACCACAGACCCTGAGCTCACTGTGGTGCAGCATATTTCAGGAGCAGGCTGAATGAACTATGAATCCTTGGCATTCCAACAGAAGTAAAGATACAGAAGAATTATAGATGTACTGTATCCCACTTTGTTTTGTAACTTTGCCATTTGCCATTTGCATGCATGATATTTCCCTAGACTGTATATCTTTGAATTTTGTTGGAACAAGAACTCTGGTCCTAGTCCTAGCTAGGAGCCTTCTTTTAGGCAGAAATTACCGTTCTAGTACTGTGATACAAGCTCGGCTTGGGAAATAGAAGATGAACCAAGAACCTCCTGTTTTGAAGTTGGGATTTGGTCTAAGCCACGCATGGCCAAACTTGGCCCTCCAGCTGTTTTGGGACTACAATTCCCATCATCCCTGACCACTGGTCCTGTTAGCTAGGGATGATGGGAGTTGTAGTCCCAAAACAGCTGGAGAGCCAAGTTTGGCCATGCCTGGTCTAAGCTAGCAGTATCAACCACTGTAGGTATCAGTGGGGGAAAACAATAAACCATGGTTAGCAGAGTTGGAAGCTTGAGCCCAGACCTGCTGCTGATTGTTGGTGACTGGGTAGCATTGTAACTACTGCCCCATGTAGTAAGCAAAGCAACATGCATCTATACGTTCAAGAAAGAAATAACTTGATGCATATAGAACTTCTTTGTTTATTGCTATATATCATTGAAATGATGGTTGCCTATTATTGGACACAGAATTCTATATCAAGACCCAAATAACAAGCTTGCTTGCTTGCATAGTGCAATCACTTTTTCTTACTGTTGCGCCCCAAACTCCAAGCAGCGTGAGAGTCCAGGGGTTCCAGGCACTTATCCAGCGTTTGTGTTTCCTTTTGGCAATGAGGCACAGTGGAAACTGTGGTGTCTTTATGATATCTGGTTTATTTACACGTATATACAACCTGCACCTGCAATGGAGGAGTTCACAGCATCAACACCCCAATAGGGTATTGTTTTTCCCATAGCTACCGCCTTGGATTCAGACAGAAAGATTGTGTTCTGCCCGTCCAGCTTGCTGCTTTTACTAGCCCGCAATCTTTTTTCTCTGCCCTAAATTCTGGCTTATGTCCTGCTAGCTATCTAAGAGCTGGAGGAGGGGCCCGACCCATTGTCTGTCTGGGACAGAGTCCCCTCCCTTTTGCTTTCTTAATGGCCCATCGCCTTTCCTTTGTTCCCCATCCTCATGAGGAAGCTAGCCTGGTTTAGATTTTAAAACCATGCTGAATCCAGGGGTTCAAAAGGCTTATTTAAATTCTTACTGGGTCCAGGAATTTAGGGGAGTCTGGCTGGCATCCCTGAACTCATACATATTATTCAAATACTTTTAAGTAGTTAACCATCTAATGTGTGGGGCAGGATCTATTAGCTGCCCAATTTCAGATAGATTAAACTGTTCTTCATCCCTGTTCAGTCTGTTACAGGCCACAGCTCAGGGCAGTGCTGTCTGAATACTAAATATGCACAGTTAGCTTCACCTTCTCTTATCGGTTTCTAACACTTGTGGCCTATAAGTTATACACCATAATTAAACATAACTCCCAAGAGAGAACTTAATCCCTGCTTGTCTATAATAGGACACTGATAATATTATTTTTTTCTTGTAATAATGATTCACACTCTCTAGGGGAGATGCTGTTTTGGTGTGCTAATTGCAAGATTGGAAGATTAAACAGCAATAGGGAGCATGTGAGTAATACAAAATGCAGAACCAAAGCACATTGCAATGGATGCAACCTGCTGCAATTAATTTGTGAGGTTGGGCACTGTGAAATGAGGTGATAAAAACTGCATTGCTGCTGAAAAGAATATAAATATTCTTTCAGTAAACAACAAAGATCTAAATATAATTGACCAGGTACGTTGCAATCCAGTATGGTAATTTATTACCTATAAACACATAAGCAAACATTATTTGGATCAATGTACTCAATACAATGTGACTATCTCAGATCTTCCTTGTCACAAATAGCTATACAGCTCACGCAAATATTTGCACAAAAAATGACAAAAGGGCACAGCACAAAGATAATACAATTAAATATTGTGACATAACGGTATTAATGAAGTTGATCAGAAGACCAAGCTGTACAGATCTCATCTATAAATCAGAATGGAAAATCAAAATAATTATTAAGTTTATCACTGCAAATTGACTAGTAGCCCAGTTCTGTGCCTGTATACTAGGAAATGTTCCTTTGCATTCAGTAGGACTTGGTCCACAGTCAGTGTGCTGGCATTGCAGTGTTGGCTGCTTGGAAAATAGTGGTTTAAAGAACAAACACACAGTTCAGAGCCCAATTGACAAAGTTCAGGAGAGCGTACAGATTGTGTCATCGTACATACTTTGCCTTTTAAAATTATTTCTCAGAAAACAACCATTTATGTACTGTACTGAATGCTGCTGTGCTGTCAGATATCCCACTGCATCTGTGCAGTTGCTTGTAATAATAATAATAATAATAATAATAATAATAATAATAAATTTATTTATATCCCGCCCTCCCCAGCCGAAGCCGGGTTCAGGGCGGCTAACAACAATAAAATAGTACACTTGTAAATAGCTTGCTAGCTCTCAACCAGACTATTTAGGCAGTCAGGCTAATCTATATGCACTTACCTGGGAGTAAGTTCCATAGAATTCAGTAGACATGAACTGAATTGCAGTGTCAGTGAAGTATCATGAAAGGCATCACCAGCTTAGACACAGACTTTCATTTTCAAAGTAGCTTTTGAAACTTGTTGGGTGAATTACAAAACAGTTTGCGAGTGGTGGAGAGGCTGCCGCTCTGTGAAAAGATATGCAAGTCCATAGGGTGTGTCTGATGAGGCATTTCTGCACTGCAACCAAATTTAAATTGTTGCTTTATCATTTTATAGAAGGTATATGGCTATTTAAAGCCAGGATGTAGAAACTGCAGCATTCCAGATGTTCCTGGACTACAGTTCCCATCCTTGCCTGCTAGCCACACTGGCTGGGGCTGATGGAAGTTGGAGTCCAACATGTGGAGCGTCACAGGTTCCCACCCCTGGCTTAAAGACAATATTATAACTCATATCATTATCTCCATATATATATGCAAAAATTGCATACACACTTACTCATTAGTTTAATAAGGAATCACACAAAAAATACCTTGTATGTACACAACTTGTATTCTTGGGACAAAATTGTTTACTTTGTCTGCAGTCTTCCTACTTGTACAACAGCCAAATGCCTATTGACTGCTGCTCTAGCATTTGCAATTGGACTCGAAGAAAATTCCAGTGACAGTTGGTGGCTAAATGCATTTATTTCACTGCTTTATTGATCTTGCAGATCTCGCTTGGAATCTTATATCAGGGGGAAAGTCAGTCCAGAGGTGACCTGCTGGGATAAGTGGTGTGCATCCTTTTTATTTTGAAGCAATTGTGGAGAGGAGGAGGAGGAGGAGGAGGAGGAGGAGGAGGAGGAGGAGGAGAAGAAGAATAGAAACGTCACTTTGATTTAGCAACATGCACTTTGTTGTTGTTGTTTAGTCGTGTCCGACTCTTTGTGACCCCATGGACCGGAGCACGCCAGGCACTCCTGTCTTCCACTGCCTTCCGCAGTTTGGTCAAACTCATGCTGGTAGCTTTGACAACACTGTCCAACCATCTCGTCCTCTGTCGTCCCCTTCTCCTTGTGCCCTCAATCTTTCCCAACATCAGGGTCTTTTCCAGGGAGTCTTCTCTTCTCATGAGGTGGCTGAAGTATTTGAGCCTCAGCTTCGTGATCTGTCCTTCCAGTGAGCACTCAGGGCTGATTTCCTTAAGAATGGAGAGGTTTGATCTTCTTGCAGTCCATGGGACTCTCAAGAGTCTCCTCCAACACCATAATTCAAAAGCATTGACTCTTTGGCGATCAGCCTTCTCTATGCTCCAGCTCTCACTTCCATACATCACTACTGGGAAAACCATAGCTTTAACTATACGGACCTTTGTTGGCAAGGTGATATCTCTGCTTTTTAAGATGCTGTCTAGATTTGTCATTGCTTTTCTCCCAAGAAGCAGGCGTCTTTTAATTTCGTGACTGCTGTCACCATCTGCAGTGATCATGGAGCCCAAGAAAGTAAAATCTCTCACTGCCTCCATTTCTTCCCCTTCTATTTGCCAGGAGGTGATGGGCCCAGTGGCCATGATCTTAGTTTTTTTGATGTTGAGCTTCAGATCATATTTTGCGCTCTCCTCTTTCACCCTCATTAAAAGGTTCTTTAATTCCTCCTCACTGTCTGCCATCAAGGTTGTGTCATCTGCATATCTGAGGTTGTTGATATTTCTTCTGGCAGTCTTAATTCCAGCTTGGGATTCATCCAGCCCAGCCTTTTGCATGATGAATTCTGCATATAAGTTTAAAAAGCAGGGAGACAATATACAGCCTTGTCATACTCCTTTCCCAATTTTTAACCAATCAGTTGTTACATATCCAGTTCTAACTGTAGCTCCTTGTCCCACATAGAAATTTCTCAGGAGACAGATGAGGTGATCAGGCACTCCCATTTCTTTAAGAACTTGCCATAGTTTGCTGTGGTCGACACAGTCAAAGGCTTTTGCATAGTCAATGAAGCAGAAGTAGATGTCTTTCTGGAACTCTCTAGCTTTCTCCATAATCCAGTGCATGTTTGCAATTTGTATTAAGATGGGAGATGTGCATATTTTTAAATCATTAGGCAATGCTATTCCAACACAAGTCACCTTATCATCAATTTTGTGCCACAACAAATATCATAGCTGGTGAATCAGCAGCCTTTGGGTCTGATGTGGCAAACCAGTCCCCCAACTTAATTCTCCTGTAGCAGTACCACCACTGGAAAGCGCCCTCTCTGCTATAGCATTATAGCAGGTTTGGAATGATAGGGAGCGAAACTGTTCCCTCTTCATAGTTTTAACCAAACTACTTAACTTGCAGATTTATGAGTTTGCTCAAACTCTAACCCTTTTGCTGAATCTAGAGGGGATTGGGAGTCGGCCTCTGTCCCAAACCTATAACAATACAAAGCTGCCTCCTGCCAAGTTAATCTGTTCAGCATTGCCTACAAACTAATGGACAGCAGCTCTTCAGAAAGAAGTGTTGTCTCCCCCAGTCCTACCCAGAGAGTCAAGAGATCAAAGCTGGGGCACTTTCGAGACTTCCGGGTTGGCGCCATCGCCGAATGGCGGACTCCCTCCGAGCTCCGGAGGGAGCCTGCTCGGCAGGGGCTGGGTCCTACCGCACCGGCGATGCGGGGACCCTTAAAAACCACGGCCACGGAGGCCGTGGACATGGAGACTCGGCTGGCACCGCTAGCGCCCTCCCGACTCGTGAAGGAGCCTTTTTAAAGGCTACGGATCGGGTGCCGGGGAGAAGCGTGGTGCTTTGAGTCCTCTGCTATCCCTGCCGAGCGCAGCCGCATGCCATCCGGTGGAGAGCGCTGACTTCTTCCATTGATAATTCGGACTTCTTAACAACAACCCGTGAGTAATTTGGAAACCGGGTTCAAAAGGAGAAAAAAAAGAATTTTTTTTTCGGATTGGACACGAGCGGGGGGGATCCAAAAAGGAAGTCAGTCCCCCCCCCCTACTGTAAACCTTCCAAAACAAGGACGGGGAAACCAAGGTCCAAAAAGATGCGTATTGCTGATTAAAACTAAGAATTCCACGATGGGGAACTATAAGAACTGTGCTGGAGGAAGAATTGAGGGAGAAGAAACGTACCCCCCCCCCCTGGGAACCGGGGTGATTGAAGAGAGAGCCTGGTGAAAAGAGTCGGAGATTTTGACAGCTGTCAAAGTAGCTGTCAAAGTCGGAAAGCAGAGAGGATTTTATTATGAGAACTTTGATGGTTAAATTTGTTACAATTTGCTATAACTTGTTAAAACTTGGATACAAAATGGCGAAAACATGGATAACATTCGGACTTTTGGACTAGAGAAAACAAAGTTACAACAATCCCCCTAGAGGAGTTTTGGGACATTACAAAGATGGTCGTAAGTGGAAAAATACCATTGGAATTTTACAGGACTGGTTATCTTCTGGGAAAGCTGCAAAACGGAAATAATATTTTGTCTACAGGGTGTTCAGCTAAAGGAGACAATAGAATTTTCTATTGAAGAAAGGAAGGGACTGAACGCAAGTTTTCGTTCCTGAATAATAATAATCCCTGCAGAGTTACTAAGCTTCTGAATTAGAACGTTTCAGCAGCGGAACAAGAGGAAACTGGACTACAACTTGGAAAGAACAATGGGGGGAGTTTTATTAAAGATTTGAAGTTAAATGTTTTAAAAAATAATTACAAAAAGAAAAAGCCAGCAAGGAATTGGGGGAAATAGGTGATTTATGGACTTTAAGAATTCCAGGCAGATAAAATGGTTTGATGGTCAGGGGGAAATTAAACCGGGGACAGGGGGGGGGAGAACTAAAATCCAAAGGCTTGTCAACTTTTTTTTTCTGAATGAGCTTTTTTTCATCTATTATATTTTTTATTTCTTATTTCTTATATTTCTATTGTGTGGGGTGTCTTTATCATTAAAAAAAAGGGAAATTGTGGAATGAAAATGGGGTGGGCCCTGGGGAGAGAACTTTTGTCTTTTATTAAGGGTATTGATGAGGAGTGCATAAATTTTAAATTCGAATAATGGTCTAAACAAATTAAGTTTCAATTAGAACTGAGAGCTTGTGGAGCCAACAATATGAAAGGGGAATATGGTAGGGGTGGGGGAAGGGGGGAGTCCCGGAAAGTGGATGTATGAAAATAAGGCTTTGAATGTACTTTAATCTTTACTTTCTGTATTTTTGAAAATCTTAATAAATATCATTTAAAAAAAAAAAAAACAAAGCTGGGGCATTTTCTCCTCTGCTGCAAACAGAAGAGGCTTTCAGACTGGTTTCTTGAGCATTTACTCAACAAATGTTTGCAAGTTTGTTTGCAAGGAGGCTAAACAATGATGTATCAAAACAAGCGTGATCTCATCATTTTCCTTATCACTGATAGTCCTATTTTTTGGAGAACCAGGTTTGTAGCACGATAACTCCAAGCCAGCTTTAATTGTGCAACCTGAACTTACCAGTGTGTGATTAAATCCCACCTGACTTACAGTAACTGTCTGGAAGCACCAGAAATACCAGTCCTTTCACACAGCTCCCCCAGGCTGTTAACTTTGGCCAGCTCAGCTCACTTTTAGTCACAGCGCCATGCAATGAAACTGTTGCATGAGCTGCCACTGTGAAAAATCAGGGCAGAAATCATTCTTTATAGATTTCTGGGACTCAAGGCTATATTTTAAAAAGTGTTTGTGTACATATATTGAACTAATAATTGAATTAATTTCATTAAAATTGAACAATTTTGTTTTTGAAACAAGCCACATAGCTTGATTCATAAAGCAGCTGAAGCAAGCTGAACTGAACTTAAATCTAACCTAACTCTAAATTACTGGTGCTGCCCTTGGAGTGAGGTCAAATATAGGTCAACATATATACCTGATAAGGCATGTAGGCTCCTGTACAAGGTAACAGGGATCAGAGGAAGAAATGCAATTTGCTCCAGAGCCAAATGCCAATCAGACCTCAGTGCATGTTCTTTCTGTCGCATGTAGGGTAGAAAGAATACAAGAGTTCTGAATGTATGTATGTTTAATGAGTTCAGTTGGGCAAATGATTCTATGTACAATTTTATGCACACTTACTTACATGGAAGTTAACCCTTTGAACCATAGGAATTACTCCTGAGCAAACATGTGTAGGATTCGACTGTACATCTTTCTTACTGTGTGAATTTAAGTGCAAATAATGTCCTCCTTGAACCTCTACATTGTCAATCTACATATTTGTTTAATTGCAATTGATGACTAGCCTGAAATAAATCAGGTCAGGTTAATAGGTATCAGGTAGCCCTGGAAACTGGGCTTGTAATGACAACTGTAGCACAGACATCAACAGGGTAAATATGCAATATACAGCGCCTAGCCAACGTGGCTGAACCTTGTTTAAGAGGTATTATCTGTAAGCAAGATAAAACAGCACGCAACCCCCAACCCCCATTTAGTTTGCTAAGGAAGATATTTACCTGATAAGCTATTTTTGCAATGTTGTAATATGCCTGCAAGTGGTGACATGCTCAATCTCTTAAATTAATGCAGGCATTGCAATTGACTGTAATTTGTTTACAGGCAGGATCCTACCTAGGGGTTGATAAGGTTGGTTCCCAACAAGGACGGAGGCACAGGGGGCTCAAAATTGAACCTCTCCACCATGGCTCAGAGTGCAATGGCCGATGAAAAGCAAACTTTTGAGTTTCTGGTGCATGGTCTCTCCTGGCTTTGGAGGTACAGATACCTTGCCAAGGGAGCCTAGGTATGCCTCTGCTTACAGAATAAAGTTGTTAGGCAGATAAAGTACCCAAAAGTAAAGGTGCTTCACTCCTTCCTGTTGACCAAGTTTTTAAGAAGGTGTACACTTTATATTATAGATTAGTGATGCATTACTGTATCCACCTGCCTGGAAGGAAGCCCTGTTGAACTCAATCTGACTTTCTTTTGGGTAAACAGCTACAGGATTGCACTATAATATTGCTGCCTCTTGGGCTACATACATATTAGCGGCTTAAAGGCAGCAAGGTTGTTCACACACACACACACACACACACACACTTATACACTGCATTTTAAGGTGCATTTTTACGCCGCTGTACACACGAGAAAGTGATGGGGATGCTTTCACTCAATGCACGTTGCCTGGCTTGTTTCCCCCACAGCTGCAACTCTGCTCCTCAAACTCCTATGCAATAAAGCCATAATCTGTGCAGGTGCAACGAGTACCTGAAATGTTCACATTTTTCAAATCAGATAGAAGCTGGTTTGAATTTTGTGTGTGTGGATGTGTGATTAACTCCAATGGTTTGCAGTGCCATCAAAACTTCTTATAACAAAGCTTCTTATACCAGTAATTCACATTAATAACAGAAACATATCCCATGCCCGTGTTATACCCAGTCTAACTGTAACTAAAAGGAAAATTACCAAACGTTTTTAAGCCAGGTCAGCATTAATTTATGACAAAATAGAAGCCAGTTTGGGATCTAATACCAGTGAATGGCCAATAACGATTGTAATTTCCTTAAGAAACTGTGCCCAGAAAGTGTGAGCAAACCCACCATGGGTGCCAATATGGAAGCAGATATAGACTGCAGATAATGTCATGTGTACTCAACATCAAACACCTACAGCGGGGCTGCACTGGAGCTGGACTAAATAGCAATGTGTACATAGGTTTGTACTTGATAAAACCAAACTGGTACATATGTGCAAAAAACGTAACAGCAAAGTTTAATTCTGCTTTTCATAGTTTCTGCTGCAATATTATGGGGAATTTTGACAAGATCTCACTTGCTGCTCTGGTGCTGGAACTGAAGAGACACATTTAATGGACCAGAAAAGGGAAGGTGTTGAAATATCTAATTTATTTCAAAAACAAAAGCTAGATGTTAAAGCAATCTGTGTGTGAAGCATTAAAGAGTCTATTAAGCCCCTCACAGTCCATTTCCCACGACAGCTATAGACCCTTTGAAGTTAACAAACATAACTTCAATAGATCCACCAAGTAAAACTTGGTTGAGTTCCACCCATAATGTTTTCCTGGTATGTGACAAACAATAAATGTTTTTGTGTGCTTAAGGATACATTGTCGATCGTATATTTATTGTTCATTTACTGGGGGCGGGGCCCACAATCATTAACTGTCCACTAATCAATACGCAGCGGGCTATTTTTCTCACGACAAATAAGGTCGAAGGAAACCTTCAAATCTGGTAGAGGTTTTCTGCACAGCCTCCTTGCTTTTCCGAAGTCTGGTGTCCGTGCACCATGGGGCAGTAGAGAAAAAACTGCAACGGGCCCATAGCAAGAAAAGTTTGGGTGAGGATGCCTCAAGTGGGTGATGAATATTCGTAGCTATGGACGTTCCCGCGGGCTTAACATTTAAAGGCGGGGGGGGGGGAATCAAATATGCTGTATGTTCCCTTGCCAGGTCACGCCGCTTAGGGAGCTAAGCCATGGGAGCAGACATTTCGGCGCCAAGATCGGAGTGAGCAAGCCGAAGTTAGTAGCATATGGAAGCCAGGCGTTTCTTCGGCATGCCCACTGCTTTCTCCACGGAAGGCCTGCCTCTCTTGGATGAGAAGGGTTGCTTCAGCTAGTAGCTGGGACGCACAGAGCCAAGCCTTTCGCCTCCAGCGAATTGGCTGTGACCCCAACACCGGATTAGAGAGCCATTGTCGTAGGAGGGGCGAGGGTCTCCCCGCCCCCGCGCGCCGCTTTCCTTTTTTCCCAGCTTCCCTAACGTCGCGGGGGTGTTGTCAGGCGCGCGTTGCGCCTGCGCTGGATGCGCCTTTCTGAACTGGGAGCGCTGCAGCGCCGGGAAGTTCTCCGCGGCTGTCGGAGGGAAGGAGGGAGGCTGCGGCGCGCTCCTGCCGCGGAGAGGTTCGTGGCTCCTGGGCCGCTTCCCGGCGCCTGGCGGGGGGAGGAAGGGCGCTGGCGACTACGGGGGGGGGGGGGAGATGACTTCGGCCGGGCGCCGCCGTCGGGGTTCACCCTAAAGTGAGGGAGTTGTTTGGCTCTGGGAACGGCTTTGGGAAGGTGGCGGCGGGAGATGAGCTGGGCAGAGAAGTCCCGGAACCTGGCTCTTTTTCCCTGGGTAGGGGCCGCGGGGGTGCTGCTGCTGCTGCTGGCAATAACGAAGCGGGGTTTCCTTTGGGCAGCTCTCCGGGCGCCCCCTCTCCTGTATCCGGTGATCCTCGCTGTTGGAAAGGGGAGGTCTCCTTCCTGCCTGCCGCAGGAGTTGCTTGGTAGGTGGCTGGCTGGATGTCAGCCAGCCAGATGTTGATCTGGGCGCAGGGAGTTTGGTTTGTTGTGGGCTGATGTTTTGTGCCCGGCAGGACTTATTTCAGAGGGTCGCAGCCCGAGTTTGGGAGAGGCGCCATTGTCCGATTTGGTTTTTTTTGTTTTCGGAAGCCGAGATGATGGGAAGTTTTAGGAGCAAGTGATCTAATTCCTTTAAGACAAAAGTAGTTCTGAGATTTGCGTCCCGAGAAGGGAGCTGGCTCCAAGTACTCCAAAAGAGCGTTTGACATGAATCGGAAGGGGGAGAGAATGGCCTATCCTCCTCGCTTTCGGATCGCAGGCAGCTGCCTGCTTCCTCCCTGTGAAATGGCTTCTCTGCACGAAGTAACCTTGTGTCCCCCACCACCTCCCTGCCTTTCGCAGCATCAAGCACTCGCTTTGCAGTCTCACCCGTTTTTAATTTATCAGGAAATTGCTCTGCACTATCTTTGTTTTTCTACAATGAGCTTTGACCTCCTACAGCCCTTTGTGTCATAGGCATCTTTGACCTGCCATGCGGTTTTTACAAAAAGAAGGTATTGTACTTCAAAGTATGCTGCAGGAAGCATGTGCGCTGCCAAGTGGCTGTGTTTGGTTACTTGGTGTCTAATATATCTCTGCTTGCGCTAGCAGTGCAGAACCAAATGTTCTTTTTAAAGTTTCTTGTCTGAGACTTCGAATTTTGCTGGCTGTGTTGGAAGTGTGTGTTTGGTGATGGCACAGATCTCACATGTTTTGATTTGGCTATGTGAGGGCCCAAGCACAGACCTGTGCATTAAATATGAAAGGTACATACATGTATTTAGTCTCCTTCTGTTTTGAAGTACACATAAGTAGGCTGACCCTACTTATGCAGATATTTTAGTGTGAAATGGGGTTTAAAATGCATAGATAACACATGTTAATATCCTCAGCTGTTTAGATGCTAGCACACAAATATTTGAGAACCCGCATGGTGTAGTGGTTAGTGTGTTGGCCTAGGATCTGGGAGATCAGGGTTCAAATCCTCCATTGGCCTTGAAGTTCACTGGGTGACCTTGAGCTTGGCTTAACCTACCCCTCAGGGCTGCTGTGAAATACAATTGGAAAGGGGGAGAACTCCTTGGGCAGGGTATTCTACCCTATGCACACGGAGGAGGGCCTCTGGTGATAATCTTGGTAAAGGAAAGAATAAAGGAAAGAATGCAATTGTGTTCAACAATTGCTATCTGTCAAATGCATCAGCAATCAATATCCTGGGGTTGGCTTCGACAGACAGTAGTTGATGAACACAAAGCCCAGTGGATGGCTTTTAAACAGGAAACTTCTGCTTCCTGACTATGGCTTTAACGTTTTGCTTAGTAAGCTGTTTTTGCAGTTTGCATTGTTGACCAGAATGACTTTTGTTGCCTGAGGAGTATTAGAATTTTGCATGTTGTTTTTAAGTATTTCAGCAGTTTGATTTTTACTGGAACGAGTTAAGAAAGCATAGACACTTTTGAAATAGCACACATATGTAAATTTGGGAAACAGTGAATGAAAGTTCTAAGGGTCATGACTAACTTTAAAAATGGCATAAAGAGTCCTTAATAGAAACAGACCTGGAAAATCAATGGAATGCCAATACAGACTAAAATAATAAGTCTCAAGGAAGTACTAGGTGCCTTCCTGTAATTCATGGATCTCAGGGTTCCAGTGGCACTAATATGTAAAGTTTAAAAGGAACTGAATAATATAGGAAAACTGAAGATGACAGTTAAGTTATCTACAAAGTGGGTCAAATCAATGGACCATCCTGGCAAAGACCAGATAATATGCTTGGACCTAAGAGAAGTGAACAAGTAAACATTTTCAAATGCCTGCCATAGAAGAAATCATTAGTAAATTAGCAGGAGCAGCAATATTTGTAGTCCTGTGAGCCTGTACTTGACAGTTTCAACAAAAGTTCAAAGCGATTTCTTTAGCTCCAAATGTAGCAAAGGATGACCCATCAGGCATGTGAAGGTCTTGATAGTGTTGCATGTTGTATAGATGATAATGATGATTATGGTGTGGGGAAAGACACAGGAAACAGGAAATGTTCCTTATAGGAGTCAGACTCATTGGTCCATCTAGCTCAGTATGAGCTACACCGATGCCAGCAGCTTTCCAGAATTTCAGGCACGTTTCTCTCAGAAGACACCTGGAGATGCTGCGGATTGAACCTGAGACTTTCTGCATGAAAGATAGATGCTGTACCACTGAATTGCAGCCTCCCCAGACAAAACCTAAGAGTGACATGTCACAGGGCTGTGTGGGCAGAGTTGCAGCTCATCAGACATAATTGCATCTCAGTTGTGGCCACTGCACGCATTAGGAATTTCCCACAGCAGCAGAGTGCAGATGATGCATGCACTTTCCTGCTTTGAAGCAATGCCATTTTTCCATGATGTAAAGTGACCCTAGGCTTAGAAGCTTCCTAGCCCTGCACTGCTTGAAACTTTTTAGCTCCAGATTTCCAATGATAGAATAATAGCTGTGTATTTTACAGTACAATCCTATACACATATACTCTGAAATAAGATCAGTTGAGTTCAACAGGGCTTACTCTCAGTAAGTAGGTAAAGGATTGCAACTTTAGTAGTCTGAGATTTCTGGCCGTTTTACCTATTTTGTGTTCACACCCAGTCAGATACAGGAGGTGGGCTTGTATGTGTACATACTACCTTATGAAGTAGCAACTTCATGGGGCATCTAGGCTACAAGACATTCCAAGAACCCCCAAGTGAATTAGGTTTACATAGTAATGCATATGATTGTGTGCAGATATGTGTCCGGACACATACAATATAAAATCTGTAACTTATTCAAAATCATACACCCTCAAGCTCCACTTCCAAATGTTATGTTGTTATAAGGTACATTCTAAATAACAATATTTCCTAATATAAAATTCAATGCTGACATTGGGGAAAGCCCTATCCCCGCAGTCCAACGGCCATTATCCATAAATATTTCCTTGTTTACCTCAGAAGGCGCATTACTAAAACGTCATATTGTGCTGGAAGCATTTTGCTAACCTTTTACTTACTTACATATCTATTTAATAAATGAGTAGCATACAGAGTTCTATTATCTGACCCACAATCCAGCCCTATTGCTGAGGTCAAAAGAAGTTACTTATGACTATTTCCATTGGACAAATTATCAGTGGGATTCAATAGTATGGCTAACTTTGGATTGGGGCCGTTGTATAATATGTTTTAAAATATCCTAGTGCCTTGGTTTAGATATGAGTGACATCATTTCTAGGACAGTTAGCTCAGACAGAGAAAAGTGAGTATGCAGCACGTAGTTAAATTATGGGATTCACTGTCACAGGATGGTCACCAACTTGGCTTTCAGTGAGGATTAGAATTATTCATGGAGGATAAAGTGATTAATGGTTATTAGTCATGAATGATGGCTATGTTCTACCTCCACAGTCAGAGGCAGTATTCTTCCAAATACCAGTTGCTGGAAATCACATGCGGCAAGAGTGTTGCTGTGTTCTGGATCTGCTTGCCAGTGTCCCATAAGCATCTGGTTGGATGCTGGACTAGGTGGGTCTTTGACCTGGTCCTGCAGGGCTCTTAGGTTCTTCAACTTTCATCTGGCACCATAACCTTGTATGGCATCTAACATTGCTATATTGAATTCTATTTTTATTGTTGCTGCTGCTTGGTTATTTTTTATTCTGCTTTTTATTCTACACATGTCTGTACCTTTGCATGAAGAGTAGACTAAAAATATGGCTAAGAAAAAGAGACTTGAACCATGCCATACGCACATTGCAGTCACTCCCAAGATTAGATTAGCCATATCTCTCCCTCCTCAGCAGTACTTGCAACACCTTTCAGTGTTGACTACTAAGAGGAATGTCCGCGTGTGTTTGTGGGATTTGCCCTCCCTCAAACCAGCCAGGAGCAAGCTTTGCAGAATACTCTGCACCCCACAATAATTTCATGCAGTTCTCTAAACACCCACAAGTTGCTTCATAAAACTCACATGTCTTGTATACATGCACAAAATGACTCTGTTGTATTGATTTTTTAAAAAACAAAACATGTACCTTATCAGATAGGGAAACTTGTCATTGGCATTTGCTGTATAGTTTGGGGAAAAGGCTGGGCTTTGAATTCTAGCTCTCTTGAGGGGTGGGGAGATGCATTGTAAATACAATGCAATTAGACCTTGTGGGGGGCTGGACTATATTTTTTGGGGGAGGTGAACGAATTCCTATGCCCCACAAATAACCCAGAGATGCATTTTAAATAAAAGGACACATTCTACTCATGTAAAAACACACTGATTCCTGGACAGTCCATGGGCCGGATTGAGAAGGTGATTGGGCCGGATCTGTCCCCCGGGCCTTAGTTTGCCTACCCATGTTGTAGACACTCGATAGTAATGATTTACACAAAGAAGCTTATACACAATGTATGACAATAAATAATGCTCTCCTGCCAGTACCACCATTAACTAAAATTTGCTTAGTATAGTGCAGGGCACTACCTTCTCATTGGTGGGATCCCAGTTTTGGAATACTTTCCTCTCTGAGATACAGCTGGCACCGGTGCTGTTGAACTTCTTGTGCCAGTTAAAGATGTGCATTTTTGCTCATGATTTTGCTGGAGTTTAATGTCAGATTGATGGTTGTGATTTTTGTTTAATTGTGATTTATCTAGTTTTATTATGTTGGTGTGCAGTACTGAAATTCCTTGCAGTGAATTGTTGCTTCATTCTATTGGGTGGCGTCCAGGTTTTAAAAAGAAGATAGAGGATTTCCATGTTCTAGATGTGCATAACTTAGGACGCTTGCAGCTTTTCAGGCCAAACTCTTAATACTCCTCCAAAAAGGGAGGTATAATAATAATAATAATAATAATTCCCCAGCCTCTCTGAGTGGCTTCCAACAAAATATTAAAATACAATAGTCCATCAAACATTAAAAGCTTCCCTAAACAGGGCTGCCTTCAGATGCCTTCTAAGCGTCAGATAGTTGTTTATTTGACATCTGATGGAAGGGTGTTCCACAGGGCAGGCGCCACTACCAATAAGGCCCTCTTCCTGGTTTCCTGTAACCTCATCTCTGGCAGGGAGGGAACTGACAGAAGGCCCTCGGTGCTGGGCCTCAGTGTCCGGGCAGAACAATGGGGGTGGAGACGCTCCTTCAAGTATACTGGGCCAAGGCCATTTAGGGCTTTAAAGGTCAGCACCAACACTTTGAATTGTGCTCAGAAATGTACTGGGAGCAATGTAGGTCTTTCAAGGTATCATTTTAAGGTATCCTTAAATTCCAATTAAAATGCATTGTTTCAATAAAAAGGGCAGACAGGGTCTTTTTGTTGTCGTCAAATAGTTTTCTAATGCTTTCTAAATGTAGATTCATTTAAATCTAGCTTCAAACCTGGGTTTGTCATTAGAAATTGCTTTTATTGCTGTTTCAGAAGGCCTATGCCTCCTGATGCCGGAAAAAACAATACCAGGAGTACAACCCTGTTAATTCTCCTGGACCCTTCAGGGAGTGGCTTTTGATGTCATTGACTACAATATCCTTTTGGATAGACTCTTCACGTTTACCATATGATGTTCAGGTGGTTCTGCTCCTACCTGCGTGCCTGATTTCTAAAAGGGAGCACTGAGGGACAACTGTTTGGCCCTGAGGCATGTCTGCCACGAGATGCCACAGGCTCCGATTCTGTGTCCCATTCTTTTTAACTTCTGTGTGAAACTGCTGAGTGAGGTCATCTGAGGAGTTGGGTGTTGTCTGTATGCTCGATGACGCTGAACTTTTTTAAAGCTGGTTTAAGCAAGGCAGAGAGTTCTCTAGGATGAGTAATGAGAATAAGAGCCAGTAAACAAATGTAGTCCTGACAAAAATGGGGTGTACTTCTGATGAGTGGTTTATTTGGATGGGATTTAACAATTAATTAAAGTGGGGATTTGAACCCTGATCTCCCAGGTCCTAGTCTAAAACTCTAACCCAGCCTTTCTTAACCTTAGGGTCCCCAGATGTTGTTGGACTACAACTCCCATCATCCCTGACTACTGAGCCTGCTAGCTAGGGATGATGGGAGTTTTGGTCCAACAACATCTAGAGACCCAAGGTTGAGAGAAGCTGCTCTAACCACTAGACCACAGTATGCCATATGCACTCCAGATGCTGTCTAGCCTGTTTCATTACCCACAGATCCCCTAAATTTATGTATCGGCATTGCAATTCATTACCTTCAAGAACACTATTTATTTACTTCTGTTCAAGATATTTGTTTACACTATAGTGAAGGGCATGCTTAGATCTTCTCTGGAGAGCAACATGTGAAAGCGCAACCAGGAAAAACTGAGCTGCATTCCTCAGCTTCTCTCATGGGCTGCTCCCATATCCACAAATCTCATGTGGGAGAAAGGCATGTGTTTTGCACAATGCTGAGCCATGTGCGTTCTTGCCTTCCTTTGAATGGGAACAGCGCTTTGTGAAACTGGTTCTCATTTAAGCCCAAGTCTGCAGTATTTCCAGTGTACAAACCAGATTACTGTCCTCCAAGCAGCCATGTGAGATGGATAAGACTGGAAGATTGTATTGTCCAAGGCCATTAATTAGTTCAAGATTTATATCTTTAATGCTCCAGAAAGTAAACGCCCACAGTTGCTAATAAGCAAAATTAAAACATTAAGAGAAGCACTCTTTAAAGCCTCTAAAAAGCTGATGAGCTCTATGGTTGAGCAGAAGTTTGAATTTGAATACCCCAACCCCCATCCAGACCTAGCACTCCTGTTGTCTGCATCCTGCCAATGTGGTTCATGTATTCAAAATCATGAAAACAAAAAGGCTTCCCATGTTTTGAAAGGAATGAACGGTCATTACCTAACCTTTGTGTAAAGTTCCTGTGCTTTATGCACCTAGTAGAACTTCTCTACCCGTTCCAGTCTTTGTTAATGATGATCACTATATTAATTATTCTAAATAAAAATATAGTTTTTGTGTTTAGTGCTACTAAACGAGATACTGGAGTTGAACAACAAAGCTGCTTCTCTTTTCAAACTTTGCTGGCCATCAACTTGACAACATTTAATCATTTTTATATACGTCTTCGAATAAGAGATGTTCCTCACATTTAACAATGGGTGCCTTCTTTTTTTATGTTACAGCTGACCTCTCCAGACAGCAATGCTAAACATGGATGGTGGTAAGTTTGCGTGCATGTTCTAGTAGTTTGTGTTTTCACTTGGAAGAGTGTGTAATGCCCTGCCAGGATCTTTGGTGTCAGAGTATGTGTGTTGGAGCAAGGGGCATTGTCTCCTTTCCATGCCTATATCTGCTGTTATGTCAGCTATTAGATCCTTCCTTTTCTCCACCCCAATAAAGAATCGTCACTGTCTGACAGGAGTCAAGTATTAACTCTAGCACAAAAGGGCTCATGTGAAGTACCTGTAGTGGGGAAATCACAAGAATCCATCCCTGGATTAAACTGCATATCCATTAGGGGCGCTGCGTAGGCTTCCACAAATCAGATCATACACAGCAGGTTTGGCCTAACCTTAAAAGCTCGATGAGAGCTCATGGTCATCTGGCACATGCAGAGGACTTGTGGCAGCTGAACGAACCTTGAATCCGGGCACTACAAGATGTGTATTTAAAAACTTGGGTTTTGACTTGATCTGTAAAAGCCACAAATCATTTATCATCCCTTCTTCTGCTATTATATTCCAGCCTCGGAAGCTGGATTGTTTCTGTGCTGACAATTCAAACATGTTCAAATCTTACAGGGATGAGATGAGGTTGACACTTAAAATGCATTGAATGTCCTGTTCACCTGGCTTGGTAATGTTTGAAATGTTGTTAACCGCTCCAGGCCCTTGTGCTTGGGACAGTTAAAAATGATAATCATATAATCACTAGACACACGTGCTTTATTTAGAAATAAGTTTACATATTCTTGCCTTAGAAAAAGAATTATCCTGAATTAAATAAAACCTAATGTTTCTGTTTTAAATTGCCACTGACCTCTGTTGTTTTTGTTTTGTTTTTTTGGCAGTGTTCATCTCAGAGACTAAAGCCAATTCTGTCCTGAAAAGATATCCGCGGGCTAATGGGTTTTTGGAGGAATTAAAGCAAGGAAACATTGAACGCGAATGCTTTGAAGAAATTTGTAACAGAGAAGAGGCAAGAGAAGCTTTTGAAAATGATGAGAAGACGGTAAGTTAGCTATGCAGTTGTAAAGGTATGCTTCCTGGGTTAACTTTCTTTTTAATGATACTGATTGGTTTATATTTCTTTTCGACATAATGAACACAAAACTTTCTTTAATCTCTGAACGAGAAGTTAGTTCAAAACTGCAGCAAATTGAAAGCAAGAAAAAAGAGAACCTGGATTACTAGACACTCTTGCCTCCATCTCTCTTATCTCAAGCACTTGGGTAATGGAATCATTGAGTGGTGTTCAGCTAAGTTTTACTTGGTTGGGCCCATTAAATTCAGTGAGTAAAAGTGAATCCCACTGAACTCAGGACTAACTTCTGAATAAGCTATAAATTTGTGACATCTCTGTACCCTAGTTTCTCAGATAATTTCACTCACTGTTGGATTTATGTTATGGCAATAGAAAGTGGAGCCATTTGAGCCATAAATTGAAATTTGAATGTTACAAGTAGCTGTCCAAGCTGAAAGGGGGAACTGCTATACTGTGCCAAACTGCCCAGTATTCACAAACATTTAGTGGTGGCTGGTGCTCATTGGGCCAGGTAGGGTAGAAACTCAAGAGACCAACAGTAGGTAGAATCAGAACCAGTGACAGACAAATTGATTACGGTTTTGTCCCCATCCTCCCTGCTGAATCGTACCAGAGAAACAAACCAAGGAGGAGGAAACTGACAGCCAATGTCCCGCCTACCCCTTGTACTGGTTGTTAGTAAGAAGGCATGTAGGACAGGCAGTTTGAGGCAGACTGGGGCTGGTAGGGGAATGCCCATTTGCTGACATGGACCAGCCTCCACAGAACATTTTGTGTCTGAAGGAGACAATGGCTACTCGTTACAATGTCTGTGCTCTATCTCCACAGTTGGAGGCAGCAGTGCTGGAAACCATGGGAGGAGATGGTGCTCTTGTGTTCATGTTCTGCTCCCTTATTTCCCACAGGCCTCTGGTTGGCCACTGGGAGAACAGGATGCTGGGCTCAATATTGTCCTTATGCTCTTATGAGCCGTGCTATGCCACAAAGTAATGTAATAATGCTGTATTGTTTTTAAGATTTGATTAGAAGCCACCCAGAGTGGCTGGGGAAACTCAGCCAGATGGGCAGGGTATAAATAATAAATTATTATTATTATTATTATTAGGAAGATATTTTGCTGTTTTATATCAATATGATAAACTGTCTTATTTTCTACCTCTTCTCCCTGCAATTATGAGAAAGAAAAATAATTACTCTTAAATGTGTGCACAAGTGTTAAAAGAGCGTCTAATGGAACTGAAATGAAAATTGGTTGATAAGAGGTCATATACTGGAAACCTGCCAGAATACTTGTGTGCTGACTCCTGAAGCAGTATTTTTGTGCAGCCATAAAACCTCTCATTTCTCCAATCAGAAATAGGGGAAAGACCTCTCAGAAAACCTATTTTCTTCTGTCATATTTTCAGATGGAGTTCTGGAAGGACTACACGAAGAGGCTCAATGGGGAAATCAATGGAGGACATAACTGGTATCCATTTTACCTTGTGATTCCATTAATCATTGGCTTTTTCGTTATTCTTATCATATTTATCACATGGAGGTGCCTGTTCAGAAAGAAAATGCATAGACGTTCCATGTATGCCCATAGCAGAACCAGAGAAGTCGCAGGTGACAGAACTGTTGCAGATGGAAGCAGTCCACTTCCTCAGCCACTCAGCATTCTTCATTCACCCCAGGAAGAAATGTTTGAAGGCAATGGACACTCTCCAGGATATCTGAGCTACACAGACGGACGTTCAGACTCAATATCAATCAGGCTGTCAAATTACGACCCACCGCCATCGTATGAGGAAGTGGCTGGTGCGAATGGCCCGAGGAGAAAGGAAGTGGCAAATCACTCGGATCCACCGCCTCAATATGAAGACATTGTGAATAGCATTTCAGTAACTCCTGTTACCACTAAATGAAGCAGCGAGAATTCTGGGCCCATTCTTTTAAAGGGGATGAGGAGGGAAGCGTAATACTTTTTTAGCACTTTATTGCAGCTTAATTAAACATTTTAAAGATTGGTAATGCTAACACCACTTCCTCTTCCCTGTCCCATATTAGTTTTGTTCCACATATTCCCCCAGCCCTGGAAACAATGCAGTCTTTGAATGGGTTGTACATACTTCCAGAGGTGCAATTTCTGTCTTTCTATATTGCTGGAAGTGATCTTGTAGCAGACCTAAAGGGCTCCCTAACCATAAAGGTACACACACACACACAGAGGAATCTAAAACCAAAAAAGGCCAATAATTTTTGTCCTTTTGCTTGTTGTGCTTTATAAGCCACACCCAACAGAAACCAGTTAATCCAGCTGGCATAAATGGTGATAGCTTCCTCTGCCAAAGAGCGCACATTGCCCTAAGTAAGGTTGAAACATTTTGACAAATAACACTTAGTACAGTTGTGAGAAATGTGGTAAACTACTGATTAATTGTAGGTTCCAGCAAAAAAAAAAAAAAGAGGCCTCTGCTCCCGAGGTGGAGTATAGTACTACATATATTTTTCCGATTATGCAAACTAGAAACACATACTGATAGTAATTAATTTTGCTCCTGTCTTCAGTGCAGCTATAACAACCTATCTGCCAGAGTAAAGGTTAAGAGACGATAGATTACAGGGGAAGGGAGCTTTTTCTGTGATTGACATAAGATGTGATAAGCCCTGTACAGAAGCTCTCTCTTTCCTACTTTCTGTGGGAAGTGTGTTGACTTGAGAGCCCTGTTTACTAATTATCCCATGACCAGTGGGAGTATACCTTATCAGTATTTGGTTGCAGTTCAATGAATTGCTCCACGTTTGTATTCATTTCATATTTTACACACTATGAAATGGCCTATTGTTTTTTTAGTTACAATACTCAATTCTGACCCGTCTGTGCTTTTTCACTTCAAAGAGATGCTGTTAAGATCTGACTGGTCTCTTGTTTATGCATGCTGGCTTTTAAAAGCAGATAAGAGGCGATGCTTAAATCACCAGAAATCTATAAACCAGAAATTTTATTCCAAAAGCAGTGCTGAGAAAGTGCTGCTTCTCTTCGCCCACCCCTTTACCAGGGTTTTTTTCCTTTTTAATAGCAGCTCTTATTTGTCATTTGTGGGGGGTAGGAAAATGATTGAGAAATGTGAAGGTGGGGACCCTTGCCTGTACATATTTATCTCTTAAAACCAATTATTTTGAGCCATTCGGGGCGAACTAGAACAGTGCATGAAGGTAAGAAGAGGGTAATTCCCCCCCCCCTTGTAACCTGGTGTCCTCCAGGTGTTTCATATTACAAGTTCCATCATCACTGACAATTGACCAGGCTGGCTGGGGTTGGTGGGAGTTGTTGTCGAAAACATCTGATGGGCAGAAGATTGTGCAGTGCTGCCCTAAAGCATTTCAGTCTGGCTAACCAGACAAGAGTGACTCTGGCAACCTTTCTCATACTTGGCCCCCCATTTTCCTAAGCTGAAATTGAAGGCATTCTATAGTGGTGATTCGCATAGATTTGCCCGGAAAGTAATCTCTTCTGAAGGCAGGTACCTCTACTGCATTTCTGCATTATGGGTGTTATTTGGATCATTCAGCCACTGTTATTAAATAAATATTACGCAGAGACCCAAGAGCAGTGTGTTTTACACAAGAGCAGCAGAGTGATCAAAACCACACCCCCAGCGCAGAACCGTGGGCAAATTACTTGCCTCTCATACAGGGTCGTTGGCAAGAAGAAATGGCCACTGTCTCAAAGGAACGCTTTTAACAACTTATTTCTCTCAGCACACTTGTGATTCTCTCACAGTCACAGTAGTTTGCGCTAACTCATATTTTGGGAATGACTGGTTGATGTATTCTTCAAGTTAAAACAGTATAGGCACACTTTCAGATTTGGATTTGTATGAATGGAAGAAAGCTTAAAATGTTGAACCTGTTAGAAAATAGAATCATGTTGGTTTTTTCCCTCCCACACAACTCTCTTCAGCTTCCATGTTGGCGGGAGGTGTTCTATTGACAATGGGTTGGATCCAAGCATAGTTGTGCTTGAAGCAGAGCCAGTGGAATCAATGGGACTCAGCTGTGACTGAAGTTCCACTGACTTCAATGAGTCTTAAGTCTAGATCCAACTCACAAGGTGCATATGGTCTTAAACTTGAGGTCACCGAGGTTATGCCAAGTGTGGTTACGCCAAGTGTACTAAGTAGAATAAAAATGGGGTGATTACCTGTAGGCCCATGTGCACATTCTCCTCCCCACACCCTATTTTCTTTCCTGGCTACTATATCTCCTTTCTTGCTTCCCTGTGTGTTCCCATTTTGTGTTTGCACCCATTTCCCCAGTTTTTGGACTCTGGATTCTGAGCCACAGTGGTAATGTGAGTACAGAATCAAGAAGCGGCCCTTTGTGTCAGTGTGTATTTTTCAGAAGTGTTGTTCCAGAGCAAGAAGGGGCCTGTGTCTATCCCTTTTTGGGTTCCAGCAAGGTGCATTGCTTTTTGGCAGCAGTAACCACCATGGTGGGGGGATAATTTTACCTTTCTGCTTCGGGTATGAAAATACCTCCAGTCAGTCCTGCCTTTTTCTGCTGGAAAACCATCTCATATCTCTGTTAACAAGGCATTTATTAGTATAATCTTAGTCAGATGTCACACACACACACACACACACACACACACACCGGTTACCCCAAAAAGCTTGTGAAATCATAGCAAGCAGTTAAACTTGTAGAGCAGCAAAGTCAGCTTTGTGAACTGGGTGGCAAATGGAACGTGCTTGTATTCTCCAGCAAGATATTTAGCTTTGCTTCCCTTGACTTTAAATTAGTGCATTGTGATGGGAAAATCTCCAGTGTCTGCTGCTAAAGGGCTCACTTTAATATCTGCTAAAGATAAATGCAATGAGACTGCACAGCCTTCAAGGCCAGACTGTTTCCTTCTGTGCACCTTTACAGATGGAAGTTCCTAATAATATGCCTCTCTAGATGCTTCTGTTTTTACTTTACCTCAAAACACCTTGATGCACAGCCAGAGTGAATCATTCCTGTGATAAAGTGCCTCATATCTGACTTACAGAAATTACTTGGGATGGGGCAAATCTATTGTTAAGATTACTTCTATTGTTGGCCTTTCTGTTGCTGCTGATCAAGGAACGCACGCATGATACACACTAAGAGAAGCTCCCCAGTTTCTGCTCCCCAGTTTCTCAGATTTTCCTCATCTCATGTATAAATTTAGTCCTGTGTTGCGGTGGTTCCAATTATATAACCTATAAAAGTGAGGCTTCCTATTAGCTTGATTTTTGTGTGTTGCTGTTCCTGAATTGATCACGTATTAATCCAACTAACATAATGATTTATACAGAATGTTTATTTTTTCAAAATATGGTTAACTATTTTTAAACTGTTGTTGCCTTGCAGTAGATAATATAACACATAACCTCGCCTATAAATGTTTTGGATGTGTGTATTTTACGTTAATAATAGGCAATGTGATATATTTTGCACCTGGAGTATAACAATGCCATTACCTTGTGAAGTTCTTAAGACTTCTATGTTATAAAAAAAGTAAGAATGGAGAAGCCATGTGTTGTCCATAACAGTTATCCTGACTCTGGTGACAACTTGTTCAGTGCATGTAAATAATCCCAATTTTATTGCAGTATTAAATATTTTTTTAATACAGTTTACATTTAAATTAATGCTATTTTAAAAACATTTGGGGGGTGGGATCCTGGTATGCAATAAAGCTATTTTTAAATTCTTGGTGCCTTGGTATTTTACTCAGAGCAGAATGGTTCTGTCAGAGCCTTGCTTTTTTATTGTCTGGAACAAAAGGTTATGAACAAGTTTTGATATATTGGCACTCTAAGACTAATAAAAGTCCAAAAGATTATCAAAGCTTGCTGCAGTATGTAATGTTAAGTTACTTTGTTTTTAAGTGTTGTTCAAAATGAAATACCACTGCTAATTTTCCCCTGGAGTATACATTCATCTTTGCCTAACTTGAGAATTCCACAGGACCATCACTGAGTCATTGCCAAGACCAGAGTAATAGGATAACATTACTTGTTATCACCTTCCCAGAGGCCAAAGAGCTTATTTGAAGGAAGTGGATGTACGTAGTGGAAAATAACCGTCAGTTAATTCCAAATTACTTCAGGACCTTGAGCCAGTAATAATAAGTCCATTTTCATTAAATTGGCTATCAGTTTCAGTTGTATACATCTTGTAAGGCCAGAATAAAATGTAAAACAAATTTGGAATATATTTATTAGCATCGGGGGACAAGAAACGTTTTGACGAAGCATAGGGCACGTTGACGTTACAATTATTCCTGCCCCTTCCTTTAGGGAGTTAGGGAGGTGGTTTTCTCATGCTCTCTCTTTCTGCCCTGGCTTATCTAGCAGGGATTTCAGTGTCAATCTTCAGGTTTCACATCAGATGCAGTACCACATTGTAGTTCCCTAGCATCCTTATACACAATTATTTTAAATGAACGGGATCATCACACACTGCATGTGGAAACTATCCCCCTGCCCCAAGTTGCTTCCATAAAGGTGAGTGTTGAATGTGTGTGCTAATATGCTTGACTGTTGAATGATGTGGAAACAGTGCTTTCTGTGGTCTGTCTTGAACTCTTGTGTTTACAGCTTTCAGGAAATGTAATCTGTAGGTAATGTAATTGGTCAACACTCCCACTAAAATCTCACTGGTGGTCTTTGGAGTTGTGGGTTGCATCTGTTCTCCAAGGAGATTTAAAACGACAAAATTCATGTTTGGTATATTTGAGTTTAAAATGCACCATCTCCTTTTAAGTATTTCACTGTTTCCCTCTAATAGGAAGGCTTAAGTTCACTTTACACTTGACCAACTTTTTAAATGTTCTGTTGCTATAAAAGCTCATACCACAATCAGCCTACTTGGTCTTTCCTTTAAAATAAGCACCCTAAAACTGAAAAATACAGTCTCACAGGATATGCTTGAAGACCGTTGGTTCCAGATTACACTAAAGCAAAGTATAGGGATCAGCCAATCAGAAGGTTGGCGGTTCGAACCCCCGCGAAGGGGTGAGCTTCTGTTGTTTGGTCCCAGCTCCTGCCCACCTAACAGTTCGAAAGCACATCAAAGTCCAAGTAGATAAATAGGTACTGTTCTGGCGGGAAGGTAAACGCCGTTTCCGTATACTGCTCTGGTTCACCAGAAGCGTCTTAGTTATGCTGGGCACATGACCCGGAAGCTATCTGTGGACAAACGCTGGCTCACTCAGCCTATAGAGCAAGATGAGCGCCACAACCCCAGAGTCATCCGCGACTGGGCCTAACAGGGGTACCTTTACCTTTTTTACTAGGTACAAAATATATCTATCTAGCACAACTTCTGTTATATTTACTATGAATGACCTATGTTTTCCTTAATCTAAAATCAATCTCTTGTTCAATCTATGGATTGAACAGGAAAACAACAACTAGTAGCTTGCTCTTCATTGAGGCCCCTCCCATGTCTGTTATTTTGAAAGAAAGTGGCAAAATGCACCTTTACATGTAGTGTGTAGTTTCACCCACCAATAATAAACTGGGCCAAGAGGATTTACAGTGATGAAGTTTCCTCATCTGGAGCAGCCAGCATCTGAGGGTTGGGCTGTGGTGCATATGTATACTTTTCCCACCTCCAGTGCTTGTGGAGCTGCCTGATTTGGGGCTGGGAGCTTCTAGAGAAAGTGTTCTCTCCTTGAGAATTCCTTTTCCTACCAGGAAAGCTGTAAGCAACCCTGCCTGACTTGGACCCAGCATAAGGCTCCTCGGTCCCAGGCAATGCAGTGGTAATCTGCTACAATACTTCTAGTGCTATTCATAAATACCCTGAGAAGGCAGAGGTGGTGCACGAGAAAGTATATTTTATAAGTGAGCTTGTTACTGATAGCAGTATAGACTTTCCACCCATTTCTGCTGAAACAGCATGTTTCATCTGTTCGTAAACATTTAGCACTGACAGTGTGCAGATGCTGAAATAAATATAAATGTACTGCAATTAGCATAGATTGACCCAACTAATGAGATCCTGGTTTAGAGAAATAATCTTATTTTGTTTATTTAAAAGTAACATGTTTGCTGCAGGACCCAATTATTCTCCACTCATTCAAATTACAAACTCGTTTGTGATTGGTGTGGAAGAGAGTAACTGGCCGTTTGGAGAGTCACCAATATGCCCTTGTCTGAAATAACTATCATTAGCCTGAATCTTTGAGCTACAGAAACCCAGTTCAAAGACTTGCATTTCTGAAGAGTGCCTATAAAACTAACGGTTGAGTTGCAGCTTCAGCTACAATCTCTTGAAATTACTGTCATTGCATGCCATACAGAGGGAGCTGATCTGCAAGAGGGAGAACTAGCTGCAGGCTGAAGATGGAAATGCTGTGAAAACAAGGTTGACTTTTAAAGCTTTTGTCATTGTTTGCATTAGCCTAATTCCTTAATGTTTTTCTTGTCAGTTTGTTTCTTTTTCTGCTAAACACAGAGAGAACATTTGTCCTGCATGTGTCCTCAGTCCATCTGAGGTGGTGTATTTTAATAGAGGCTGGATGGGATGCTGAAGGTGTCACCTTTTTGTGTTCACTTAGAAAGTATATTCTAGATGCTGTACACAAATTAAAAAGCAAGGCAGTCCCTGCCCACAGGTTTGCTGGCTGAAAGGCATGATATAAAAGGGAAGATGAAGACGCTGTCCCACCTCTGCCTCTTCTGTAACCAGGTTGGAGGGTTGCTAATAGATGACAATTCAGGGAGACAGAAGGAACCAACCTAGGCCCCATGGGGACTAAACTTTTAAAGCAGCAATGTACCATGTTAAACAGCAGGAGTGCCAGCATGGCCCCACAACTCCAGGTGCCATGCAGTGTGCATGGCCCTGGCATCAAAATTTGTGGGTGTCTGGGCCCTTCATGGGGAATTTTGTGGGTGCTCAGGGCCCCCATGGAATTGGCACCTATGTTAAACAGTCATGGTTTCCCCAATGAATCCTGGGAACTGTTAGGAAACGCTTGGGAAGAAGGATTGGTTGTTAAATTAGTCTGGAAATTATAGCTCTGTGAGGGGAATAGAGACCTCCTAACAACACTCAGTCCCTTTACAGTTCCCAGGATTCTTTGGGAGAAGCTGTGATTCCTTAAATAGGTATGGTACTGCTTTAAATGTCACCCTATTAAGTGTCACAGTTGTCATCCTATTCATTCTTGGAAAGGAACATCGATTCAATCAAGACATCTTATCACAGAATATTATACAGTGGTACCTCGGTTTAAGAACAGTCCTGTTTAAGAACGATTCGGTTTACGAACTCCGCAAAACCAGAAATAGTGTCCCGGTTTGTGAACTTTACCTCGGTCTAAGAATGGAAGCCGAACGGTGGAAGGGCACCAGCGGTGGGAGGCCTCATTAGGGAAAGCGGGCCTCGGTTTAAGAACAGTTACGGTTTAAGAACGGACTTCAGGAACAGATTAAGTTTGTAAACGGAGGTACCACTGTACTTTATAGCAAAATGCATAGGTTGGATCTTGTTGCCTCCAATTCAGTGATTTGGAATTTTATTTATTTTAATACATAAATTACCGTATTTTTCACCCCATAGGACGCACTTTTTCCCCTCCAAAAATGAAGGGGAAATGTGTGTGCGTCCTATGGGGCGAATGCAGGCTTTCGCTGAAACCTGGAGAGTGAGAGGCATCGGTGCGCACCGACCCCTCTCCCTCTCCAGGCTTCAGGAAGCTATCCGCAAGCCTTGCAAGCCCGGCGGGAGTTCCTGCGGGCTCACAAGGCTTGTGGGCAGCAGCCTGCAGCCCCGGCGAGTGTCCGCAAGCCTTGCGCACCCGGCAGGAGGTCCCGCCGAGCACGCGAGGCTTGGGGCGGCAGCCTGTCGCCCGAAGCACGGGGAGCCCCCCGGAGGGCAGGTGTGCGCAAGGCTTGGGGCGGCAGCCGTGGCGGGGGGGGGGGAATATTTTTTTTAATTCATTCCCCCCCCCAAAAAAAACGAGGTGCGCCCTATGGGTCGGTGCGCCCTATAGGACGAAAAATACGGTACCTCCTCAGCTAAGATACAGAGGGAAAATGATTTTCCATGAATAGCTGGCCAATGCAGTGTAATTTGAATGTTCGGGTGGGTGACGATAGTGAAAACAAATAACCAGGGTCTTAATTTTAAAAATAATAATATGGCATGTCACAATTCTCACACAGGAATCATAGCACTTAGTTTTAGATGGAGAGCTGTTTATGAAACGGGCATGCCAGGAAAACAAGAGCTCACTGTGTCAGAGAGAACTTTTCAGAACTAGCTTTTGTCTACTGTAGTAGGTTTTTTAATTTATTTATTTTTATGTGCTAGCTGTTTGTTTCCAACAGCTGCTGCATCAGCATAATGCCACAATACAAGGCATTGTAGGGGTGCCCTGCTGGACATTATTCTGGCACAGAAATGATGTTCCAACTTAGCTGACCAACATCAAGGTAGCAAAGCCATGTGATTCCTGAGTGAAATGACCAAGCAGTATGCAGCTTTTACTAGAACATCTAGGTTTGAAAGTAAAGAGTTGTGAGCTGGATTCCACTTGTGAGCAGATACAGTATGGGCCACGACTAAAAATAGCATCTTTTTGAATGATGCAAGCGCATGGGAGATGAGTCATGGCTTTTAATTCATCAGGACTATTGAATCCGTACACGCAGAGGAGTTGTGTCTTCAATTATCATTATTATTGCAGCCCATTGTTTTTTCACATAAAGAATCCCATGGAACAATTCCCACATTGCAGTTCTATTTGCAGATTTATTACATAGCAGCAATGATGTATATGATGCACAGACAATGTGGACTTTCTAGGGGAGGAGTCATCCAGCTGTTGTTGGTCTCAAAGTCCCATCAGCAAGGGCCAGCATAGTAAATGATCAGAGATGATGGAATCGAGTCCAGTAACATCTGGAAGGCCATAGCTTATTCCAGTTCGGGATAGGGGGGAGCATAAGTTAGTAAAAATTTGGGAACAGCTTGAAACAGTTTGCCTCCCAAGTGTTGGCAGCGGGAAACTCACCCTTTTCTATGATTCTATGATTCTGTTATTCTATTTTGCAGCACGTAAGTTATTTTGATCTCACTGAATTATTCATGCTGTGGTTTTTTTCTCATACCTTTGCCAAACTACATGCAGAGTATAGCTTTCTTTTTTCTTAGGCAGTGAAGTAATAAATACAGATACAGATTGATAGATATATTACTTGAATGCTGCCTCATAAGAAATTCTAAAATCCATTTTAGAGTAATACCTTGGTACAGGTGTAACCAATGTTGTGCCCATCAGATGCTACTGGACTACAACTCACATCACCCCTGACCATTGGCTGTGCTGGCTGGAACTGATGGGAGTTGTAGCTCAACAACTTGGCTCAATGTTCACATTGGCTATGTCTGCCTTAGGTCAACCAACATTTTACAAAATAATGAGCAAGCTTTCAAGTTCTCCAGAACTCTTCATGAGGCTGGAGATTAAGCAATGTAGAGAAAGCGTATGTGATCTTAGTATTTTATGTTAGCCAGCAGGTATATCATATATGCAAGTTATTTCACCCTTCTCAGCAGCTTGTAAAAATTATGATGAATTCAGCAAACACTAAACAAGAAACTCGGTTGCCGTAAAAGCCGCTGTAGCTGTCTAGTCTACAAGTACGGTATACTTTTCCTAATCATTGATACTGTAACAATTAACCCCAAAGCTTTATGCAATCACATTTATTTTTGAAGCTGTAACTGTGTGCTTTGTAATTAGAATCGATCAATAAGATTTCCTTAGCAGTTGCTGTTAAAGGGTTAATCTTAAGTTTTTAAGCTAGATCACAACTCTCGAAAGACCTGGGAAGCCAACCATCCTCAAAGAAGGCAGTCCATTATTACAAGTATTCCTATATCTCATTATCCATTTGATCTTCAAAGAAGATTGCCATATTTCTTCTGCTGTAAGTTAATATGAAATAACATTAATTTGGATCATAAATCCAAGACACGTTATAGATCTCAATTGCTTCTATGCCTGTAACCAATTTAGAGTTACCATTTTAGTATGGAAAGGAAAAAGAGAGAACACAGCCAAAACAGCAGGCTTAGCACTACAGGAACAAATTAAAGAATGCATTGGGAAATCCATTGCTTCCTGGAACATCTCTCCTGTGATGAAATGTGCATGCTCCAGATTAAAGAAGAGATCATGGCCCTTCTGAGGGAAGCAAGTGATGCACAGAGTTTTCTCCTCTGTTTGTTGTACCTAAGTTTCCTTGTAGTATATAAATGCAGGATAGCCAGCGAGGGAAAATGTGGATGTCATGGAAACAAACTACAGTGAGGCAAAACACAAGGCAACAGGCAGAAGTGTGTGGTTCCCTGTCACACAATGAGAGATTCTCCACATAACACACTGGATATAACTTATCCCATATCTTTGTTGCAAACTAAATCTAAAAGAAACTTCACACTGACTACATAAACCAGCTTCAGCTCACCAGAACTATTTAAACCTGTTTTGAGAGCTTGTCACCATCCATCTTTCTGTGCAATTGTTCACTATTTCCCCTCTGTTGACTGCATGTTTAAAACCTGAATGAAAGTAGGCCAGAGTACTTTTAAAAGAGAAGTTCTCAAGTGTATTTTGTACTTCTGAAACGACTGGTGAAAGCAAATGCTTGTTGTAGGCAGATTTTTGATTAAATGCCTGGAAAGTACAGAACATGTTTTCATAGAAGGAAACGGCAAGCAAGAGTTTTAGCTTATCTGTTTCTTACCAGCTTGTATTACCTTGCAATATGCAGATAGATTGAAAACTAGAACAGTATAATACCAGCATTAAGAAGGATTTGAGCCCCATTTCTATCTAGTATGAAATCATCTTTGGATCACTGGTTACCTAGGCAACCTGTTTTCTACCTTCATTTATTCCAGTTTTGAGTCAGAATGTAATGTGACTACCCTGCCCCACCCCTCCCCATTTCACCCTTGAAACCAAAAGGTGGGCAGAAATCCATGGAAGGCTTATGCTTATGATCTCCGCACCTTTTCTGTTCTTGCCAGATGGGCTCAGTCAACCAAAGAATTTGCTTTGCTTTTAAACCAATGCATGTAAGACTCCAGGGTGCCTTTAAGTGGGCTCAGATCTCTTATTGCCTATGCCACTAGCAGAGTGAAACATTGGGTACACACAGTACCACTACTGCAGATTAACACCTCCACAAAGATGATGATATTTCAGTACATGTGTGGCGTTCGCATAGGGCCCCTGGTCGTTCCACGGACTACTGACCCTCCACCACCACGGCTTATCTCTTCCACTGCCACCAACCACGTTTCCCCAGTAATATATTCAGACTCAGGTTGTAACGTATTAACAAAGGTTCCAGTTTACTGTGAACGCAAACAAGTTTTAAATACTTTGAAACACTGTAATCCGATTCACTCTCTCTGTCTCCCCTCTGTCTCTAACTCACTCTGACTCTTATGCCTCCCACCCACAAGAAACCAACCAAACTAACTGCCAAAACCCCTGTGTTGAGCCTTAAACACAGGATCCGCCCCTGGGCTTTCTTATTGGTCAGCCTTTTAACCTTTTCTCTCTCTCCCCCAGTACGACATCTCCATAATGACGGTCTACATCTGAAATTCCTTCTTCTACAAAACCATTGAAATATTTCCTAGAATACTCCAATGTATAAATTTCCTAATTTTTTTTGAATAAATAGTTAATCTGAGGCTAGGATTCTGTTGCTTTCAGCTAGATGTGAGTGCATGAAGGAGAGTTAGATAGGAATGAAATGGGGAAGAATGAGTCAGTGGACATCTTTTATATATACTTCAATTTAATTATGTACATAGGTGAATCTGCATAAGATGTAGATTATGGTTATCCATATTCTAACTAGGGGAAAGTGCAACTGGGACTGCTGCTTTTTGGCAGTTCTTTACTCAGGTCACCTTGACATATTGCAGCATTTTCTCCAGTTATGCTATGAGTCAACATTTGCTGGGCCACTGTTGTCACTCTCTCTTGCATTTTATTACCTATGGTGCTTTCTTTAATGTTACCATCTGGTTCTTATCAACAAGATGCAAGTGATGGAGATGGGATCCTTCAGGAGGAGGGGTGGGAAATAAATTGAATGAATGAATGCATAAAGGTTTCACTTCACTGGTGCTGTGATGCAGCAAAGTTCAACTCAGCTTGCACAAAGTGGCACAGAGCTATACAAATCCATTAGCAGGGCCAGACAACAGGGTGCTCCCCAGAAGTTGCTGGACTACAGTTCCCATCATCCCTGATTCAGTCAACATCTGAAGGGCACCATCTTGCCTATCCCTGTATTATTGTCATCATTTTTGGCCCAACGTGGCTACTTTGATGTTGGCTGCAGTCAGTGGCTCCTTCAGCCCAGTAGGGCCTAGGATAACAATACAGAGTGTCATGTGGTAACTCAAAGACTAACGGATTTATTGTGACATAGTTCTTCTCAGTTTTTCTCATTCAGTTACATGCTGCCCTTTGAATCATGCTTCTTGTTCTTCTTGGCGGCATTACTTCATTCTATCACCAGGTGTCCCCCTTGCATTTCATAGAAAAATACACATTTCATGAATTCAGACTTATTCACTAATTGAGACAAATCACTGCATCCCTCCTCATCCTGGTTCCCAGTTACAACATTTGCATGTGACTCTTGAAACTCTACTGCACAGTCATTCTTTGATTACGGATGCTGTTTTTGAAGCAGTTTTCCTATTTTAATTTCTAATGTAGTCATTACAGGGAACTTGTTTTCTGTTACTGTTACTAAGCATATCAGTTTCCTTAATAGCAGGGCTACATCTTAAAAAGGTGATTGCATTCAGTCTAATCACATTCCTTCTGTTTTCATCAACGTAGGTCTCTTGGTTCAAAATGCATTCATGAATTTTTAACAGAGATTTTTGATAAATGCACTGGGGGTTGGTATTCTTATTCCTGTTGAGGTATGGCAGCAGTTGAGCTAGGGTGAGGTAAGGGGTGTCATTCAGACATTAGGGTGGGGGATAAAGGGTTAATATTCCCTCCACTCAAGCCATGGTGTTGATCCATATCAGGGTGTGTTTTTTCTCTCTCTGCACAGACAAACAAATATAAATATGCTTTTGAAGTAATTACAACATGTAATTTTGCCCTCATTGTTTATCTGCAAATTTAAAACCATAACCTCCTATTTATTTGGAGAGAGAGAGAGAGAGCAAACATTCAGAGAGCAGCATAATTTGCTCAGGAAAATAGCCAAGTAAGTAGGGCTGAGGGAATCACACAAACCAGATTCCACAGCTGAGAGTTTCAATAAAGTAGATAAAGAATGAATAACATTCTGGAACCTTAGAGCATAACATATTTATTTTCATTTTGACAGAAGCTTTGGTGGACTACAATCCACATCATCAGATGCATTAAGTGTTATCACAAGTTACAGGTGGTATACATGATTTGGGGGTAAAGAGTGAGGTCAGCCCAAGGGTTGTGTTTCCTTCCAGGCAACTTTTAGAGGCCACAGTTTGGTGATGAGTGATGACAGAAGCAAAAGTGGGCGGAGCAATACATGTTAATTTACTCACACACCCAGCCAGTGTGGTGCAGTGGTTAAGAGCAGTGAAGTCGTAATCTGGTGAACGGGTTCACGTCTCCTCTCCTCCACATGCAGCTGCTGGGTGACCTTGGGCTAGTCACACTACTCTGAAGTCTCTCAGCCCCACTCACCTCGCAGAGTGTTTGTTGTGGGGGAGGAAGGGAAAGGAGATTGTTAGCCGCTTTGAGACTCCTTAGGGTAGTGATAAAGTGGGATATCAAATCCAAACTCTTCTTCGTCTTCGTCTTCGTCTTCGTCTTCGTCTTCGTCTTCGTCTTCGTCTTCGTCTTCTTCTCTCAATCCTCTCGCCAGGCAAGCAAGAATTATCCGAGTTCAAGGACACATTCAAGCCAGGCAGAAATCCTTTATGCTTAAGGAGGCTGCAAAGCACGACGGGTGTGGCTGGGATGGTGTGTGGCTTTGAGGACTTAGCCCACCTTACCAAATCCAACCAAACTCTTGCCCAACCTTAATCAAAAATAAAGATGAAGATTCCACCACACCCCTGAGCAGTTTCCTCTTCTACTACTTCAGCTGCAGTCCTAAGGCCAGGCTCAGTCTTTTTGACTGCAGCTCGAGCCCATTATCTACATATTGTCCATGAGCAAAACAACTGCTCCCAGCTTTCCTATGGTGGTGGTGAGCAGAGAAGAAAGCAGCAGGATTGAACTCCCTGCCCTGGTTGCCCTGCATCATCATCATCATCATCATAATCAATATCCTGCCCATCCGGCTAGGTTTCCCTAGCCACTCTAGGCAGCTCACAGCATATATTATATTCCCATGCAAAGGATCTGCATGCCACTGGCATGGTCCCCTGAATGTTTGTGTATTGATCATTGCCCACTGTGAGAACAGAATGCTGGATTACTGACCATTAGCCTGCTCCAGCAGGCTTTTCTTATGTTCTTATGTAGGCATCTGCAAAGGGGAACCTATGTTTGAGCAACTGCTCCTGTGTAGGGTTCCACCCAATGCCAACAGCATCATGAATTCCAAAAGTACAGAGGTCCTTGCTTTCCCCTATGCAAATGTTTGCACCAAGACATGAGTAACCAGAAGGCAGGGGCAAGGCCTTGTAGGATGCTGGGAATCGTGCCAGCGGTTCAACCTCACTGTCCCTCTTCCCCATGCAAAGGTTCTGCATGCAGAGAATGCCTGAATGGGGCTAAAATTACACAGACACCTCATCTGAAAAACCCACTGCAAAAATCCTTTAAACAAAACAGGTAATAGCTTCCAATGTAATGGTTACCTTCATTTCTGTTAGCAGACGAACATAGTGTTGCTTTTTCAGGAACGTATCCTGTCAACAACAAAAGGAACACACACCAAGCGCTGCCTTTGCTTTTCCCTCTTCAATCTAATGCTGACACAACACAGTCAACATCCTACCACTGCATAATACTGTGATATTAAAAGATAAAAATGGATGTCTATGTATAACCTGCAAAGTAATGTATAGTGCATTTTCCCACTACAGGAAACAATCAGCTCATGCTGATTTTAGTAAGTGTCTTGAGTGCTGCTAAGGGAAAATGGGTACTGAAGTGCGTGTCAATCATATACGTATTCCACCCTTCCATATTCTGTCATATCCACAGCAGAAACAATACTCAAGAGAGTAAATTAAGAAAACCTTTGCACTGCAGGAGCTTTTCCATTTCTGATTGACATGATTCCTGGGGCATTTTTCTGGCCAGATACTCACACAGTTTATCCTGTAATAACCCATGTTTTGCTGAAATGGCAACAAAGCATAGAATCACAGGCAGAGGTGTCAATAATTTGGCCATCACTGACCAGCATGTACACACTATGTATGCATAGAATGAAATGCATACATATGATTGTCATACACACATCAGAAAAGAGAATCCTGCCTTGGTACATGTTGACAGCCTGATGCAAGACGGAAAGTTGTCAGTGGATAGTAACCTTATACAGGACACAATACAGCTGGATAAAAAAATAAATACAAGAAGGAAAAGAGTAGGTGATGGGCTCAAATTTTTGGTACATTAGATCAGCATATCTGAATCTGAACTGAGTAGAGTGAACCAAATTAGTGAGTCAATGTGGTGCAATAGTTATACTAGTGTTAGAGTGGGGTGACCCAGATTCAAATCCCCAATCAGTCATGAAGCTCACTGGGTGACCTTGAACCAGTCACCGTCTCTGAGTGTCCTGGCCCATTTTACAAAGTGACTGTGAGGATATAATGCTGGGCAGAGGGGGAGCTGTCCTGAGCTTCTTGAAGATATGTGGAATATAAATCTTTAAAATACTGTACACAAAACGTTGCAAGGCCAGTGTCATAAGCAAGACAGCCTTAGTGATTACTAAAGCAGTCAGAGCCAATGCAGAGGTCATGCTTTGTCATTTTTTAAATCTGATATAATGTTTGTATTCTGCTTCTTCAACAATAAATATTGAGCTCAAAGCAGCTCACAATAATAGCATTTAAAAATAACAAAATTGCAATCACAATAATATAAAAAGTAGCACATACTGTAAATAAAGCAAAAAAAACCCAACCCCTCAAATTCATCAAAACAATGCAATTTGATACAAACTGTGTGGGGGAAATGATACTTCCTTTGCTGTCTTTCAGGCATTTAAATATGTTTCTACAACAATACATTTCCATGTTAGATTTTTTTTAAAGGCAATTCACTTGACACAACATTAGCAATCTGACAGAATACATCTCCATGTGGAAAAATGTGTGACAAGAGCATGCAGCACAGCTCAAGCGTTGCCCACAAGGGCCCTTCAGCATGGCAGAAATGGAGTCATGTCTTTATTATGCAGCTGGCTGGCAGTAGTTAAAAACATTAGAAGAGTCTCTTGTTTCCAGCAACAGCCAGCCAAATACTACTGGGAAGCCCACAAGCAAGAAAATCAAGGACTGAAAGCATCAAGCCCTTTCCCCCCAAGGTCTGGTATTCAGAAACATATTGCTTCTGAAGTGGGAAAGTCTGCTTAGCAATTATAGGACAGAGTCACACTACAGATCACTCTTATCTCATACAGAGGTTAGGTTCTGGGGATGGTATGTAAAGTTGAAATCAAGTATAGTCAAAACTGCCCCCAGAACCACACACACACAAGCAATCTTACCTTCCAGAGCTGGCACGCCAAACAGGTCTTAACACACACACCCCAGCAAGGCGTACAGCTTTCTTGTGGGGCCATCTGAGATCTTGCAAGAGCCTGCCAGAACCTGGTAAGCAATGGAGAGAGCTTAAGAACTCTTTCTGCATTGCAGTAGGCTACTGCGATTTCATTCCCCTGACCAATGACCCACATCCAGCAGTCTTCCTGTTTGAGTGGTGTAGTGGTCAAGAGCGGTAGACTCGTAATCTGGTGAACCGGGTTCGACTCCCCGCTCCTCCACATGCAGCTGCTGGGTGACCTTGGACTAGTCACACTTCTTTGAAGTCTCTCAGCCCCACTCACCTCACAGAGTGTTTGTTGTGGAGGAGGAAGAGAAAGGAGATTGTTAGCCGCTTTGAGACTCCCTAGGGTAGTGATAAAGTGGGATATCAAATCCAAACTCCTCCTTCTCTTCTTCTTCTTCTTCTTCTTCTTCTTCTTCTTCTTCTTCTTCTTCTTCTTCTGTGTGTTCCTGACAGTGGGTGCCCAGAACAGAATTGTCATGACCCTGGTGTCAGATTCCCCTTCTTCAGAGGATGAGGTTTGGAATTCAGAACTGGGAGAGGGAATTGCTATCGTGGTCAGGCTGAGAAGCTCCTAATCTACTGGAAGCACTTCTGCAAGAAGAAACCACAGGGCCAGTTCCCCTCCAGCCCAATTACATCCTCTGACTCCAGCTTCATCCCTGAACACCACTGCAACCTAAATCTCCCCTGCTCCATCTGAGAAAACATCTGGCTGAGAAGGCTGGAGCCCTTTAAATGAAGAGGCACCTCTCAGCGGAGCTGGCTACTGAGGCAGAGCTCAAGCTCCTATAGAGGTCCGAGAGCAACTGCTGTTGTAACATCTGAGCCCTGTTCTTACGCAGTACCCTATTTATCCTAAGCCCTGCAGGGAGCTGTCCAAGGTAGCCATACCTATGCTGAGGTCAGTATTTGCATCAGAACAAGAATAGGGAGCCTGTTGGTGTACAGTGGTACCTCTAACTTTGGACGCGATCCGTTCCGGGGTGCCGTAAGTAGAGCGCCACTTCTGCACGTGCATGTGCTGTGAAACCCAGAAGTATATACTTCTGGGTTTGCTGCATTTGCAACCCGAAAATCCGCAACCTGAACCTAAAGCAACTAGAGGTATGACTGTACTGTTCATCATGCTGCCTAGCAGTTTTCATTCCTGAGCTATCCAGGGTGGTCTTGGTGGTGTTCCCCAAGATTTTAACGCACATGTGCAAACTGCCCTGTCAGGAATGTCTCAGGATTTCATGGTTTATATGGCAACCATGGATATGCCCCAAGTAGTTTCTGACTCCACTCACTCAGCGGGGCACACTCTTGATCTGCTTTAGTTTGGTTTGTGTTGGATGGAATGATGGTGATCTCAATGCAGCAGAGCTTTTGGATGATCCCCCTCAAGAGACTGATGGATTCAAATGGTTTCCTGATAGGTCTTGAAGATTTTCCTATTTCCTCAACAGGCAATCCTATTGTTATTAATTAATTAATTAGTCAACTGCCCTTCATCTGAAGATCCCAGCTTGGCTGACAATAGAAAAATACTAAATGAGAACACAAAATACATAATAAAACAAAAACAAACCAAGATCCCCTCTCCCACAAACACATTTTAAAGCCATACAATGTTGGTCAGCCAAACGTCTGGTTGAAGAGAAATGTTTTCACCTGGTGCCTAACGATATGTAATGAAGGCGCCAGGTGAGCCTCCCTGGGGAAAGATTCCACAGGCGGAGGGAGCCACTGCAGAAAAGGCTTGTTCCTGTATTGCCACCCACCAAACCTCTGTGGAGGAGGCACACAAAAAAGGACTTCAGATGATTATTGCAGAGGCCAGCTAGGCTCATACAGAGACAATCATTGAGGTATTGTGGTCCTGAGCTGTTTAAGGCTTTATAGGCCTTTGCATTGGGCCAGAAACAAATTGGCAGCCTGTGCAGTCATGCCCAGATTGATGTTATATGTCCTGGTGAACAATTCAAGCAAGAGCCTTCTTAGTGGTTGCACCCACATTTTGGAACTCCCTACTAAACTTTGCAACGCTAGCTCCCTTCTTGATAGTCTTCTGTTGTCAAGCAAAAACATTTTTATTTAAATAGGTGTTTGGTCAGTGAAGTGATTTGTTTTTCTCTGGTGTAAAAGTGGAGTTTGTGGCCAATTTCAATCCAGAAAAAAAGTGTAACAACACAATCTTATGCATGTCTACTCAGGAACTGAGCTCAATGAGAGCTACTTCAAGATAAGTTGTGTATGAGGTTCGCAGTCAGGTATCAAAGCTGGGAAAACATGGAGCTACATCATGAGTCAGACTGATTGACTTAAGTGCTTTCCTGGACAAAAGCCTATCTGTATAAAGATTCCTTTTAGCATCATAGCCAGAGCTTGGTCACAGTTTGTGAACACTTTGCCATAGTAATGAAGAACAGGATGCTTTCTTACATAATTCATGATGCTGGGTGGGTTATTTTTATTTTGCCCTCTGACTTTGAAGGTACTACAAATCAGGGCAGAGTACTTAGAAAATGAAAAGTTGCTATATTTATTTTTATGCCATTGGATGCCCAGATTCTGCCAACTCCATCAAGCTGGTATATTTTACTGAAATGCAGCTCATTCGAGATTCTTGCATTGGCAGGGATTGAACTAGATGACCCTTGGTGTCCCTTCCAACTATGATTCTGTGATTCATTTCTGTATATATATATATATATATATATATATATACATATGCAGTGACTGAGTCAGAGGTAAAGAACCCCAGAAGGCAATTTGTTTCAAACAGAATAAAAAACATACCTGACAGAATCTGCGAGAAGTCTATTACACCACCAGTTTTAGATGCTTGCATATTTTACAAAAATGAAAAGCCAAGCAAGCAGAAGCTTCCACTGCCATCACAAAATGCACCCCAGAGTAAGGGGTGTGTTTGTAGTTTATTTGAATTCTGAACAAAAGCATTGACACAAGCTGTAATCATTACAAATTAAACTTTTCCCAGTCCTTGACTCTTTCTGCACACTGTGGCTGCTTCCAGGCAGCCTGTTTAATGAGTATTCTGTCTGATTTGCTGGCGGCGAGATTTAGACAATGTCGCATCAAGCAAGTGTTATCCCAGTTTCCAGTGCATTTCCCCGTTGCTTTTATTATTGCAAGAAGCCCAGTCTTTTGTTTCACAAGAGCTCCAAATCAGCTTTAATTGTGCAGCCTGAATTGCCAGAATGTGATTGAACCCCACCCCCCAAATTCCAGCAGCCTGGAAGGGTCCTGTAGTTGACTTGTAGCAATAACATGGGGACAAGAAGTGCTTAGCACAGGAGCAGTAAATACATGTGAACAAAAATTGATTTGGAAATGTTCTTGGCAGCCATCCAGACAAGGCCTTCAGGTAACCTAAGGCAAACTATATTCACAGACCTTTTTTCAGCATGTTTATAATTTGGGGAGACAAATTATGTGGTCGAGAGACACTACTACTATCCTCTGCAGATGTTCTGTTTAGCCTGCTGTCAGCTGTGGAAAGGTTAAAAAGCCCCAGGTGCTTCCTTACCTTTCCCAACATATCAGGCACTGGGATTCTGGATCACGGACTGTGTATGGTTAGGATTATGGTTGTGTACATTGAGGATCAATATATTTGATTCATGTACACCAGGGATTCCCAAACTGTGGTCCATGAACCATGAGTGGTCCACAAGCTTAATTCAGGTGCTCTGCAGCATCTTTGTAAAAATACAAGTGGTAAGGTGACAGAAGATAGAGCTGTGTGAGCCCTGCTTGCATTCCCTAACCAGGACACTGTCCTAATGCCTTAGTGTTGATACTGAATGTCCAAAGTGGCATGGAGGCGTCCTCTTATCCCTTGCGTCAGGCTGTAAAATCTCTTAAGGATGGCCCAGCTGAAACTGGAAAATGGGGCAGGTGGTGACCAGGGAAAGGCAGTTCAAATGATGGCACTATGTAGTAGAGTTTCTTCACTTAAACAGCTATACACAGCTTCCTCTCAGTTCTTCAGTACATCTTGTACCTAGTGCCCCCCCTTCCTGACCCCAGCCAGTTCCAAAAACCAAGCAAAATTATGTTAGCTTTGCTGCTTCTTTCAGCACAAGAGTATTAACTTGTCAATTTTCTCTAGTATGAAAAAGCCTCCACATTTAGAAAGCTTTACAGAAGGTCTGAATGCCAAACATGTCTAGCACCTGCTGAGAGAGAGCACAGGGACTGACTTGAGGCTGAGGAGAATGCCCAATAGGGAACCTATCTGAAGTTAAACATTGATGTCAGGTTTAGCCGTTGGATTGCAAATTAGGTTTAGGAGAAATGAATCCATACAAATTGAGCCTTATGAATCAGTGTTTTAAACAGAATTTGTTTCACTGCCAGAAAAGGGAGAAAAATAATTTAATCACCTCTGTTTTAATGTGTATACTTATTACTGGAGATAGGGGAAATATCACAGTGGAACATAAACAATTTGGCCACCTTCTGCTCCCTCTAATTTTGAGTGACACATTATAAAAGGCATAGTTCTGGATCAGCTTGTTTCAGATGATCATACCAGTTTAGTATCACGGTATCCATTTTGTAAAGCAGCACTTTAAAAGACAGTTTCCTAAGACAATAGCCAAGAACACCATGTAGAAATGTGCTTTGTTTTTAAAAGGCTGTGCCAGGGACTGCTTAGCTGTGATGCCAACAGACAAAGGCAGAAAGTATGGAGAAGAATATCCAGGTAGATATTTGAGATAAAAAGGCACTTCTCAATGCTGAGTAATTTGAAATACTTCCAAATATGATGAAAAATAACACTAAACACACACACACAGCACTCAAGTATTTTGTAGTGAAACAAGCTCTCATGGTATGCACTACAAATATATTTATCATTGTACAGTATTTGAAATAAAATACATATCAAAGTCTGAAAATAGCTATAGATGTTATTCACATTTTATATGAATATAGATGTTGTCTAAATTTAATCTTTATTGAGAAGTACAGTACATGTATCAAGTGAATAAATGTACAGTGTAAGAAGAACAAAAATAAATTCAAGTGGGAATACAGGAAAAGATTCTGCTGAAAGATAATTGACTATTTTGACCTTCTGTTAGAGAACCACCACAGGGAATTGATACTCATTTATGCACCACAGATGATAGATAGATAGATGATAGATAGATAGATAGATAGATAGATAGATGATAGATAGATAGATAGATAGATAGATGATAGATAGATGATAGATAGATAGATAAATAGATAGATAGAGATGATAGATAGATAGATAGATAGATAGACAGACAGATAGATAGATAGATAGATAGATAGATAGATAGATAGATAGATAGATAGATAGATGATAGATAGATGATAGATGATAGATAGATGTTCTACCTTGCATGCAACACTGATACTTAAAAGATCTGGGGAAAAAGAATCAAAAATGAAATAATTTACCAAAAGTAAAAGTGGTTGGCCAAGACCCTCAAGCAATTTTCAAGTTGCCTGTGGCGCAAGAGGGGAGTTTGGGAACCACTGATTTAAAACCACTTTGAGTTGTTGTTCTCAGAAAAGGCACAAGTCCAAAACCTGATTTTTTTTTGTTTTTTCTCATTCTGCTGCCTTTATCATCAAAATGTAACTAAGGCAAAATATGTGTTGTGCCTGTAGGCTCTCACTGCTATCTAGCCCCTGGGACAAGGTTTTTTTGTGAGTCTATGTCAGGAAAAAGACAGTGCTATGAAAAATAGATGACTGTTTTATTGTATCTGCTAGCAATATTCGTTAACACATGATCCACAGAATTGATGGAAGTAGAATTCACACAGCCATTTTGACAGGGCAATGATATGAGGAAGCCAAGAGAAGTTAACTTTCTTTTTTTTTTGCTATGCTGTGCACTTCGGTGCATCATCTGATACTTTGTAAAATCATGGCTCACTCTGTCCTACATTTAAACCTCTGAGATCTGACACAGACAGTTCTTCATCCATGACAGTTCTTCACTCCTGGCTTTTCTTTTCTTTTTTGCCGCAGCACAACTACTAGAATATATGAATTTGCCGTAATGGGAGCAGGTGGGCAATCCTTGTCCTTATCAAGGAACATGCAAACTATGCTAGAAGCTATCCAGAAGAAGACTAGATAATTATTTGGGGAGGTGGGGGAGCAGAATGATGAGTCTAGAAAAGACAGCACATAATATCAATGAAATGGAAAGGATCTGCAAACAACAGACCAACTAGATGTGAGTTTTAATAAACAGGCCGTCTGGACTGAGACTATTGGAAGAAGAGATATTTATGAATCCCAGATGTAATAGCACTAGAGGATGCAAAACTTTCCTAGGTAGTTCTCTTGGCTTTGTGCTTTACAGGCAGTCTGTGTACACTTGCCCACCTTATTGCTTAAGGGTGGTATCCAGTGCACCTATTCCTAAGAGGCATACACTAGAAAAACAGATTTTCCCCACCTCGCCTCTCCCTTTCAGCCCCCACAAGCCCTCAAAGTCAGTTCTAGCCTCTAGGGGATTGGGGGAGAAGATCTCTCTCTGTGTATGTGTGCAGTGGGAGGAAATGAAAGTGTCATTGCATAAACAGAGCTCCTCTGGTGCTGCTTTAGATACAGTCCTCAGTGTGGCCATATTTGTTTTCCCAGTTCTGAATTGTAGCTCCCCCCACCCCCTGCAACCATCTACATGTAACTTTTAAGCAAGCAGCACCCAGCATAATCTGGATCAGTTCACTTACATAACTATCTTAAAATAATTAAACTCATGCTTTTTAAATGAGAGATTAGCATTCCATGTGTTTACAGGATTTCCTTCAGCATATTCACAGAAATCACAGCAAAAGGGTTAATTGCAAGGCTTTAGACTTCATTTTCACTAATTTGAATTTGTATTCCAATTAATATATTCCAAAAATATAGCACCATGGTAAATATATTTTGTAATGTATTGTCGCATCTGGCTTAGCCTAAGGTTAGAATGCTAATGTTGATCCCATAAAGCACTTGGACACACAATTAACATTCACAATGAATTATTCATGTTCTTAAGAGTGTTTAAAAGCACTGTATGAGCCAAAACTGAATTAAATTAAAAACAGTTTTAGCTAAAGAAACATGACATTAAATACATCCCTGTTCTGACCATAGTTGTCATTAATGCACAGAAGGACCTCAGAGATACGTGTTGCTGTCTATGTCAGTTAGTCAAGAGAGTGTCTCTGCTAAGGACTACTGGACAGATGAGTTGGCCACAAATCACTCAGTCAATCAAATAAATGGCCCTTAATTACTTATTTAAACTGATATGCTTTTGCATCAACAAGATCGCTCCTTGTAGTTCTTTAGCTGCTAATCAACTTGCCTGTTAAGATTATAATCAGAATAGTGGTGAAAAGAATAAATATTCTGCAAGGAGCAAATGCATGGAAATACCTGGTAAGTACAAATATATGAGGTTGCAATTCTTAAAAAGTTACAAGGGAATAAGACCCACTGGACATAGTGTGGTTTACTTGTGAGTAAACAGACACATGCACAAAAGAATTTGAGGAGCACATTGCTTTATCAATACTAATGATAAATAAATAATATTTTTTTACCCTGGGGTTAAAGAACAGGAAGCAGATAGTAGGAATAAATGGATTGTTCTCACAATCATCAGTACTGGGACCTGGAGTTAGGAGTAACTTTACATATAGATTTACAAGGTTTGAACTGGTGGGGATTGACCAGGAACGAGACCTCAGGATCATGTTAGATACCTTGATGAAAATGTTAATGCAGCATGCAGAAGCTATGAAAAGGACAAATTCCATGTTAATAATCATTTAAAAAAGGATTGAAAATAAAGCCGGCAATATTTTAATGCAATTATACAAATCTGTGGTGTGACTGCACTTGGAACACTGTGCCAATTCTGATTGTCACACCTCAAAAAGGATATTGTAGAACTAGAAAAATGCAAGCAAAATGATTATGAGGCTAGAATAACTCCTTTATGACAAAAAGTTAAATTTGGGGTTTTTTTAGTTTAGAAAAAAAGTCATGGAAGAGAGATATGATAGAGGAGAGGTGTATAAAATTATACAAGGTCTTGAGAAAATAGAGAGAAATCTTCCTGCCTCAGCTGAATGCTGGAAGATTCAGAACAGATAAAAGGAAGCACTTCATAAAGCAGAATATTTAAGAAATACAAACAACCTTGATAGCCAAGGTGTCTGTAACAGTAACTGTCTAGTAGCACACATGGTGCAGGAAGAGAAAGAAGTTGACAGCATAGGAAGCTGCTCCCGCTGCAAGGTAATGTGGTTTAGGAAGTAAGAAAAACTCCAGCTGCATGAATATTGATCCTGAAATTTTAAAATATGCAAAAGTTGATTGTGCATGTTGCAATTGCATGCATGGAGTTTTATAGATGCAAGTGCATTTTCAAGTTTGAAGAGGTGTAAGGCAGGGTTTTCAGTTCAACAATGCATTGATGTTCTTTGCATTCTTCTGCTGGGTGCTGTTTTTGCTCGAAGCAAATAAAGGAAGACCTTCACTTTGTAAAGCAAATTTTCTTTCTTAAAAGTCTAGGGAGAAGATTAAAAGTGAAAACTAAGGGATGCTACTAAAAAGTAAACATATGCCTCTGGGAAACAGCTGTGTGTGTATGTGATGGTATGCATCTCTCTGGGTTAGGAAGAGTCATTATGTATGGGTCTCTCCCTGCGCACTATTGGAATGCAGCTCTTAACAGCTTTCCACTGGGATAATGTGGCCCATGCTCCAATAAAGTTTCCTACCACTCTTGTAAGTAGAGGTGAATGAAATTTGGCACAAACTATCATGCATTTAAAATTAATACATTCTAAATGTATTTAAAGGAGATACATTGTCCGTTAAGTCCTATATCTGCACTTCATTGTGAACCTTGGCAAATGCACAAGCTTAGCAGAGCCGAGTCAGATAACTTGTGAAGTATTTATAGACAAAGTGCCTTCAGGGAGTAAATGCTGGTAAGCTCATGCTTTTATCTAGATTTGCAACTTAAAGAAAATGTAATTGGGGAAAGGACACTAAACCAGGGAATAGGAACATAGTATGTGTTTTTGGCACTACCTAATACAGTTTTCTAAAACGAATGTCTCATAGCAAGCACAGCCAGACACTGTTGGCTGCAGTCAGTGAAAATCTGCTTCGACTTTACAGTTTCCTCTAATAACAGCAAGGTCATTGCCACTGTGGGTTCAGAAAGAGCTGCCTAGTGTAGAAATTTGCAGAGGAAGTGCACCTGTGCTAGCAGTAGAGCTTCTCTTTTCTGGTACTGCATCTCCTCCATTTGTTCTGTTCAAGATGAAATTCCTTGCCCTGTTCAAGTATTGTAATGTATTGCTGAGGATGAAAAGAAGCACTAAGGTATATTGACATGGAAATTCAACTGGCTGTGTGCGTGCTTAGGTTATTATTACTTACCTCTTTTTGTATTAAAAACACATTTTCAAACATCTTAACACATTCTACATTAAAAACCACGGCCATCAAAAGTTACTTGTGAGACCCAATACATTAAAATAGCAAAACGCCTTATCACCCTCTAATAACAATAATTTAAAGTTTCCTCTTTCTAAAATAAAAGAAAAAGGATCTGTTTCTTATTGGCCATTCTCTATTTGTGTGTGTGTGTGTGTGTGTGTACACGCCTCCACTATCCCAGCGGTATTTTGGCAGACTGCATGAAGCCCTATTAAAAAACCTATATAATGAAATTTGCACTCATTGATGGACGGGCGTGTGGGAGAGAGACAAGAATACAGTAAGCTTTGGAAAAGAGCTGCATATATTTGAAACAATGGCTCTCTCTTCCACCGCCCCACGCCGCCGCCTTGACACGCGCGCGCACACGACAGACTTCAGCGAGCAGGAACAGCGGTGGGAGGGGCGCCGTGGCGGGGGGTGGCGCATTCTTGACAGCGGCGGCGGCGGCTGCTGCTGCTGCTGCTACTGCCAGGCGCTGAGGGAGAGCGGCCGCCTCTTCTTCACACCACAGAGGAAATAGCGGGAGGAGGCGGCGGCGGGCTGCTGCCTCTTGCAGACATTTCAGGCAGGACTGGAGAGAGAGAGGAAGCGAAAGGCACAGGCAGAACATGCCAGGCGCCCTGGCGAAGAGAAGCCGCCTTGCTCTGGGCTGAGGGAAGAACTCCACGACCTGATAGTTCCTCCCTCGCCTCTCTGCTCCGAGCCGGCAGAGGAACGGGCTGCTGCTCGGGAGTCGGACACACCTCCTCCAGGGGGCTCCGCTCGGCTTCCCGGCTGCGGAGCGAGCGGGCCAAGAGCGCCAGCGACCCGCGCGCCGAGGGAGCCCGGCTGGGTCGGCGCCAAGCATGGAGAGCAAGCGCTGCTTCGCCAACCGCTTCGACGACTACAAGGGCAGCCTGCTGGCCGGGCAGGGCAAGGAGGCGGTGGCGCCCTTGGTGACGGCCACGGTGGACCGCATCCTCAAAGAGGTGCCCCCGCTGGGCGGCGCCGAGGCGGCGGGCGGCCTGGGAGGCTGCCAGGGCGGGCTGTACGGCGGCGTGGCCGGCGTGGCCTACATGCTGTACCACGTCGCGCAGTGCCCGCTCTTCGCGCCGGCCCGGGACTCGTACCTGCGCGCCGCCAAGCAGCTGGTGGACGCCTGCGTGCGCTACGAGGAGGACTGGGCCGACGCCGACGCCGACACCCGCGCCGCCTTCCTGCTGGGCGGCGCCGGCGTCTATGCCGTGGCCGCGCTCGTCTACCAGGCGCTCGGGCTGCCGGACTGGGCCAGGCCGCTGGGCAAGTTCCGCGAGCTGTGCGAGCTGTGCGCCCCGCTCACCTTCCTCGACTGCGGCTCCGACGAGCTCTTCGTGGGCCGCGCCGGCTACCTGTGCGCCGCCCTGGTGCTGAAGCAGAAGCTGGGATTGGAGGTAGCCTCGAGTCCCTGTCACGCGCCACACGCGCCCTTTGCCTCGCCTTAGGACAGGGGTTCCCAAACTTGTGGTTTTGGAACTACAACCCCCATCATCCTTAGCTAGCAGGACCAGTGGTCAGGGCTGGTGGGAACTGTAGTCCAAAAACAGCTGGAGGGCCAAGCTTGGGAAACCCGGCCTTAGTACTTCTTCCTTCCTTCCTTCATTTCCCTGCAGTAGGCATGTGAGCCTGGTGCAGCAAAACCTGCAGAGAGTCTTGTGGCACATTATAAACACATAAGCCTTCATGGGCTAGAGTTCATCAGATCTGAGGAACTGGACTCTCATCCAGGAAAGCTTATACCAACTTTAAAAATAATTGGCCTTTGTAAGCTGCACCAAGGTTCTCTGCTGAGCTTTGGTGAAGGGTAAAATGACTTTCCTGGATGCAAGAGAGAAGGTATTGGCTTGTTTCCACACAGGTCATCCCACTCTTTTGGGATGTTCTTTGCTCCTGCCTTCACAGTTCTGGATGTGATATTTGATCTTTTTGTCTTTACAAACCACTGAAACTTGGTTCATGCGTTTAGCCTTGTAGAAATGGAAGGTGTGCAAGGTGTGTGCAAGATCATGCTCTGTTCTTGACTTTCCCATATTTACCCAAACTTGTAGCTCTTTAAAGATATTCTAACCTTGTAGAAGGCAGATGCTACCTTGAAACAGGTGTGTTTGTCTGAACATCAGCAGCAATGGATTCAAATCACATGAAAGGGAATTCCAACTGAACGTCAGGAAGATCTTTCTGACAGTAAGAGCTGTACAACAATGAAACAGACTCATTTGGAAGGTGGTGGAGTCTCCTTCCATGGAGGTTTTTAAGCAGAGATTGGATGGCCATGTATGATCTAGTTGAGATTCCTGCATTGCAGGGAGTTGGACTAGATGACCCTTGTGGTCCCTTCCATCTCTATTATTCTATTATTCCAAGCTCTATGCACTTCCAATTGATTTATAGACATTCTGATGTTCATAGGCACGTAGGTTGGTAGCAGAACTTGCTACTACACCCCCTTCCATGCACACACACATGTATTTGTTCTGTACTGCAGCATGCCTGTGAAGCAGGGATAGGGAACCTGCGACCCTCCAGATGTTGCCGTGCCACAGCCCTCTTCATCCCTGACCATTGGTCATGCTGACTAGGATTGATGGGAGTTGGGATGCCCACATCTGGATCCTTTAAAGGGTTTGTGGATAGTGTCTATATGTGTACAGGTTGAACTTATGTAGGTTTTGTGCACAGGTTCAAGAGAACCCATGGTAGTTGGTGACAGGAATGGTGGGCATGATTCAACTCTTCCACTCTGCATGCCCATTTCTATATGATGATGAGTGCCTGAAAAGACTTTTCCTTCTTACTAGAGGTTCTCCAGAATAAATAATTTGGTGTCTTCCAGCCTTAACTTTGTTGCCTTAATCTTGCTTCCCCTCCCTAATATCTTGAACACAAGGGTGCAGTTGTTTCCTCCTCAAGGTGACAACATCTGGGACAGGGAAGGAATTGTGATCTCTTAAGCAATTTTGCGTTTGCAACCTCTTATTTCCTTGCTCCACAAACAGGTGGATGGATATTCTGACCTAATATGGGGTAAGGCGCAAGGGGCTTCATTCAGAAAAGCCAAGAGGCACAATTGCTCTAAAGCCTCAAAATCTGTTATCTGAAGGGTTTGTCTGGAGGCAAGCAGTGAAGAGTGCTTCAAACACAAAGGAAAAAGCTGCACAGTGAATTGGTTCCAGATATTTATCAGGGAAGTGTCTTTCAATGCTTCTTGAAAAATGCTTGGGGCTACTTCTCTTCCAGCTCACCTAAGCAGCCCCTGGACTTTTTCATTGGTATAAGGGGGGGGGGAACAGTTAAATACTTAACTATCTGAGGTTCTGCACCCCTGACATAAAGCCTGGCTACACCCATGGACTTTTTCCATCTGGGCTGGGGCAGCAACTCTTTAGCCTCTGTTGCAGAGATGGGGAATCTGTCCCCCTCCAAGTCTTGGACTGCAACTCACATAACCCTTCATGGTTGGACATACTGGTGGGTGCTGAGGAAAGCTGAACCACATCTGGAGAGTCACAGGTCCCCCATCTCTGTTCTGTTGGCTTGAGCTGGTATGTGTTTCTCAACTGTACCAGGTAGCCTATTCTTCTACCCCATTCTTGAGGGGAGATTGATTATACTGGGAACACTTGGCTAACCCTTTTTTTGGATGTAGAAATGGTGACTCACTGATCACTTTCACTTTTCTTCATCTCAGGGGCTCAATTTTAGCAGAAACCTAGTGTTACAACGATGGAAGTTTCATATATAAGTAGAACTGACAGGTCATGGAGAGAACAGGATGTGAAATTAAGGACATCTGGTTTTTGTTCTCGGAGCAGTGCTTTTCTGAAATATGGGACATTGCTATAAATTTAGAGGTAGCCCTTGAAATATGGGATATCCATATTCAAGTGTAATTGTGGTATAAGTGATGTGAGAATCACCCTCTTGATATCACATGCTGAAATTACAAGATACAAGACACTGTGTTGTGACACACATGTTTGTTTGGAAATTCATCTTGTCTTGCTTCCTGATGTTAGTGTGTGCAGGATGAAATATTCCTAGTTTGAGAAGCACTCAATCAGTAATTCAGCTACTATTGTAAAAGTCAATTAGTTATATAAGAATCAACAAAGTTTACTTACACAACATCTTCAAATCTTTCTTGTTTAAATTTACTTTTAAGTTCTCTCCCACCACCATAAAAAAACTGATAGAAAGTGAATGAACACTAGGTTTAAAATAGGTGTACACTTGTGCTATATATTATAAAGCTAAGTGTAGATCAGTTTAGGTTCAGATTTTGGTTTTGGATGAAAATGGTTTAGGGATGAGCGACTTCACAACAGTTAACTACAGATTCTGCATAAAGTTGGTTATTGGTTTCCATGATAATGATTAAGATTGTGTGTCTCCAAGTCATCATCAGTATTCCTGTTTACTATACCCTGCTCCCTCTCCTTGGATTCTATTTTATAGGAGGCTTGGTTATAAATAAATCAAATAATTCATTGGACACTTTATTCAGTTTATATCAACCTTTGTCAAAACAAAGGAATGACTTCAGGAGGCTGCAGACTAGCAAAACTAATAATAATAGTGTTCTTCTAGTTCATAGAGATTGTTTTCATAAACCACTTTGAGTTTAATTCTTTAAAAAGTGACTAATAAATAACTGTGAGCATAGAATATAATAAAAGCATTGCCCTTTACTTTAACAGTTTTTATTAACACAGCCACTTGCATGTTGGGTGCTGATTAATCAATTCCTCCCAACTTGTTGCTTTAGAGGAAGAAATAAATAGTGGAAGTTGCAGACCATGGAAATCATTACAAAGGCAGATTTAACACACATAAATAGGTTTAGGTTTTGTCTTTGGTATGTGGTGTGCATGACCATATTAACCAAACTATTCACTGACAATATTGCAAGAAATGTTTGCATATGTTTCCCCCCCCCCGCCAAAATATATGATGTTCTGTGACTAGACCTTAGACTAGGATGTGTGAGCTGCTTACTAAGATTTTCCCCATTTTCCAGCCACATAACTGCATTAATTTTAAATGGAAATTGCAGTTAATCCCACATATTGTTAAGAGCCATTACTTCCACTTAGGACTCACAGCCCTAAGAATGTGGTCTGCAGGGGATTTGATTTTATATTGTGAGAAGGCTGAACATGAGAATTTATATTTTATTCATCTAAATTAGACACCCCATATGCCATAATAGACTTTTTAATACCAATATAATTGCATTCACACCAGGGAATTGCACCAGCAGAACTGCTTCAATTTTGACAGCATAAAATCTCCGGTCTAGGGCAGCATGAAAAATAACTTTCTAACATTTATGACTGGTTTAAGTTACTGTACTGCTTATAGCATTAACAGCATAATATATTTTATAACTGCAGCATTTTGCATCTGTAAATTTTAAGCAGCAGGAGCTCAGTGGTTTATTATTGGCAGTGTACATCATTAAGCCCAGTGTAGAGAGTCATTTTGCCCTTGAGCTAATCAGGGGGCATGAGCAGTGCAGTGGCTCAGGAGGGGAGCTTGGTTTGGGGCAGTCTGAGCTTAAACTCACATTAGCCATTAATTCACTAGATAACCTTTAGATAAGGCTGTGTCTCTTTCCTTCAGTCCTGCTCCCCTCCAACTGTAGTATTAGGATAGTGTTACTTACGGTACCTATCTTAGAGGGTAAAGATGACTGAAATAATGTGCCTTAAGTGCTTTGAGCACTATAAAGACATGTATCTACAACATTATCTGGCTCAGATTTCTCTGCAGGGTGGGTAGCCAATGTGGTGACCTCCATTTGTTGTTGAGCTACAGCTCCTGTCATTCCTGACTACAGACCATGTTCGCTAGGGCTGATTGGAACTTTTGTCCATCAACTCCAGAAGGATGCTATGTTGGCTGCCCATCTCTGGACAGCTTCCTTGCAGTATCAGTAGGTACATAGTATGTTCTCCATCATGTGTAAAAGGCAAATGCTCCTTTGTTTTTTAACAATGGGTCAAACTAGGTGTGACATTTGCATAGCTGCTCTCCTCTGCCGCTGCCCCTGCACTTAATTGCATAGCTGGCATTGGAGCCTCAAGATGGATTGACACTGGTGGTGCAAGAGGAAGAGGGTGTTAACCCTTTGCCCCTGCTATAGTCCATATTGTAATAGAGGCCTTTTGAACCTACTATTCACAATGGGAGGAAAGCTGCTGTTGGCACCAGTCTATCATGCGTGGTTTGGCCATGTCTGTACAGATCTATCCTCTAACATTTCTCTGATAAAAATAGGGACATCCCATTCCATACCTTCCAACATTTCTCCTAGGAAAAAAGGGACGTCCTAAGGAAAAGCGGGACATTCTGGGATCCAGTCAGAAACCGGGACTCCTTCTGTAAATCCGGGGCTGTCCCTCAAAAATAGGGACGCTTGAAAGGGTCTGCAGGGGCCTGTTACCTAAAGCCAAAAAAGTATGCATCTCTTTCCCCATGCCTCTGTCTCTTGGATACATTGTATCTCCTTGCATGCCTACTAAATTTCCAGTGAGGAATATCTGTAAGTGATTATCCATCAACACAGTTCATTTTGGAATAATGAAAGTGTGGTTTTCTAGGCTTAATCCTCAAATGTAGAGGTTCTCAGTGGGAGTGAGGCTCCTAATGTTGACAGCGCTGCCTGACTTATCGCCCCCCCCAATCACCCTTTCCTTTGGGGCTATGTTGGTGGCCATCACTGACTTATTATGGGAGCAAATTCTATATTTTAACAATGTTGTGAGCCCAGTTTGGTGGTACAAATGTGACATGTTGGCTTTTACATGTTATTCTAATTATGACCAATCCTGTGGCTGCATGTTAATTCTATCAAAATTCATAATGAGAGTTGGTTAAATGAATGTTATGGGATTCCTCATTTCCTAAAAACTATGATGTAAATATTTTTATAGCATACGATAAAACCCATTTCCTAAAAACTAGAAGAAATGTTAATTGAATTTTGGGTCACTTAAACTGAATTCTGTTTGACACTATTTAAGGTAGGACAGTTAGTATATGAAACAATAATTTCAATTTTTAGCAATATTGTAATTTTGCTGCCCACCTAACCTGCTGCCTGAGGAACATGTCCCCTTTCCCGCTCTTAGATCCTGCACTGAGACCAGTTGAGAAAGAACAAGGAATTCGAAAAGCTAATCTTAACAGATGGCTTGTTATCAAAATGAAGGGCTGGTATCCCAGGACAAAAGCTGATCATGGACAAACGCTCTAATTTTAGCAACTCTGCGGGAGATATGGCAGAGTTTAAAATACTGTATTAACATTTGAAAGTTTCATAATGGCATGCAAGGCACAAAGCCCAGTCTCTGCACACCTATTTGCAGCCACCTTTCCATAAAGCACCTTTAGGTTCTACTTTGCCACTTGTTAGTTTCAGCCCCAGAATGAAAGACTGACAGTCCTCGAAGGAGGTAACCTCAGCAATCTTGCTCTGCATCACAAGAGAACAGCATGAAGAGATTTCCATGCTGATTTCCATGCTGATTCTATTCTGCATACAGAGAGCACTTCAAACCTAGCACTCCCTCTGAGCCATATGGCTGCTACAGAAGCACCATTATACAATGTCACTTTATCACGGAAGTGCTGATATAGTGCTGCTGTCAGGATTTTCCTCCCCCAGGATAGAAGATTAAGTACCAGAGCTCATAAAGTGTCAGGAGCACAATTTATTTTCTTTAAGAATGTGCAAGTGTGGCATGCAGATTCTAAAATTATAATACCCCCTAAAGAACTAAGCCGCTTCAAAAATTGTATACATAATACTGCTTGGTAGTGTTACTGTTGTAAACTAAAATAATATGCCTTTTGAGACAGAGAGCAAACATTTAAATTAATTAAATATTACATGTACCTGTACAACCCTCCTTGTTGGAAGCTTGAATACCTATTGGAAGATTGATCCACCTGCGTGGTTGCCAAGTTGAGGCCCTGCAAGGACTAGGGATGCATTGATCAACCTCTTTCTGCCCCACACCAATGTTGTGTGTACACATATATATAACTAATACACACACACACACACTGGTACACTACTAGTACATGCAGAAAATGAAACCAATGTCCAGCATTTTGTGCGCTCATTAGACTGAAGACTGAAATATTAGGAATCCATTCAATCCCTCATGCTTCTTCTACCCCAGGCCAAAATTATTCTGAATAGCTTTTATTCTGCATTCATGGATACTGATGTGCACCCATGCTTGTGCTTCCTGACTCTTGTGTACTAGGGACTGCGGAGGCCTGCATAATTCTCCTTGAGAACACAAGCCACAAGCTACAATTACTTAATGCAAATCTACTGTGCTTGTGAAAGATGAAAAGTTTTTTTAAAAAAGAAAAATCAGGCAAATGTCTTCAGTAGCTTGGAGGTATATTTAAAATTCAGCCATAATTAAACTCCATTCATTGTTTCTAGTCATCCAAATGCTTGCTGACCTTCAGTTAATCTTATGCACACTGTATTCTGCTTGAGCAAAATATAATTTATTTTATTTGCAAAATATGCATTAATTTAGTGAATTCAGGGATGCTAATCTGTCGAAGAATTACAATTCTAATGTCATATACAAAAATATTCTGAGCTAAGGAATACAAAAATTTTTGGAGCCTGCACACACAATATGGCAAGCTGCTTTCATTCCCTTGAACATGTACTGCATAGTCCTACAACGTATCTTCTGACAACAAATTGGACTACATAACATCAGCCATACTATGAAGTGTTCATCCAGCTGTACATTCTCCAATGTGATCTATGCCATCACCTGTCAACAGTATCCTTCTGCTGTTTATGTAAACCAAATAGGTCACTCTCTACGCAAAACAGTAAACTGAAACAAATTAGACATTAAAAACAGCAGTATTCAGAAAGCAGTGGGAAACCATTTTACTTCGCTGCTGAGCTTAAAAGTCACCCTGCTTCAATGAAACAGCATCAACAAAGGGCCCCAGAATGAAGATGCAAAGTTATAATTCATAATATTAAACCATATCTAATTTCTGACTGTGCTGATGATCCACCAGTATGTTGCTGCTTTGAACAATGAGTCCCACATTGCTTGACTCTTGCATTTGTTTGAGCTCTGTCTTGGAAGGGGACAACTTGGAAAAGGTAATTTTATATACAAAATGGAATGCGCAGCCAGAGGAAAACCCACATCTCCCTCTGCACAGAACAACCCTCTAACCACATTTCCTCAGGAGGAAACTGGAGAGTAGCTCATGATTAGGCCTTTATAGTTTCCTGGGTAAATCCTCATGACATCCCTACCCTATAGCTCTTCACCTGAGAAAAGGGTAGAGTTTTCCCACATAGAACAGAAGTCTGTACTGTTGCCCCTCTCTCCCTGATTGTGAATGCCACGCAACAAATTTTATGAAATACCGGTAAATTCCATTTCTCGATTCACACATACTAATTGTATCTGAAAGAACGACTTATCCTAATCTTATCAACAGAGTACCATTGTTGGCATCAAGAGACAATGGAGTGCGCCTCCAGGGGCGAAGTCAAACTGCTGCGTTAGCAGCACTGAAGTGACCTCCCCAGGGTGCAAGCCTGGGCAGTGTGTATTTAGAGCCTAGGGCTTGCCGATCAGAAGGTCAGTGGTTTGAATCCCCGTGATGGGGTGAGCTCCCGTTGCTTGGTCCCTGCTCCTGCCAACCTAGCAGTTCGAAAGCACGTCAAAGTGCAAGTAGATAAATAGGTACCACTCCGGCGGGAAGGTAAACGGCGTTTCCGTGCGCTGCTCTGGTTCGCCAGAAGTGGCTTAGTCATGCTGGCCACATGACCCGGACGCCAGCTCCCTTGGCTAATAAAGCAAGATGAGTGCCGCAACCCGAGAGTCATTCGCAACTGGACCTAATGGTCAGGGGTCCCTTTACCTTTACCTGCCCAGATGACAAGACACTCCCACCACCACCCCGGTCTCACTGATGTGGCCCAAAGGAAAGGAAAGCAATATGTTTGGCACCAGCTTAGCTACAAGAATTGCGGAAGGAGGCATACACTCCTTCCAGCAATTCTTCTTTCTTTCTTTTAGCTGTTGCAGCTAAAACAACAAGGAGGAGACTTCTGGCAATTCCAGAAAGTTAAAGTGGCATAAGCTTTCATGGGCCAAATTCCAGTTCCCCAGATGAATGAAGTATAATCATAAACTGGCAGGATTATATACACACACGGGTGGTGGAGAGGAGCAAGACCAGATGGAAATGAATTATTATTATTATTATTATTATTATTATTATTATTATTATATATCCCGCCCATCCGGCTGGGTTTCCCCAGCTACTCTGGGTGGATTGTAACATATAAAACACAACATTAAAAAAACCAAGATAAACTATACAAGCAACAAGCAAACCAATAAATCAACAAAAACCAATAACAATAATAACAACAATAATAAATAGTTTACAGTTATATCCAAATGGAAGTAACCGCCAACCCCAATTTAACATTTAACCAACACCAACCCGACAAAAAATGAAACAGAGGAACCAAAATTATAACCATTTAAAACATTTTAGCCAGTTGCCCCAACCCAGGGAGCAGGTCTTTCTTCCAGCACTCAGGCAGCAGCAAAAGAACAGTGATAATTGACACAAACAATTGACAAGTCAATTTCTAGTAAGGTTGCCATGTTGCTTGCTTGTAGCACTTCAAATAATGACCATGGCTCTGTGGTATAAAATAATTATATGAATTGTTTCACTGTGTCCTTTTAAGGCTCTTGTAACCAGATGACCCTAAAATTATAATAATAGCAATTTCCCATAAACTCAAGAAGTGACATTTCAGATAGGCCTTTCTTCCCCTTTTAGCTCCCTGCATGTTGATTTTCTATTTGAGCCTGGACTTCCTAAAGATTTTTCTGTTTAATATTTTGGCAGCTATTCAGCTGAAAAGCCCAGAATTGCATTCCTCTGCCTTTTCTACCCAATCTGGAGCAGCATTCGCCTTCTGGTTCTTCTTTTGGTTCTGCTCTATCTTGTCTACTGTATTGCTTACTATGCTCATTCTTTTTGCCACATGCTGCCTGCATCTGTCCTTCTGGCCCTTCTCTTCTGGCTTTGTTTGTCCAGTCTCCCAGGCATCACCAGGCATCTGCTGTCTCCTCAGAGTGCCTCCTTTTCATTTGCAATCTATTTTCACATTCTGTTTTCCTGAGCTGCTCCAATATGTTGTGCTGGCACAGGGGAGCAGACCTGCAAATTGAAATTCAGCAGACTATTTTTGTAAGCGTCCCTTTGCAGACACAATGACGTGCATGCTAAAGAAGGGAGCTAAACTGCCAGCCAGTTGGTCACTGGAGTTTTCTTCTTCTGAGTAACTCATGTGCCATCTTCTGCAAAGTGAAATTGGGGTGAGTGGTGCTTCCGGCACTTACTCCAGAATTGCCTTCCTGTGTGATTACATTACACCTCATTTCCAGAAGGCTGTAGGTCAGTGGAAGTGCATGTGCTATGTGCTTTGCATACAGAAGGTCCAAGGTTCAATCACTTGTATCTCCAGGTAGGGATGATAGGAGAGTCTCTTTTCTAAAATCCTGGAGATCTACTGCTAGTACAGTGCTGAGCTAGATGGACCAATGATCTGATTCAGTATAAGGTAGCTACATTGGCTGAGGGTTATTTCCGTTGGGTTGTTAGTTGAATATACAGCAGATAACAGTGCACACTACTGCTAGTTCATGGGTAGCCAGCATGTTGCCTTCCAGATGTTGGATTGCAGCTGGCATCATCCGTTGCCATTGGCCATGCTGCCTGGAACTGATGGGAATTGGAGCTCAACGACATCTGGAGGTCACTACATTGACTACCCTTGCTGTAGTTACTTCTCAAAATAACTAATTGCACTCTGAATCTAAATACAATAGTTGCAACTATTTTCAAGCAATAACTCTTGGATCAGGAGTTTATGGGGTTTTTATCTCCTAATGCCATGTTATTTCTCTACATCTTTTTTGTGCCTGAGGGTGACTTTGTGTGTTACATCATGGGTTCTCACAAAATGGTGGCACAGGGTGGAGCCAGTCACAAAATGGTGGTGGACTTGGTGCTGGGCTTGTTATAGTCAGCTTTTACCTAATATTTGAAAGGCATTCCTGTGGCTGAAAACACACCGTGAACACACCCTAGGCAATTGCGACTCAACTGAAGAGGCACCTGTGTGATCATGTTTCAGACACAAAATGTCTATTAAAGATTAGGGAAAATATGTAATAGACTCACATTGAGGGAAAAGGGAGTCTTCTTTACACTGTAATGTGTGAAAAGAATCTATCTGCCCTTCCTAGAACAATTTTAGTGCTTAGCATTTAGCATTTGAATGCAGGTGGGATGAAAGCATCAGCATTAAGTATCTGATTATTAGAAAATCTTTAACCATGTAATAAGCTGCTCCCATCAAAAAACAGTGCCTTAGCAAACCCACCTTGCGTACTAAGGACATACTGTTTTGGTTTCTAGTGGTGCTCTTGCTTGTCTTTGTCTTGAAGAAATATTTTTTCTTTCTACCTACTGGGAATATTTTTATACTGACTGAATCACATTTTCTGACAAAACAGTCTTTTCCTCCCCCAAGGAATGCTTATTTTATATGCAGTGACAGCTGAGAAGGAGGCACAGGAAGGCAAGACTAACATAGCTTTAACCTTGCCTGTATCCAAGGCTGAAATGCTAAATGTTTAATGAGGAGAATTTACCTTCCTGCTCTTTTGCTACTGCAGATTGAATGGGGAGAATGTGCTTCTTACTTCCGTTGTTCTTCCAATTTGTTTTTGCTTTCTCTCTCTCTCTCTCTCTCTGTTCTTGAAACAGAGCAATATCGAGCCTTATGTGATGTCTGCATTCAGAATGTGACTTCAGTTGTGCTTGGATTCATGTGCTTGGTTCCAGGCAATGGCAACAGCTGTCTCTTTATGCCACAGGAGTTTCTCTAGTTGTCCTTTTGTAGTTGTCTATGGTGTGTGTGTGTGTGTGTGTGAGAGAGAGAGAGAGAGAGTGTGTGTCTTATATAAGAAATGAAAATGGATCTGGCATGGAGGCTACTGGGTCAAAATCATAACCACTCATTTATGGGGGAGGGCATAGAATACTGTAAAGTTAAAGCGTCTTGAGACTTCACAACCTTCATTTGATCTTCCTCTCTTTTACAGATCAGCATTCTTCTGTAGCCTAAGCTAATGTTTCCATTCATTGGGTTGTTAATGCAGCACAAATTGCAAATCAGCAGGCAAAATAAAAGTGGCTCTTTGCCAATGTGGAGTTCTCTTCTCTTGTGCTTGCTTGTTAGCACCAGTGGAATATTAGGAATGCTGAGAGTATATGAAAATGAGCCACTAAAGAAAAACAGACAAGGTGTTTTTTTGGAGTGAGCATTTGTTATGGCTTGCTTTATTTAATCATAGCTCTTCTAGATATACATTTTAATTAGCTGACTCTTCCACCAGTCAAATACACTTTTAGAGGTCACTTGACGCGGGTGGCGCTGTGGGTTAAACCACAGAGCCTAGGAATTGCCGATCAGAAGGTCGTGGTTCGAATCCCCGTGATGGGGTGAGCTCCCGTTGCTCGGTCCCTGCTCCTGCCAACCTAGCAGTTCAAAAGCATGCCGAAGTGCATGTAGATAAATAGGTACCACTCCCGCAGGAAGGTAAACAGCGTTTCCGTGCGCTGCTCTGGTTCACCAGAAGTGGCTTAGTCATGCTGGCTCCCTTGGCTAATAAAGCAAGATGAGCGCCGCAACCCCAGAGTCGGCCACGACTGGACCTAATGGTCAGGGGTCCCTTTACCTTTACCTTTAATTCTGTTCTGTTTTACAGTGAGTTGTGAAAAAGGATGAGAGAGCCATCATCGCCTGCTGTGTGTTTTCTCTTTTAGCTATGAGCATTCTTCTGTAGTATGAGTTGATGCTTCCATTTTAGGGGCTGTTTATGAGGCATAAATTACAAATAATTGAGCAAAATAAAAGTGGTAAACAGATTTTTTTCAGGGTTCCAAAATAATTTTGAACAGAGACAACAGCGGAGGGACCAGAAGTGAGTGCATACAACAAGAGCGACAAGACCTCAACACTCTTAGAAACTCAAAGTCTATCTCCAGTCACTACTCTGTAACAGTGTGCCATCTCTCTCCCTCTTTCTCTCTTTTCCCACTTGACAAAATAACACCCATAAATGGATAGATGAGTTGCTGTTTGATACCAAGAGTTGCAGATAGCTGTTCCAGTTTATTTTTAAAAAATATATTGTTGTGACAGTTTACAGAGCAGGACATGGTGACTTTGTCCCACAGTCCTGCAAGTCATACCATTGCTACAGTATAAGAAAGATTATTTTGGGTGACCGTAGTGCTTTAATGATATTGTTTCTGGGGTAACCTGCTCTCCATATCAAGAGGCTACACATAGATACAACAGATGTGGGGGATTTTTCGTGCATGACATTGTAACGATGGCATAGTGCAATATATTTTTTGATCTTAGGTTAGATTAATAGCCGTTGTGATTTATCTTCATCATCTTAAAGGGTGAGGAACGATTGTCTTCAGATTAACATATTATGATTTGTTGGCATCAGGTACAAATTAAAATGAAACCATTGCTGCCTAACTTGTGATGGGTGTAGGCTTTTGATTGTCTTTTCCTAATTTATATATTTATGGTTTGGTGGGAAGACTGGGTGAACACTTTTACTGTATTAAATGCAGCAATACAGTTTGCACTGGAAATGGGGCAGCCCCCAAACGTTGGGGCCAAATTGTAAGTAGTGTCCAGTAACCCAGTTCTTATACCTGGTATTTCTATAGCTGCATTGGCTGTGAAATAGTTATAGTAATAGTATATGGGCCTCACTTCTTATTTTGTTTTGTTTTTTGCAAAAGTATTCTATTGTGTCTTTTGCCCTTTTTGGCATCTCCCCACCAAACCCTCAAATAGATCTTTAAGAATGAGAGTTGGAGAATCATTTTGTGTGTTTTGATGCAGATGATGAATGTGCTAAAGAAAAAGAAAAAGTAGTCCTGAATCATGAAAAGTAGCTAGCTTGCTTGTTAAATCCCTGCTCCTTGAGATCACTGGCAAAATTCAGAAACAAAAAACATACAAAGCATCACCTTCCATGACAAAGACTTGGAGTAAATCACTGTTCCTATAGGCTCCATCAGGAAAAAAGAAACTGACCTGATGGCATTCAAGACCAGTTTTTGATGTGTTGCATTGCAGCACAGCTTTAGAAGCCTATTCTACTGGGCCAAAACCCTCTGAATGCTGAAGTTAAGTTAGCCTGTTGAATACAAACTGTGTTCTTCATTTCATAGCATTCTTTGTGTATACCGCAGCTGCTGCAAAAGCTCCCTCTGCTGTTCGTTCTCCACAGTTGTGAGATATAAAATGAATGCCTTTTGTTGATGTCCTTACAAACAAGTATCATAAGAAATAAATCAAATCTACATAGCTGACTAATAAATTCAGCTTGTTAATTCTTCATCCTACAGATTATAAGCTCTTGTGGGTTGTTGTTTTGTGTGTGTGTGTGTGTGTGTGTGTGTGTGCATTTTTCTTTTCTTTTATGGCAGTATATATGGAACTCCAAAATTCAGAGTTGGGGAATACCTTTGTTAGGACCAACCCAAATATGTACCACAAAATTGTGGCAAGCTTTCAAGTTCTCCAAAACTCTTCAGAGCTCTTTAGGTGAATATTTACTTCATACAGTGGTACCTCGGGTTACATACACTTCAGGTTACATACACTTCAGGTTACAGACTCCACTAACCCAGAAATATTACCTCGGGTTAAGAACTTTGCTTCAGGATGAGAACAGAAATCGCGCAGCGGCAGCAGGAGGCCCCATTAGCTAAAGTGGTGCTTCAGGTTAAGAACATTTTCAGGTTAAGAACAGACCTCCAGAACGAATTAAGTTCTTAACCTGAGGTACCAATGTATATGCAAAAGTAAAGGAGTGAAGGTAGGAACACTATTCAGGTGTTGCTCCAATTACTTTGGTGGAAGGGAGCAGGTTTTGTCTTCCTGAATGCAGCCTGTTTCTTATGCTCCATTGAACTTCAATAAGAAGACTTGAGAATCAAGCCCACTCTTACGTGTATAGCCATGCCTTGGGTGACATTTCTTGGTCATGCTGGAGTGTGACAGTGAGAATGAAAGCAGTAACTGTCTTTTAATATAACATAAATAAATCAGTATCCTGCCCTATAATGATGTAGTGCAATAACCCAAAGTTATGAGTGTTCTAACTATTTAGGGGAAAGCATCAGACATGGGATATTGCTTGACAGCCCACTCAGCTGTGATGAAGGACACTGAAGGTTGATTCCACCTGGGTTTCCATGTTATATAAAAGTATTTTGTAACATTTGGGGCTTTATATTGCTGTTTATATAATCATGTGAGGGTTTTTTTATAGGCTTGGACCAATGAAGCATGAGTGGGACTCCACCCATGCAACAGGCTTTCCTGCTGCGCATTATTGCATGCCCTGAAAAGCTTCTCCTGAGGGAGAGCCTGTGGATTGCTGTGGAATGGGAGGTTGCGGGCAGCTGCAGCAGGAGAGGAATCAGCAGAAATCATTGGTAGGCAACTGCGTGAGCAGAAATGCCTTCCCCTCACACAAGAGACCTTTTCTCTGCTGTAAATTCCCCCTCTAAATTCTTCCTAAATGATATGAAGCCTACCGATGAAGAAAAATAGATTGAATAGGTACTGAGGAAATGGTTTAATTAACTGAAGTGCATATCGTTAGGAGTCTAATTAAGAATATGTAAAGGAGATTATTCACTCATTTTGTTCGCATGTTCTCCATCATTGTATAAAACCCATTTCAAACAAAGAAACTGGTGGCTCCTTCAAATGTATCTTTTATGTATTTCATTTCATCCTTCTGGATGAAACATGGAACTCCCATGATGCATCCTGTTGCCACAAAACATCTCTACCCTGTTTGCAGTGATCTATCTCTAGCAGCACGCAAAATCCACCAATCTTGTTTACCATTTTTCCAGCCTTGTTCTAAGTGATAAGGAACACCCGTAGGCAGTGTTTACTGGGAAGTAAGGAGCAGCGGCAAGGTGCTGGAGAGCAGAGTTCTCTTTGAATGTTGTACAGCCTTCCCTTCACCCCCTCAGACAGGCTGCCACCCTCACACATGGGACTGATGGAAGCTGGAGTTCAGCAACATCTAGAAGGCCATAGTTTCATCAACCTTCTTTAAGGATTTGGGGGATCTTTCACCTTTCAAAGGATACCTCAGGATGAAATGTTAGAAATTACATTTCACGCCTACCACGTCTGATGGGTTTTTCTCCCTTTAGGTGTTGACTCCACCGCAAATCAAGTCAATTTGTCAAGCAATGTTAGAGTCTGGGAAACAGTATGCTCTGAGGAAGAGAAAACCAGTTCCACTCATGTACTCTTACTATGGAACAGAATACCTTGGTGAGTAGAGACCTTAAAATTAAAGCTTCTAGGTGTATTCCTGCTGATTTTCTAGCAAATTTCCATTGCATTTTAATGGTGCAGGATCTAAGAGTAAGCCTGAGTAAGTCCCATTGACCTAAACAGGGCTTGATTCAGAGGAGACATGCATATAATTCCACTATGAGATATCAAATCTGTGCACCCAAAGAAATATAATATACAGACTATCTATCTATCTATCTATCTATCTATCTATCTATGAGGACCCAGTGCTTTTTCCCCCTTAAAAATCTTTAAAGGTACTCTCATTTTCCTACTCATATTGAAATACTGCCCCTCAATGAGGCCAAACTTAGATTCACAAAATGTTTAGGAGTATGCGTACCCCTGCATCGCCCCAGAAAAAAGTACTGTATGGACCAAATGCACATCCTTTGTTTTCGCTGTCAAGTGTTCAGATGGATCATCAGTAAGAATTATTTTATACTAGGGAGTCAAAACAAGAAACCTGGCTATGAAGTGGTCTACATGAGCAATAGGTGAGGATGAGGCTCAAAAATAGTCAGATCTAGAAACATTCAACTGGGGGCTTTTTGTCCTGAAAGACATACTAGGAAATATTGTATAAAAATTGATATATATGCAAGCAGAAATCTTGTCTTTAGTGGTGAGCCAGAACAGGGTAAATTCTGTTAGGCAAAGCTTTTCACCCTTACAAAAAAAGGGCACCATATCAGCAGTCTTGTGAGGACAGGGGTGAAAATGTTGAGCTCTTTTTTAAAATAACAAAAGCCACTTTGAAGGTTACTCGCTGCACGATACTCTGAAGGATCCTCCTCATCTCTGTTGCCAAGCCCTTTGTCCCTTCCATTCTCTTGTTTAAAGCATTTGTCAAATGAGGGAGAGGGTTCACACTGTGCAGTGTCTGACACAAAATGTTCCTTTTCTTTTGCAAGAGGTGGCTTGCCTTTGAGTGGAGCTTGAGCCACCCAACAGCAGGTTTCCTCCAAGATGCAAAACCCTGCAAAAATTCAGTGCACCGCTACCTGCTTTATTGTAACTGTTTCTGTTCTTCACAGGAGCTGCTCATGGCCTTTCATCCATCCTACAGATGCTGCTTTCCTACTATGAATATATTCCGCCTGCTGATCAGGAACTAGTATGGCAGAGTGTTGACTTTCTTATGGATCAAGAGCAGAATTGCAACTGGCCTCCAGAACTAGGAGAGATGATTGAACGGGAGAATGAGCTTGTGCACTGGTGTCATGGCGCTCCAGGTTCTTCTCAATGTAGATGCTGTGAAGTAGATGCCAGAAATTAGTCATTAAAACACAATTTCACCCAGTGCTGTTTTGCTGAGAAACAGGCCAAATTCTATCCATTCGTAACATTTGATGTGAGGCTGCCACATTTTTAACGTTACGCTCTTACTTAAATATTTTGTATTACTGAAGTGACTAGAAGATCAGACAATGGAGGGAGCTCTCAAAACACATAGAGATTCCTTTGCTACTGCAGCCATTAGAAATCTGAATGCATTGCAGCGTAACTTGTTCATGTGACTATGACAGTTTACTTGCATTACCAGAATCCGGAGCATCCTTTGAGGGACTTCTTTCTGGTGGAAATTGATGCAGAGAGCATCATGGTCCTTCTGGGACTAAAACCTACTCATGAAGAATCAAACAGGGTCAATCACATTTGTGATCGGCCCTATTCATTCTTTTACAACATCCCCTCTGTATATAGTAATGCAGCTCAGAATGTAATACCAGCCTGATAAACTGCTTCATTGTGCACTGCTGCATGTCTAGTGGATTTGCAGCAATGTAAGCAACACAAACATTCTTTAAATCCCACCTTCTGCAAAGTGTCTCCCTCCAAGCCTTTTTTATTTATTTTAAAAGCCCACCAGTGATCTTTGCTATCATCTATGCTACCAGCCCCTCCTTATCATCCCACCTTTTCCTGCCCATAATTTAGATTGCAAACAAGCATCTAGGCAGGTGTCCCCCCCCCCCTTAATTGCAGTAGGCAATAGGGAAGGTGTGGAGAACATTTCGCCCTGTGGATGTTGCTGAACTGCAACTCCCATCAGCCACAGCAAGCATGGCCAATGGCCAAGGATGATGGGCATTGTAGTTAAGCATCACTTGGAGGGCTGCAATAGGGAAGCAGGTTAGTGAAGCAGAGTACTTTAGTGAGGATAGCTGGGGATTTGATTTAATTTTAATTATGTTCTTACATTTATATTCAGCTTTTCTTTTCTCGTGGAATCATGGTTCCCAGGCAGTAACTGGCTAGACCTGCTTGGCTCTTCTCGTGCCTTCAGAATACATCTTATCTGTCTATCCATCCTACTATGGATTATATCATTCAGTCATAAAATAAGATACCTTTTCAATTTCATTGTTCCGCAAGGGACAATGACAATAAAGATATCGTATCGTATCGTACCTGAGTGGGCAGGGGCGGGCTTTTAAAACTGAAAAACAGTGATTATTTCTGTTACCAGTCAACTAACCTGCACTTCACACCTATAAATATGAAGGAGAGAATACATATGATCTTATGTAGTAATTCTTCCATTATTCATTTCTTCACTGGTACTTACAACATTTCTTTGGTTTGCTATTTTCCTAGGCATTGCATACATGTTTGCAAAAGCATACTTAGTTTCTAAGAAGCCCCAATATCTAGACAGTTGTATCCGCTGTGGAGAACTAACTTGGCAGAAGGGACTACTGAAGAAAGGACCTGGAATATGTCATGGAGTGGCTGGCAGTGCTTACGTGTTCCTGCTCCTATACAGGCTAACTGGAAATTCTAAGTACATCTACAGAGCACAAAGGTTTGTTCTTTAACAGAACCTCTTTGAATATTGGTGTAATCCTTGTTTGGCGCACTTTTTTGTTGTAGATCATATTGCTTTTTAATGCTCCTTTAAGTTTAAGCTTCTTGGAGGTAACAACGTCCCTGTTGTATTCAGACTGATTTCTCAGCAGTGAATAGAAGAGACCTAAAATACTGTTATGCCTCCCTAAGGACCAAGTTAGATGTACCATTAAAAGCATTTTTCCATTTAATGGACTTGTGAATTTTTTAAAACATGGAAATAGCTGCTGTAGGGGTCTCCTAGCAGCAGAGGTGGGGAGAGAGTATAAACTCCCCCCCCCCCCACTGTAATACTATTTTTTAAATAAAAAAAACCTGGACACTGCTATTTTGCATTGGCATCAATAGGAGCTTTTCCTCCCAATGCAAATAGCAACATGGGAGGTAGAAGAACATGTTTTTAATTGGGATCACAGCAGAAGACAATTTGTAGGATCACTTTCTGAGGTAGTGATATTGCTCTCCCCCCTCCCCCCACACATACATGCACGACAGCTATTTCCATTTTTTAAATAAAAAAAAATCATGCAAATAAAATGCAATAACACAGTTTTAATGTCACATGTGGCTTGGCCCTAATACTCCAAGCAGTGAGGAGCAACTGTTTAGTTTCTTTTGAATGAGAGAGCACTAGGGTATTATGGCATTTCTGTGATATTTTCGTTATTCAAAAATATAAAAGCAGAGCATACACATGGAAGCAAACAGGCACTCCTCCAAGTCAGTAGATCCACTTCACCACACCAGATCCCTCACCCTGCTCCCTAAAGAACTTCACCTTGGGCCAACTCACAGCTCATTCTCCATCTCAGCCTCTGTCTCTGTGGTCTCTTCAAAACTGCCAATTCACAGTTCTCTCTGTCTCCTTCTCTGAAGGTGAATTGCCTATTCAGGAAACATTCACAGCTATTAAACAACATTAACATTCTTTTGCCAAAGGTGCTGACTCCTATCAGTTGTCACTTTAAGCAAAACTAAAGTGATAGACCCAATTACTGGTGTCATTCAGAATAGCACAATAGCTCCTCCATGAGGCTTTTGGAGCCCTCTGACTCCAACGGGCTAGGAAGCCAGATAAGCCGGAAGAAACAGGACAAAGGATTGTTATCTACAGCTTCCTGTTTCTGGTGCGCTAGGAATGGAGTCTTCCCCAACACCATGGGAGACAGACAGACAGAGATAATCAGAAATGGATGGGGAAATTTCATTATCTGCATTCCTCTTCGAATGGAAGAGGAACCAGGCTCTCACCTGCAGTTTGCCTGGTGGTCTGGCATTTGCTTCCCCATGGAATGCGAGGGCAAGCAAAGGCACTGAGTGCATGGAGCACTCTGGCTGCCGTGACCACCACCCCCATCCTGTTCCTGGAAGCACAGGTTTTCCTGCTAATTGGATTTTAATTGGAGTACACTACAGACATGTGCCAGAGATGATGAAATTAAAAACAGCGAAAACAACCCAGCTCCAAGGATGTAAAAGGTTTGGACTGAGAGCAGATTTCATTCGGTGAAAGAGGCAGGGGAGCCCACGGTTTGCTTATTTAAAGCTTTTTTCTACATTTATGATATGGCAATCCTCCCCAGAATGCAAGTTTTATTAAAAATATCCGCACAAGTGAGGATGGAAGAAATTGGAATATAATATGGAATTTAACAAAATTGGAACTGTGTGTGAGAGAAAGGAACTGAGAGGGAAGGGGGGGAGAAACGATATGCTTTGAAACTATAGAGCAAAGTCCTCCCTAACCTCCATTATCCACAAAGGAATGTATTCGAGATAATGATAATTGGCCATAAATCAGCGACAGGGAGGAAAGGAGTCTACCACCTATGGGAATACAGTGGTACCTTGGTTTACGCACTTAATCCGTTCCGGAAGTCCGTTCTTAAACCAAAACCATTCTTAAACCGAGGCATGCTTTCCCTCATGAGGCCTCCTGTTGCCGGTGCCCTTCCACTGTTCGGATTCTGTTCTTAGACCAAGGTAAAGTTCTCAAACCAAGACACTATTTCCGGTTTTGTGGAGTTTGTAAACCAAATCGTTCTTAAACCGGACTGTTCTTAAACCGAGGTACCACTATAGATGTTTTTGGATTAACTATCTGCAGTCTGGATTCAGACCCTTCTTCCTAGGCTGGAAAAATGGTGAAGTCGGCTTGTTTATGGAAGTCGAATCACGGGATGAAGCGATGCAGTGACTTTTAGAAACTGTGAGATAACAACTTCTCCTGGGGCATGATGGGAACCATCAACAGTTGCAGAAATGAACAATACAACACCATATATGGATGGGGAAACATCATGGCAAAAACTTTCACACACAGGAAAGAAGAAGGATTATAGCTATAGTTCCTCACTTGAAACTTTACAAATTATCTGTTATACCAACATGAATAGAAATCACAAGGTTGAAGCTGCTATATAAGAGATTATTATATCTGAATGGAATGTGATGGAAATTATCAAAACTTTGGAATGCAGAAGAAATGTAGAAGAATGAACTCATTAACTATAGCATGCGAGGGGGCCAGTTTAATTAAATTATATAATTTGACACTTGAATAATTGGTATTAATAATTGTATTAACTGGATAAAATTGATATTGTTATAATGAGGCTATTGGAATGACACTGGAAAATTTTACATATATATATATATATATATATGGATTGTTATATCTACATCTTGGTATTTTAAAGTTTCTGAAGTAGTATTTTGTAGTTTGGCTTTGGAAAGTAGCTATGAGTATTAATAAACATATCAAGACATAGGCTTCTTTTCACCACAGAAAACCTCGACTCTTATTTCTTGCTGTCTCTACGATCAGCCAAGAGCACCTTTTTAATTTCTGCATCAAATTAAGGCAGGAAGGACACATAAGGATGCTTTTGAAGGTTGCACCACAGCTGTGGAAGCTAGGACAGCTTTTCATCCCAAAGAGAGTCATCCTTTGAAGGCTTGGTCTTGGATGCATTTCATGATAATTGCAAAAAAACAAAAACCCTAAAAACAAATCACACATTTGCTGGTTCATCGTGGGTGGGGATGTGTGTGTTACTTTGCTTTTGTATTATAGAGATATGAGTAGTAAAGGTTTTGGTAGAAACTGCAACCTAAGGTTTTTTCCCGTGGCAACCAAGACACCACTATCCTTAATGGAGTTTTGTGATTCCCCCCTCCCGCCCAGATCTATGGAGCTCAAGTTGGGATCCAGAAGGTCACCTAGTCCAACTTCCACATTGGTTTTTTTTTTAATGATATTTATTACTTTTTCAAAATTTCCAACACAACACTACAAACAAAAAGAAAAAAAAAAACACAATACGAATACAATACAAAAACGCTACATGGACTAACAAATCAAGCAAAAACAAACAAAAACAATTTAAAAACACCTCAAACATTTTCAATATCTTATATTTCATTCACTTATTTCCAGCAACTTCCTCACACCTCCCTTTTTGTATTCCACTTCCATTATTTGTTTCAGCAATTCCTTTCCATCTTACTCTGTTTTCTGTTCTATAATTATCTTAACACATTCTTGCCATACTTTTCCTTTAATTTTCTATTAATCTATTTATACTTAATTCCTTATGACATTTCTACTAAAGCCATGTAATTTCATTCCAACATTTTTCTAACATTCCTTAATTTTACAATATTTCTATAAATAGTCTTTAAACTTTTTCCAATCTTCTTCCACCGACTCTTCACCCTGGTCTTGGATCTTGCCAGTCATTTCCGCCAATTCCCTATAGTCCATCAACTTCGTCTGCCATTGTCCAACACTTCAGTGTTTTCAAGAAGCAACCATTCTCTCAACCAGCAAAAGGCAGATGGTTCACAATGAAATTTAAAGGTCTGGCAGGGCAGGTCCACCCCCTTCTTTAGCATCCATCAATATCTTAAGCTTAACTCGAGGCTTCCTGCCCTGCCAAACAACTCTAGGAGCATCCCTCTGCCACCTCCTGAGACCCTCCATCCCATCCAGAGCTTGCAATGTTTGAAACAAAAGCAACATCCCCAGCAACACAGCAGCCCTCATCCCCACCACAATAACTCGGCCCAACAGTAACAACTTCTGATTTGTCCATATTTCCAAATCCCCCTTCTCTTCAATCCAACATCCTTCACAGTTGTCCTTAAGCAGATTCACATTTTTGGCGGTCATACTAACCCCCAAATACTTCTCTTTCTCAGCCAATGTTAGTCCTGTCGCCTCCTGAAACTCTGTCAGGCTTTCCTTTTCCAGATAGGGCTCTGGTCCTCAAATTCATCCATTCTTCTTTAAGTTCAATCATAACGAATGTCAGCTTATGTTCATCAAGTTGTCTTTGTATGGATGGGACTCTCCTCTCCAGTTGTATTACTTTAGATTCAGCAGCAAGGGTTTTTTCCTTGACTTCATCTGCAGTTTGCCGTATCAGAGTAGATTCCTGTATCAGTTTCTGGGTGGTTTCTGAATTGGTATTCACCTTTTGTCCCAAATTATTTAAACTTTCTACAATTAAATCAGTTTCAATATTTGCAACATCCAATTTCACATTTATCGCATCTGTTTTCTTATGGAGTTGCTCCAGCGAATCGTTTATTTTCAATAATGCAGCCACTAAGGCCTCCTCTGTCGACATCCTGTCTGTTTTTTCCTTTCCGTTTGCCATAACACTTAAGAGATTCAAGGTCAATTCCAAAGTCTCACACTTTTCTTATCTTGCAGCTGGAAATTCCCCTAGCCCAGCTCCTATAAAGTAACCAATTTCAAAAGCTTCCACTAGGGGAAAACAGGTTGTATTTGTATCGGTCAATATGTCCTCTTTTAAACACAGTTTCAATAATCCGAAGTTAGTTTCAATTTTCAGTTACTTTCCTCCTTTTTTAAAAACAACCGGAAACAGTAGAAACAATGTATTTCTCTTATTTAGCTAGCTGTCAATGAACGTTCTAAGCGCTGTCAATGAACATTCCAAAAAAAACCACAACCCCATCAGTCTTACTAGCAGCCCGTTTCCAGGGTCAGAGCGGCGGTGTTTTAAGCCTCTTCGCTCTCTCCCGCAGGCATACTCAATCCGCAACTTCCCCCTCTCTTCTCCTGCCTCCAAGAGGGGGTTTAATGTTCTTTACCGTTGGAAATTTGATCTTTTACAAAAGACCTTCCAGGACTCCAGCTTGCAACTTCATTGCCTCAGTCTATTTACAAAAAGGGAAGGCGGACTTCCTGTTTTGAACCTCCCCGTTACGATACCAAACTAAACTTTTAGAGATCCAATTCTTCCGTTTCAGCTCTACTCACGGGTAATTACTTTAAAGTCAAATTGTCCACAGGAAAAGGTCAGCGCTCTCCGGCAACAGCTATGCGGCTTCGCTCCGTGGAAGAAGCAGACGATTTGATGCACTGCGCCGCTCACCCCACGTCACCCCGGAGCCCCAAAAACCAGGGTTCCCTGCGAGTGGGGGAGGCGCAAAAGGTGCCCGCCGAATCCCACGTTCACAGGCTTCTCCCGCCTGTGATTTTAACGGGTCTCCGCCTTCGCCGTGGCGGCCAGACCCAGATTTCCACGGAGCAGATTGCTCCCGGTCAGAGGAATTCTGCCATTGCTGGAGGCGCCTCCCCCGGAAGTCCAACTTCCACATTGCAACACGTGGTCCCCCATCCAATTTGAAACCATACCAAGACATAGCTTAGCTTTGTAAATGTGCTAGCAGTTATATTGCTGCCATACTCTTTCATTGAAGTTAGTGGGTTCTGGTGGGCTGAGGAGTTTGCAACAATGCAGCAGTGCCAGTGTTCGCTCCATGTGTGAGGTCTGGGGTGGTTTAAAAATGGTCTGGATGCAGCCGACCACACAGACAGGAAATGAATCTGTCCATAACACATAAGAACATATTTGATTAAATCTGGTTCCAAACTGAGGACAATTTTGAATCCGGCTTGAAATAGCAATATGTTGACGTTACTGTACAGAGTAACTCTCTCTTTTTTGTCTTGGTTTCTTCTTTCCCTTAGGTTTGCTGAATTCTTGTTTACTGAAGAATTTAAGGCTGGATCCCGGGAACTGGAAAGTGTTTACAGTCTGTATGAAGGTTTCTCAGGGACAGTTTGCTTCCTGGTTGACTTGCTACAGCCTAACCAAGCTGAATTCCCCCTCTTCAGTGTCTTTGTGTAAAATGGAACATGTTCCACTGCCGGGACAGGATAAAGGCACTGTTTCAGTTCACTATCAAGGAAAGTGATTTTAGAATATGTCCATTTCTGCATTGCCACTAATGAGATAGCCTTAACGTTGCAGGGTGCGGGGTGGGGAGAGCAGGTTTAACACACACACACATATATATTCTGGGGCTTGGGAAGGGAAGCATGTGGTTTATAAATAATAGGTAGCAATTTTATTTGAAGGTTAGAAAAGGGTCTGGCATTTTTACAAAACTGAAAAGGAATCAAAATTCAGATGAATTAAGGGAAGTTAAATGAAGTTCACAAAAACTGACAGCGTTCTGTCTTCCACAAGGTAGATTGGTTAAAGGACAAAATGCAAATTTGGATTTCAGAGAAGTGCAAGTGGGGGAGAAATGTGAACAATGCATTATTTAAAAGCACACGAAAAGTATATTTTTATGGTACATTGGCACATTCTTTTGGGGAAGGCAGGCAATAAGAAAAGTAAAACTGTCAAACATGTTTGACATATTCCAGAAATTCATATTAGGGCAATGTCTTTATTAGGCCAACCAAAATGCCACAAAAGAGCGTGCCGGGTTTTGAGCTCCCCAGAATTCTTCATGAGGTTAGGTGGCAACAACCTGGGAGAAAGCTGCCCAGCAAGAGTCTTAAGATGGAGTGTAGGAGGTAGCAGACATTCAAATAAAGCCCATTTTACGTACCTTGCAGGAATCAAGCTCCATTGTAGCCTCCTGGCAAGGACTAACTCATAATGGCAAAGTGCCCTTAAGAGATGGGAACTCTGCCATTGTTGGCTGGGAATGAAAGGTGCTAGTCCATCAACACCTGCAGGGCCAGAGGTTCCCCACCTCAATTCTAGGTCACTGTTTCCCAGTGTAGGCAGGTGAAATTGTTGCCTTTGCTTACCTCTTTGACAACAGGTTTTCTCCCCTCATTCTAATCCTCAGCTATAGTAAAATTGCAAAATCCTGCAACAGAGATGGGTGCTTCTTATTGCACGGGTCCTCATAGGATAAGAAAATAATCTTTGCTGATGAGCTACATTTGGTTTCATAATATATATTAAACAATATCCCCTTGGGTTGAATCAAAGGCTCCCTGTGGGTGATGTTCTGCTCTCAGGATGCTAAGGGAGCGAAGTAGAACTGGTGCAAATTGTGCCCCGCCCCCACCGCCACCATTGGCGGTATACAAATTAATTAATAATAAAACAACTATATATTGTACAGTTTTTTCAGGAATGGGTAACATCTACCTAAAATTGCAAAAACAGACTGAAACAACACAAGATCTTGTAGAAATCCAAGCCTACACATTTGTTTAGAAGTCCCTTGTGTTCAGTAGGACTCGCTGTCAAGAAAGTGTGTTTAGGATTTCAGCCCAGGTTAAATTCTTAAATGTACTAGGTTGCTTCTCTGTGTAGTTAAATAGAAGTTTAAGTAATATAATGTGTTTTAATTATACTTTCTTAAAGAAAGTGGATTATTAGTCTTTGCCATATATTGTGTGCCTATTTGTGATGTATAATTCCTGCATCCTGGTGTGTTAATCATCCCCTAAGGCGCTATGGCCATTTGTGACTCATGAGGAACAATCTTCAGATCATAGTAAAGCCAGCTATTTTAACTAAATGTAGAATTCTTGAGTAAAAGTATGAAATATTGTACAAGCATTTTTTATTAGAGCTGAGCTATTGTTTTAGTACCAAATATGTACATGTTAGTAAATACCTATTGCTTTTCTACAGATTTAAAATTTGCTAGGAATACTGTGGTCCTAGCTTTGCTTATAATGTCCTCCCCTGACACTTTGTTTTTAAATGTTACAAATATTCTGTGGGGGCTGGGAAAGCAGCTTCTCCCCCTTGATCTCTCTGCATTTTGATGTTGTGCCATGTAACTTATTTCAGGGAGAAGTGCCACTGTCCGCCTCTTTACATAATATTATTTCAGTACTAGTCTGTGTATGAACTCTTATTCCTCAGCCAAGGCAAACAGCCACCACTATACTATATTATATTCGAATTGTTGACTGGAGGAGAAAATAGAATTTACAGGGAATGTGTCCAGTCCAGCAGCTTATCTCCTAAGGCAATCCCACGTGGTCAAGTAAAGGAGGCCCAAGTGCACATTAAAAAAAATAGATGACGAAGATGTAAAATCATTTTATGGATTTGTCTTTATTAAAAAGGAAGGCTCTTAGGAGAATTACATATTATGCTTCCACTTCTTACTTTCTGAAGTCAGCCATACCTTGGATCACGAACACCTTGGCACCCAAACAAATCGGCTCCCGAATGATCAAAACCTGGAAGTGAGTGTTCCAGTTTTTGAATGTTCTTTTGGAAGCCGAACGTCCAATGGGGCTTCTGCAGCTTCCGACTGGCTGCAGGAAGCTCCTGCAGCCAATCAGAAGCCGCTTTGGTTTTCGAACGTTTTGGAAGTCAAACGGACTTGTGGAACAGATTGCATTCGACTTCCAAGGTACAACTGTATTGCCCCAGGTGTATTCAGTAGAGTGTGAGCTTCCCACCTCTGTGACATGAATATAGAATGCATACCATAGTCAGGATCTGTTGGGTATACAGAAAATAAAATTTCAGCAAAGAAATACATAAGTCTAACAAATATAACAAGTCCACAATATAATGGGAAGCTAAGCCAACAAATACACAAGGAGCTACACAAAGTCCTGTCTCAGTCTGATATCGCAGCCCTTGACGCTGACTTGCTCTTGCAACAATACAATTGGCTAAGTAGCTACCAGCGCGAAGGTAATTTCAAGGCAAGAAACTTACAGTGCAATCCCGTGCACATTTCCTCAGGAGCAAGTTCCAGTGAGTTCAGTGGGACTTATTCCCAACCCAAGTAAGTATGCATAGGATCACAGCCTTAAAGCGCAATCCTTAGAGTGTTTTCTCAGAAGTGAATCTCTCAAAGTTTAATGTGTTTAAGATCGCGGCCTTAGAAAATAACCAAAAAAAGTCTTATACTGCTGAGAGAAAAGCATACATACTGCAAAGCCATAAGCCAGCAATACTCAGGGCCCATGAAACAATACAGCATTTTTAGGGATGTGGCTAGGCGTATTCCAACAAAACAGCACAAATCTTGTTTCATCATACAACTATTTATTCCCCATATACTGCACTTAAAGAGTTGAATTGCCTTGAATATCAACTTCAATTATAGCAGGATTTTAGCATAATTTGTGTGTACTGATGAATAATTTCTGTTCATACAGACTTTGCTAGTAGTCCCTCGTGCTATCAATTTGTATGTATACTTAAGTGCATATTTTCAGTGAACAATATTGTGATAAAAAAATATATTCTTGTGTTTACAAACTGTAGATAACATAGCTATGTTATTTGAAGAGAGCTGTTATTATACTTTTGGATGAAGTTTATCAAAGTTATTATTGCTTTTAGGTCTCTGTGCATGCTCCTCACATTTTGGCATGTTTTGAAAATTGTAGTTTTCACATGTTAACCCTGATAGTAATTGGTTATCAGTTAAGTTTAACTAAAGCAATATGGTATAGCAGACCATGATATTTAATATTTATTTTACAAAGCAGAGTGCTGCTTGCTGATCAAAAATATTTATAATGTAGTAAGGTTATATAGTGATAGACCAAAAATATTTTCTATACAATATTTGTATAATATATACAGTGGGGATAATATTCTTAAATCCCTCTGTTACATGTAGAAAGAAACTAATCTCAACTATTACATTCTGTGTTAATCCTTGTTGCCATTTCCCTGATGGAGGGAAAAGAATACAGTGATAGTGGGCTTGAGCCTCTATTTGGGACTATTTTTGGCAGGAGCTCAGAAATACAAACAAAGACTTCCACAAAATCACTTAGGCCTCATCTGCACTACACACAGTGGTTAAGAGCGGTAGACTCGTAATCTGGTGAACCGGGTTCACATCCCTGCTCCTCCATGTGCAGCTGCTGGGTGACCTTGGGCTAGTCACACTTCTCTGAAGTCTCTCAGCCTCACTCACCTCACAGTGTTTGTTGTGGGGGAGGAAGGGAAAAGAGATTGTTAGCTGCTTTGAGACTCCTTAGGGTAGGATATCAAATCCATCCTCTTCTTCTTCTTCTACAGCAGTATCATACCACTTTAAACCATCACGGTTTCCCCCAAACTACAGTTCCCAGGATTCTTTAGGGGAAAGCCATGACAGTGAAAGTGGTATAATGCTGTTTTAAATATGTAGTGCAGAGGGGGTCTTCAATCCTAAAAGGTGATGTGTCAGGGAACACTTACTTGGAATTAAGCACATCACTGTGAAGATGAAGATGATTACATTTATACAGCTTCCTATCAATGAATATTCCCTGACTAGAGAAAACCATGCCACATCTAATGCATTGCCTTTGAGGATGATTTTGTCATTTGTTTGTTTTAGAGCGCCCATCATCCAAATAGGATGACAAGGGGTTCATAATACAACAATAAAAGAACAGAATAATTTAAGAATAACCACTGGATACAAAAAAATACTAAAGTAACTAAAATCAGAGGATTGCAGCTCCCCACATGAGTACTGCAGACCACAGAACCAGCGCACACAATGACCCTGACCATACCTCAGTATCAACCAAAAGCCTGGGTGAATAAGTAGTGACTTCAGTTAGTGACAAAATAAGGGTGATCGATGCACCTGTAGAGGGAAGGAATTCAATAAACAGACGTCGCAGCATTATCACTATTAAATGTTGGCATTGACTGAAGTAGATTCAAGCTCAAAATGTTAGTAAAGACCAGAGGTCTGCTCACAAATGTCCATTAACAAGTTCATGTGCTGGCAAAGCCACAAGCTGGTGGCAATGCGCATGAGGTAGTCTTAAAGTAATGTGTATATCTGAGAACCAGCAAAGAGCAAGAAGAAATGTTTTCATGTTGCTGATATGTACCCTTTATTAGTTACCTCTGTCCATTTCTTTCAGCACATGGTAGTCATTTCATTAGTATTGAAAACCCTCTGCTTTGATACCTGCTCAGTGTCATATATCGTCTCTTTACCAAACAAACTTGATTTATTCTTGTAGAATCGCACCTTAAATAAAAGTCCATGCCATGTTTTAAACACTGTGATATTTCAAAGCGTGTCTCTTGTACTCGTTTTGTATTGTACACTGGAGGGATAGTTAAAATAGGGTTGTTGTTTTTTAGCTTTTAAAAGCAGTGATCAGAATATTGGCTTAGCAATGAGAGAAGAACTCCATGTATCCATGCTATTTATATTTAACCTATGTGATATTTTGCCTTAATTCAAATAAAGTATAACTGTATTGTGGCTATTTTGTATTTATTGGAACAACGGGCCAGTACAGATACAATGCTAAACTGTGGTTTGGGAGAGGGATGGGGGCACCTCTCTCCCTCCAGATGTTGTTGGACTCAAACTCTCATCAGCTCCAGCCAGCAAGGTCAGAGAAGAGGGATGGTGAGATTTGTATAACACCAGCTGCTCCAGGGAATGAATTTTTAGACACTTTGGAAGCCACAGTGACCTGTCTACAAGCCACTTTGTGGATAAAGTAATCCACCAACAGCGTGAGGCAGGCAGAAATGCTGTCAGCAGGGTGTCATGCAGTGAAATTTTTCGTAGGAGAACAGTTGGGACCAGAGGCACCAGCTTGCGAAGGTGATGTGGAGTGGGGGGGGGGATGTCCTATGTGTGAGCATTGCACCTCCCTCCCTAAGCTGGGCAGAAGCTCCCCAGGCTTTGGGAAGGAAGCACCAGGCCTTAATGCTTTAATACTCTTAATTTACCAGGAACATTTAAGGGACTAGCCTACCTATTTCCCCCTAGTCCACTGACCATATGCCACTGGTGACAATAGGGCATGCACCCCTGTGCAGCTTACAGTTTCATACACTTCAAACAATTCTCAGAGTGGAAGGAAATGGATTTCCAGTGACACTGATGGGTGATGATATCCAGACATCCCTTGTGCAATGGACTCCTGCTTGCACAAATGGGTCTTCTGCTTCTCCCAGAACCTGCTGTACCCCCTAAAATCTCTTCCAGGGGGTTGGGACTCCTCCAGAGCAGATTGAGAGCTTGGGGAGCTTGCAGGGGGAGGTGAAGTAGGAGAGTCCTGCTGTTTCCACTCTGGCACAGTGTTGAATCTCACCCAAGGTAGGTGCTTGTGGAATGTCAACTACATTTCTCTTTTTCTTTACAAAAAATGTTTTTAAAAATCAGTTGTTCTATACCTAAAAAACAAAACCTGTCTTTTGTGGTTTGAGTGTTTGCTTTTCTTTTGTAAGTCTGTATGTGTGGTTGAACTATTTGTTCTGGCGTGGGAGGTGATTATGCATAGGGCTCCTGATTGGTGTCGTTTCTTTGTATTAAAAAGTCGAAACTAAACAATTACCTTTGGCTTACCTTTGTACTGCAGCTTGAGCTAGCAGGCCACTATAAGAAGGTACGTAATTCCTTGGCACAGTAAGCTCCACCCAAACGCTGGTCATAAAGTTCAAATACAAGCTGTGAGGAAAGTGGTAGTTGTTCAAATATGTAAATAGGACCAGGGAGTCAGAAACCTGTAATGCAGAACAAGGAAACAGTGGAGAGTCATGTCCACTAAAAGCACCTTGTTGGAATGTTTAGTAAACAATTCCAAACCTTAGCATTTATTAGGGATTAAGTCCTATTGAACTCAGAGGGACTTACCTTTGTGCTCTGTAATAGACCGCATATTTAAGATATGTACACAGGAGCCTTGTGGAGTCAGACCAATGAACCATTTAGTTCAGCCCCCTGTTCTCAAGAGTGGCCTACTTTTATCTTGCCTTTCCTCAAATTGGCAGTGTGCATGGACCTCACCCCACCCATTTTATCCCCACGGCAACCATATGGGGCCAAGCCTGAGAGACTATCCAGTTTGCCTCATGCCTGGGCAGATACCTGAACCTGAATCCTCTCCTGGTAAGTGGTGTTGCCAGCTTCTTTTCTGGCGAGGCTCATCTGGCATTTAAAAAATACACCAGGTGGAGTCTCTTATCTCTGGGAAAATACAGGCAATGGCCACCCATTGAATTTCTGCCTGTCAGGCATAAGTTAAAAGCATATTTAATATGTCTCTGGTTTGGTGGGAGGATGGTGATCCTAGTAGCAAACATACCAGCCAACTCCTAAGGGGCCAAATCCCCAATAAAATATTTCAGGGGGCTGCCACCAGCAAGGTCAATGGGCATTGCCATTTGAATGCTGAGCATGTGTGGTGACTTGTGATTGATTATGTGTGGCAGGGCTTACCTGCCCCCTCCCCCAACATTTTACTCAAATTTGTCCTGCTGCTGGTACAGACTAGGATGGGCTACCCCTGAGCTTAACCTGAGCCAGGCCCAGGCCTTGGAATCTAAGAAGACAGGTGAACAAGAGCGCCCCTGCGCATGTACAGAGCGGCCTTCTCGACTGGGGAGGGAGCCGCAAGCAAGCGGCCAGCCCCCAAGGACCCCAAGGGTCTAGGAGACATCGGCAGCTTTCGCAACTCCAGGCCCGGCGCTTCGGATTCTTTCGTGGATCCTCCTCCGCCATCCCCTCGAGCGGCGCCGAAGACCACGAGCCTCGTCCAATTGGGCGGCCGGCGCCGCAGCAGCAGCTCGCCCAGGCCTGCCCCCTAGCGGGCGCTTGGCGAAGGCGCGGCTCGGGCGTCTCCCGCCGCTGGCAGCTTGGCTCCTCGCTGGGCTCCGGGAGATGGGCAGCTGGCGGCCTCGGCTGCGGAGCTCCGCGCGTGGCCAGCCCTGCCCTGCTGCTGCCCGCTGACTGAGCCGCTGCCCGGCTGGCTTCCCCGCCGGCGGCGATGAAATTCCCGGGCTCGGTGCTGGTGTCGCTCTTCCTCTTCGTGGCCGAGACGGCGCTGGCGCTGTACCTGAGCAGCACCTACCGCTCGGCGGGCGACCGCATCTGGCAGTCGCTGACGCTGCTCTTCGCGCTGCTGCCCTGCGTGCTCGTCCAGTTCAGCCTCGTCTTCATCCACCGAGACCTCAGCAAGGACAGGCCGCTCGTGCTGCTCCTGCACATCCTGCAGCTGGGACCCATCGTCAGGTAGGTGGGGGGGGCGGGGGCCCCGATCCCCGCAGGTGCTCCTGCAGGAGAAGGACCGCCCAAGCGGGGAGGGCTGGCCGGGGGCGGAAAGGGGGTCAGGGGAGGGGGTGGCCGCCCCAGTTGCGCTGGAAGAGCAACGCCCCACAATGGCTGTCATACATCTCAGAATGCTGGACACGCACTCGAGTCTCTGAATTGGGGACCAGTTCCAGCCTTATTGTTATTCTTAAAAAGCTGATCGCTTCAATGGTGGATTCTATGCCAAGAGATCTGGATAGGGAATTGTGACCATTAAAATAGCGCAAGGGCTCTCTGTTGGGTCAGATGTGCAAGATAATGGACCGTTTTGTTTATAGTGAAATAAAGGTGTTGGGGTTTTGTGTGTGTAAAGCTGTTTGCTGCATCCATCAGGACGTGGTCTCCTTTTATATGCTTGGAAATCTCCCTCCCTCCCCATGCATGTTAATGGATCTGTACTGTGTGCGGTTAAGGGTCTGTGATGCTTCCTATCTGCACAGCTGCCTGCTCCGGTTTTGCCTGTGAGCAATAACTGGCAGAGAAGCATGCCTGCGTTTGGTCACAGGCACGCCCATCTGTAGAGTGTGCTTCTAGAAAGCTGTATTGGAATAAGGGAGGCAGTGGTGAGAGAGCTGGACTTGAGAATATAACAGGTTCACACATCTTGAGTAGTCTCTACCTTTTGGGATAAAAAAATCCTTCCAGTAGCACCTTTAAGACCAACTAAGTTAGTTCTTGGTATGAGCTTTCGTGTGCAAGCACACTTCTTCAGAAGTGTGTATCTGAAGAAGTGTGCTTGCACACGAAAGCTCATACCAAGAACTAACTTAGTTGGTCTTAAAGGTGCTACTGGAAGGATTTTTTTATTTTGACTATGGCAGACCAACACGGCTACCTATCTGTAACTCTACCTTTTGGGTTGAGTGAAAATATTTCAGCTTGTGAGTAAGACTAAATAAAGAGGAAGGAGGCTGAGTTTCTTGTGGACCACACACAGTTGCTCTTTGAAAATTGAAGCAGAAGAAACTGTCAAACCTATTTTTATCTACTAAAAATATTTATAACCTCCTCTTCAGGCACCTTGTTTTTTGTTAACATAATAATAACGTAATAATGCCAAAATCAAACTGCTTTGATTTTATTATTTTTTTTTAAAATATCCACCCACACACGTCATCATCCTGGAAGCAATTTGCCATTTTCAAGTCTCTCTCTCTCTCTCTCTCTCTCTCTCTCTCTCTCTTTCACCACCCAGAGGTAAATTGTGTTGCTTCAGCATGTATTGTTTCAGCAAGTATTTTCCTAACAAATTATTCTATCGGTTTCCTTTCTGTTTCTGCTGTTTTTAATTTCAGGGAGGTAACTGTGATGGTCGGTTGCAGCAAAAAAAGAGAGAAAAGCTCATGGCGTAATAAAAATGTCTTAGTCTTTAAGGTGCCTTAAGACTTAAACTTTTGTTACCCTTTATTGCTTTTGTTACTCTTTATTGCTCTCTGAATATATCATATCTCAACTTTGACGACATTGTAAGCCACCCAGAATGGATTTTTTTTGCCTAGAAAGGCAGGTTATGCACTTTAACAGAAATAAATAAATTTGATAAATCATTAACTATTGGGCAGTTATCCCTTCAAGCAAAGAAGCATGAGCAGTATTAAGTTTCTTATCAGTTTGTTCCTGAAGCCAAATTGTACATGCAAATCAAACACCAAATTGGGGGTAAAGCAGAGGGAGGGATAACATAGCAATGTTTTACAGGGCCTAATACTGTTATCCAAAACTTTTCTAATATTATTGGATGTATGCCATCACCTGCCAGCAATCCCCTCCTTGCTTTCTAAATAAAAGGTGGGGTATAAATGCAATGTTAATTAATAAATATTAAGCTCTGGAAAAACATTTCAGTCTTCCAAGGTATTCTGCTGTTGACCTAAAAGTTACCATGTTTCAATAAAGTAACTTCAGAGAGTAAGTCCATATACACAGCTGCACATAAGGAGCCTGAACTGGAAGCATTTAGGAGTCCTGCATCAGAGGAATCATTCCATGGTTTCTCAACTGGCCATGGTGATTGTCGGAACTCTTGACATAGGGAAAGCCAGTTAAGTGAATTAGCCATCAAGTTTACACATCTTATTTATACACTATTATACTATGTGTTTCTGATGCACAATAATAATGATTGAAATGTTATTATACAACAATAATACATATTAACTTCCTAAGCAGGCTGCAGAATGTCATTCCTTAAATGTTCTCAAGAACAATTTGGGCAGGGACCTGTCAAGAATGTGTTCTCCATATGATTATGTGATTATGTGGAGTTGTGAAGAGCTTAGTGCAACACAAATATTCCATCAGCAAAAGGATCTCTACCTGCGTAATGGAATGCTCTTCCCCTCTTCTCTCTTTGCAAGTGGACATCCTTGTGCTTGCTGGTGAGGCATGGTGGTTGAGTTCCACCCATGATTTTCAAATCTTAAGAATGGGCTAAAGGGGTGTTTCTCATGCCCACCTTAACTTCTTTCTAATCGGACATCCTACTTAAAAGCAATTGTGAACTTCAGAAAAGTTATGTTAAAGCAACATCTACTCTTGTCCATTTCGCCCCACAGGTGCGTGGAGGTTTTCTATATTTACTTTCATGCAGGCAGAATAGAGGAGCCTTATGTCAGCATCACCAAGAAGAGGCAGATGCCAAAAGATGGACATTCGGAAGAAGTTGAGAAGGAAGTGGGCCAAGCTGAGGGCAAGCTGTTTACACACAGATCTGCATTTAGTCGGGCATCGGTGATCCAAGCTTTCCTAGGCTCTGCACCGCAGCTGACGCTTCAGCTGTACATATGTGTCCTCCAGCAGGAGATGACGGCAGCCAGAAGTATGTATAATTGGTACATTTTTCAGTATTCCATTTTGGTGAGTGTTTAGAGATAGGGATTATGGGTAAGTAATAGCTATATCCTCTCACTTAATGTGCTATTTAGGAAACCAGATGCAGGTGGAAATGGTTAATGACCTACTTTATGGTTGTTTTGGCACCAGGTGAAGAGTTATTAAAATTCCCCCAGCCCTTTTGAAAACCTGTGCTTTTAGCGTTCTGAATCTCTGTGTATGTGCTGTAAATATATATTTATTTGCTTTTACTCTACTCCTTGTTGGAAATGTGTGCGCCAGAAATCTTTAGGATGCAATTTGTTATTTAATGTAGGCTATTACGTTTTTGATTGTACTACTGTCATTTTTGTGCTGAAAGCCAACCAGAGAAAAATGTTATTGAGTAGCTTTACATAAATATAGCAAATAAATTAAGCAGACTGTTTCTCTACTAAGAGTTACAGACTAGGTTATAAGAAGCGGAAAGCCCTTCTACGAATTATAGCAGGGAGAAGAGAACTCCCAACTTCTGTCAGCCCCAGCCAGCATGGGCAAAGGTCAGAGATGAGGGAACTGTGGTCCAGCAACACCCGGAGATAACAGGTTCCCCATCCCTAGGGATGCATCCCCTCCAGTGCTTAATTCATAAAAGTAGAAACAATGAGACCAAGACTCCCCACTCTGTAATATCTCATCCCTAATCTTAGCTGCTTGGAGCATACTAACAGGACATCTTAGAAGAAGAAGAGGAAGAGTTTGGCTTTGATATCCCGCTTTATCACTACCCAAAGGAGTCTCAAAGTGGCTAACATTCTCCTTTCCCTTCCTCCCCCACAACAAACACTCTGTGAGGTGAGTGGGGCTGAGAGACTTCAGAGAAGTGTGACTAACCCAAGGTCACCCAGCAGCTACATGTGGAGGAGCGAGGAATCAAACCTGGTTCACCAGATTATGAGTCCACCGCTCTTAACCACTACACCACACTTAGCCCAGGGGTAGGCAAGGTTTACCTCACCTAGGCCAGTTCACTCCAGAGGAGATCTCTCCGTGGGCCGGACTGCACACACACCCATGATTTCCGGCATCTGCGTCCGTGCAGATACAATTTTCAGTGTCATGGAAGTGAGTCCCCGTGCTGGGGGGGGGACACTTGTTGAGCGGGTGGCTCGGTTTGGGGGTGGCTCATGGGCCGTTTAAATGACCCCCGTGGGCTGCTTGTGGCCCATGGGCCTTAGGTTGCCAACCCCTGTCTTAGCCTTTTTCAAACGTTAACAAACTTCTATGGACACAGACAGCTGGCTACTTGATTTTTAAAACTATGTTTAAAATATTTGCTTGCAGGGATGCTTGGGGAGGAGTCACTAAGAATGCTGATGTTGCAAACAAGCAAAGAGCGTAATTTTGTCTCGCATCAGAAATACATATAATATAGTAAACTGTTCCAGATCTACATTGGGGAATCTGGATATAGAGACAACTTCTTGCGACACATTCTATGTGAAAATTAATTCAAAGGAGCAGCTTGAAGACACCCAGAGTTACAAGAGTATATGTATAGGAAATCCTATTAGAGGTCTGAAATTAACTTTAGCACTTTCAGACTCATGTCCAGAGATTAATTTCTTTAAAGTTAAACAAGTTTCAGGAGTACATTGAAATAGCAGTGAATGTGGCCCTGAAAGATTAATAAACCAAAAATCCTGATGACCGCAGACAATTGGATGCTCTAGGATGCTGGCATTATTTTATTATTTAATTTTATCTATTAGATTTATGTACCATCCTTCAAGGTGGTTCACAAGATAAAAATACAAGATAAAAGCACAAATAATTAGTCAAAACAGAAACAAAATAATAGAAAAAGATTGCTGAGTCCTGAGTTCCCTCTGTGACCCCGTGAGACCCTGTTTTTATTTGTTTAAATCTACAGAATTCCTGTTTTAATATGATTTTATACTACTGTTTTATGTTTGTTTTAATCATACTGTTTATTGTATATATATAGAGAGAGAGAGAGGGAAGTTAAATCTTGCCGCCCTCCTAAATCTCTCATCACACACACACAAATTATTTTTTAAGGTTATGAATTTAAGGTCCTAAATTCAGAAGGGCTTCAGAATTGCGCCTCTTCTGATAATTTGGCTCTTCTGCTATACTCATAATTTATTTCATTTGTTCCATTTAGTTTTGAGTGTGTGGTCAGTTGCCAGTCTTTAGCAAGTATGGAGCAAAGTGTGAAATTTTCATTGACACAGTCAAAAGAAGGTAACTTAGCAGGACGTGCAGAAATTCAGGATTCCTTTGTGCAAGTCAGTCAGGTTGACCGGCCTCCATGGTGGAGAGGCTGTCACAGGGCTGCAGCAATGGGACAAGGGCGGGAACCTGCACCTGCCAAGACTCCCTCAACGGAAGAGCCGCTGAGGGCACGGGAACCCTCCCTTCTGTGGCCCTTGCCAGAGCGGCAGGCTGAGGAGAAAGCAGCATCTCCTCTTTCTCTCCCAGCCACTGGTAGAGGATTTGCTGGAAAGAGGCTGAGGAATGGGGTGCTGTAAGCCCCCGCTTCCTGTCTGAGCCTTGGCTAGGGGTGTGAGGCGGACAGAAGGAGTGATTTGCCTATTCCTGCAGCTTTGGTGGCAGGTGGAGGGGCCGAGTTTCACTCCCCTCCCGTACCTTAAAAAGGAGGCATGTTTGGTTTTGTTATTGTAATGCGTCATTATGATGGTATAGTTTGCTTCTTGAGGATTTGCAACTCGCCATACAATTCCACTTCCAGGTGTGGCCCTCAGGCTGTTCTAGTGCGTCTCCGATCACCCTGACTGCAAAGCCTTGGCACAGTCCCTGACGCCGCCCCAACCAAGTGACCGCCCTGTGCTGCTGCCTTGCTTGGTTGCTCCTTTGATGTATGGTTTGAGTAATAATGGGAGTTGTAATCTGAAATAATCTCCACCTGACATAGCTATGGGAAGGTAACAAAGCAGTTTCTGGCAGGATATGGCTGAAATGAATGGTCTGGAACAAGTCCAGTATTGGTTTAAAAATACATTGAAAAACCAGTTTGAGTGGCAAAAGAAATCCAGTACTTGTATTTTTAAAAAATGACCTTCAAATGTGTGACTTTCAAAAACAACAAAAACCCAAATACCTGCAAAGCAACAATTAAAAAAACAACACAAAATCCAAGCATTAAGACTTCATCAAAATAATATCCACGTTCTTCACTCCACTGAAAGATAATTGCTGTATGTAGATATATTTGGAGCACCTGAATGACAAATGAAATACATTCTTGTAAGGTCTTGTTATTCTGTGAAAGCACTTGCACATTTTTCCCATAACAAGTCAAGGACCCATATTTTAGGAGAAAGCAAGCATTAGATATGAATGGCTAGACTCAACATGTTGATCTAATTTCATTCACATTGCAACAGGATAATCCAAAGAGAGTAGATTCAAGACTACAGTGTATGTGGAACACTATATTAGATTGTATTGAACTTGCAAAGCTTGGTAACAGATTTCATGAGTATGGGTCATCATTCAAAGCTCTACCCACACAGAGGCACCCCAAACACTGTGATGGTTAGTATTGTGTCATTCATCTCTCTCCCTGCCACCCTGTTTGCCCATTCAGTGCAAAGCACCTCAAAGATGTAATTAAGATGTGGAGAACCAGAGGATGTGGCAGAGACACCCCTCTTGATTGCAACACCCTGCCTGAATTTAAAATAAAACCCTAAGGGAATTGGGCATCTGAGTGTTGCCCACAGTTTGAATCCCAGGAAGCCAACTGGCATGTAGTACTCCAGGCTTCCTCAACCTCGGCCCTCCAGATGTTTTTGCTTACAACTCCCATGATCCCTAGCTAGCAGGACCAGTGGTCAGGGATGATGGGAATTGTAGTCTCAAAACATCTGGAGGGCCAAGGTTGAGGAAGCCTGTATTACTCATTGAAGTGTTTACATTTGTGCCTGTGGAAAGGGAACTGAATTAAGGCAGTCACCCTCTGTTTGTTAAGATGAGAAGCATCCCAGAAGGTCCTGGCTCAACGCCTATCTCAACTACAGAATTAGGAAGTTGCTATCTTTTCTTTTTTAGCTGTGGCCCCTCCCCCAAGTGGGCAAAACAGGAATAACACAGTATTATTGAATGAGGAATAATGAAATGCTGCTAGTTAGCACTTTGCACACTTAAAGCTCAGTGACTGAAAGCCTTGAGTTTGCTCTTGCAGCAAATTCAGTACAGCTGCTGAGACTTGAATAGCTTTGTGGTTTGTACCTGATGCTGATGAGAATGCTGGAGTTTCTCTCAAGGCCCAACATGCTAAAATATTGTCCTGGAGCTGCCATGCTCACGGTGTGAACATAATAGTTCAAGGAAAGCCTTTAGCACAGGTCCAAGGAGCATGCATGCATTTGAGGGCCCCAGTTCATTTCTCAGTGTTTCTACATGGTTTAGGCACATGGACTAGGAAAAGTGTGTACCGTACTGGGATAGTGCTTAAGAAGATACTATAAGCTGCATCAGTTTAGGCCACTTGAGTCAGCCACTTCCAATGAAAGCATGTTCCTGCCATACAATGTTCTCTGGCTGCTTTCAGAAATGTTGATTGCCTTCTCTTTCCTCAGGCATCTTCATGGTCCTTTCTCTCCTGTCAATCGTCTATGGAGCACTGCGATGCAACATCCTGGCCATTAAGATTAAGTATGACGATTACGACATCAGCGTGAAGCCTGCTGCCTACCTCTGCATCTTCCTCTGGAGAAGCTTTGAGATTGCCACTAGGGTGATAGTCCTGGTCCTCTTCAGCTCTGTCCTTCAAATCTGGATCCTCCCTGTGGTGCTAGTGAATTTCTTTGCTTTTTTCTTTCACCCGTGGATTCTCTTCTGGCAAAGTAAGTGCACTTTGCCGGAAAATATAGAGAAGGCTTTGAGCAAAGTGGGCACTGCCATTGTCTTGTGCCTTCTCACTTTCCTGTATGCCGGTATTAATATGTTTTGCTGGTCAGCTGTGCAGCTGAAGTTGAATGATTCCGACTTAATTGACAAATCCCAAAACTGGTACAGGCTGGCTTTATATTACATTGTGAGGTTCCTTGAGAATGCTTTTCTCTTGCTGATGTGGTATATGTACAAGACTGATGTTTACACGTATGTATGTGCGCCTTTGCTGGTCTTACAGTTGCTGATTGGCTATTGTATAGCTGTTCTTTTTATGCTCGTCTTCTACCAGTTTTGCCACCCGTGCAAAAAACTTTTCTCCTCCAATATTTCAGAAGGATTGGCACTGTGTTTCAAGTTGTTTTGCTATGTATGCAAACCTCTTGCATCCAGCAACTCTGGGGAAAAGGCAGACTTGAAGACCCCAGACGATACTGTTGACGATGCCCAGGACAGCTGCAAGGCAAATGAATCCTATAATGGAAATGCCCACCAAAGTGTTTCGTCCAATGCCTAGAACTGCTGTCAAGGAGCCACCACTCTCAAGACATGCTTATTTTAGCCCCTGGGTCTGGAAACCTTTCTGGGAAACATCCCAATGGTGGGCGGGTCTAGAGGAAAAAGTGGGCGGAGCAGCAAATGTAAATTTTTCCTTTGTACAGAAGGCTAGTTTCTTCACATACTCCTCTCTCCTTCCTAAATCCAGGCAAGCAAGAGGCATAATCAGAGTTCAAGGGCACATTCCTGCCAAGCAAAAACATTCAAGGTGGGTGTGACTTGGGTGGGGGGTGTAGATTGGGGAGGCCTGGAGGGCCACATATTGGGGCCTCAGGTTGCCACCCCTGGTTTGGGTGGTTTAGAAAGAAGGATGCACTCTGATTATCCCTCTGACCGCCATGGCAGGAGGCACATTTAAGTCCTAGCATTGCAGTGCTGGTATGATAGTTCAGTGTGTGAAGATAATTGGGATTTTAACTGTTGGAAACAGACAGCACCCCCTTATGGATGGGATGCTTCACTGCACCTTGACTTTAGATCAGGGATTTGTAACCTTTGTCCGGGTGGACCTCTGCAAGCCATGAAACAAAAGGCAAGGCAATGACAAAGTGGCTGACTCAAGGAACTTCTTATTTCATGCAAGGACCGAAATTGATCAGTGAAAAGGAGCGTTCAAAACCTCACAGGTTAACAATGTGCTTTAAAGCTTTATACAAACTGGGCTCCTTCACCTGCCACTGAGTGCCGAATTTATCTGGGTTACGTATGACATGATCTCATCCTGACTGCGTGCATTGGAACTGGGAGCTTCTGAATCCATAATGGAAAGTGATAAAATAACTTGCTGTTGATTCAGGCCTTGGCCCCGTCCTGTCAATTTTTCCTTCAAAGTGCCACAAGTGTTGATTCTCTCCAAATAGCTTAAACACTTGGTTTTTAGGTTTGCTTCTGTTGTTGGATTCTGATTGTCTTGGTCAATTACATTTCTGCTTTGTATGATGCTAAGAAAGCTTTGGTGAATGTAGCAGTAGTTAAGGAAGCATTTAGTCAATGAAAATTTTAGCAATGTCTTGCAGTTGATATCCACTCTTTTACATGAATATTTCCAAATGTTTCCATTAAGTCAAACCTACTGATATTACTGAAAATGGGGGGGGGGGGGGCTATTCACTAGAATTATTACATTAAAGTGATTAGGTCTCCAAAACAGTGGCCAGGTTGGCAGAGTGGATTTCGACGTTGAGCATAGGAGGACCTGATCCAAAAGCCAGTGAGCTGCAAAAACCATTGGGCGGGTTTTGAACAAATAATTATATTTGACTGTTTACTGGGTTTGCATCTTGCCTTTCTTCTAAATTTCTCAAAGTGATGATTTGCGGGCTGGTCCTATGCATGTTTACTTGGAAGTAAGTCTTACTTTGTTCAATGAGGCTTATTCCCAGGAAAGTGTACTCCCAAGAGAGAACTGAAGTCTTAACCTCCCAATAATTTTGACTGGTCAAGAGTATCTTTTCCAAGGCCACATCAGTGCTGGCCAGGATCAGTCCGACTCCCAAGATCAACACTCTACTTACCCCACAAGGTTACTGTGAGGATAAATGAAGTAAGAATTGTAAAGCAACTTAATACACCGAACCAGTTCTATAGAAATGTTTAAATAATATTTAAAATGACCTTTGCCACCGCAGTGCCGACAATAGTTGGCACCATGGTAGCTGAAATCCATGGTGCAATTAGCTGGTGCAACGTAGAGTCATCGTTTCTTGCTTCTGGTTTTTATTGAAACACACATAAAAAAGTGCTGGCTTTTGCCCAGTTCTACAACCGAGCAGTATATAAATTTTATAAAATGAATTAAGTGTGTTTGAACAGTGCAGCCATGTAACAGCAGGATCAGGGGGCAAGTTTTAGCGTGAATTAGCATGACAAATGTGTATCTTTATCTTTTTATACAAAATATAATACGGTCACCTTATCTGTGCACATGTAGCAAACTCCCCCTCCTTGATATTCTTATTTTTAAAAAAGAAAAAGAAATAACACCTGGTGGTTATTGTTTTATATCTGGAAAGCTGATTTGTTCCCAGAATAAAATAATTAGTCTCTAAAGAGAAAATGCTGTATGGGTGTTTGTAATTTACCTTCTTTGAGTTTTGAGTTGGGAGTGGAGGGCAGCGCATCACTTGGAACGCAGAATGTTATAGTCAGTAGGAGAAGTTAGTTGAGCTGTTGGTGATTTTATTTATTATTTTCACTTCCTTATTTTATTTATTTATACAAGTATTCCTATACTGGCCTTATAGCCTGCCCGTTGTAAATTATCCTAGAGTGGGTTACAAAAATGTCACAATTAAAACAAGCGCAAAGCCAGAAAACCAGTAAACTAACCAATATCAAAACAGCAGCACAGAACAGCAATGCAGTAGGGAATATATCCACTAAACCAAAAGGCCTGAGTAATGGAATGTGCCTTGACCAATAGTTGAAAGGCATACAATGATGGCACAAGATACACCTTGGAGAGCATGTATTCTTCTACTTGGGGGACCATCACAAAGAAGGCTGTCTCATGCTCTGCTGCCCAGCCAATCACAGAGGGTGGCGGCACTACCAGCTATCCCCTCTGGTTCTCCCTAGGCAGGGTGATGGAGGAGGAGGTGCTCCTTCAGATATTTGGGCCCCCCCAAGTTGTTTAGGGCTTTATACAGCAGTATTCAGTCCTTGGTAGCAAATTGGCAATGAATTTTGTCAGTTGGAGAAGGAGAAAGGAACAAGGATTGGCTGGGAAGCAATGGGTTTAGAGATTTCTAGTGCTTATCACATTCGTCTTAGATCTCATTTTACTATGGATTTGTTTTAGCACTAATCTGAAGCATACTTTAAGCACCATATGACTGTGGCACAGTTAATTCAATTTTATTATATTTTTGGCCAAGAAATTAATTTATCAAACATAACACCTGAGAACGCATCTCTGAGAATATTTAACCGTGCTAGAAGGCTTAAATAATCTTTATGCCTCTGTGCTGCTATTTAAGTGAATATCTGATAGTTAAAATCGAAGGGAAAGTAAAAGAGATAAATTTGTAAGAATTCTGGCTAGCACATATTTTACCTTCACATTAGAAACCAAGAGCATTTGTAAGCAAGAGTATCATACATACAAGTTATGTACCTCAATTTCAGTTAGGTCTGCTTCATAAATGGGGATTTTCCTATGCTTGGATCATCTTAAGTAGAAAAACTGTTGCATATGAAATGCTCAAGTCTCTCAAATAGGAGGTACTGAGGGTCAAACAGGTGAGTCATACATGTCAAGATGTGTTTGGCCAATGTGCTTTGTGTTTTCCCTGTTGCACTGGTCAGATTTTTTTTACTGGTTCAATCTGACACCAAGATTTGAACATAATACCAAACCATAAGTTGGTTCTATGAGGTCAAGCCTGGATGAAGTCTCAGACTTGTGTGCTCCGTCCTTCCCTCCCCTACTGATTAACTGGTTACTAACTGGTTTTCAGCAATCCATCATTTGGCATCATATTCATGCCAGCATACTGTGGTTTGTACTTGCCCATTAAAACGTATCACAGGCCTCCTCTTAGGATTCAAGAATCATATAAATAAATAGAAATTCCAAGTTATAAAGCACAAGAGTTAAAAATCAGTGCTTTATTCAGGGAGTGACATTATCATGAAGAGTGATGGTAAATATTAAGCCTGACTTCTCCATATAGCTTTTTCATAATGTTAACACTACAAAAACAAAAATCCAAAGGTTATGTGTTACATCTGTGCCTCTCATACCTCAATCTCCTAGGCTGACAGAAACAAATTGAATTTAAGGCGCTAAAGGCCAACGAGAAACACACTCCTCAGTAATCAAAATGCAGTTTCAAGCTTCCAGATGACTATAATGAAGATTAATGGAAGAATAATTGCTTTACAGGAGTTCAAATTTAGGCACTGCACCATCTTAATGGGGTTTTTTGGGGGGGGTTAGTGTCTTTACAGCAACATCACAAGAACAGGTATAATAATCTCCAGTGCACAGAACTCCAACTAAATGTGACATTTAGTTATACAAACAACAGAACCTTGTAAAGCAAAGTCCAAGGTAACTTTAAACAAATAAGGTTTCCCTGCCGATAGACTGTTGCTGTCACATAGCAACTGTGAGTTCTGCTCTGAGCCTGGAAACAAAAAATATACTATATGCTTTATTCAAAATGTTTAAAATCTGCTTTCCCCCATAAGTCCCAGTGTTAGAGCTCATAAAGCTGCCATCAGGATCTCCTGAATGTTGTTCTGTCTCCTTAATCGGTTCATTTGCCCCCCACCCCCACCCCCGCTAACTTGAGCTCTCAGGTATGCTTCAGCGAGTATCGTTTCCTTTCTGCATATTTCAGCATAGTGGGCACTATTGTCTTCATTTGTGCAAACTGAAGTCCAGACCCAATTCTGACACACAATCTTGCATACCTCCCAAGTATGATCTGTAGAATCTGGCTGCCAGACTTGTCCTTGATCCTCCAGATATTCCAATATGTTTGGTTGGCATTTGTGCCTTTAATAAGTGGGGGAAAGCAATCTCCGTTCCATGTTTAAAATGTGTGCAGCCCCTGTCCCTATCTTGCTGTTCACCAATGGCACTCTTTCTTCATGCCTGGCGTGGAAACACATTACAATCTCCTCCTGCAATTTGTAGGTCCTGTTTCCTTTTCTTTTGTGTTCCTCCCCACCCCCTCCCCGCTCTAGCCATTTGGTTTCTTATAAATCATTTATGGGAACTCAGCCAGGTTAAAGATTGAGGGCTCACTGCTTTCTTCCTGTGTGTCTTATTGAGGTAGCAGGGCGTGCTTGAAATTCTAAAAGCAGACAAAAAGGGGACACATTGTATATGAATTAGTAGGGAGAGCAGGAGAGAGGGGAAATGGTAAGACATTACACGATATACATCTGATCAGCAGCGTTGTAAATTTCAGTGCTGGGTTTGCTTAAACTCATGCAGCCTATTGCCAAAACCTCACCAATTGTCAAACTGTTCTTCTTGACTGCTTCTGATCATGTACTTTATTTATGCATGATCTACCTTAAAACTCTACTTCTTTTCTAGGTCAGGCTGTATTCAACTTTTTTTTACTAAATGCAAACACAAATACATGGCACACATTTTACCTCTGAAATGTGTATTTTCTTCAGTATTCTCCTTTAACATAATCTGGATTCAAGGAGGTGTGATAGTGAAGACTGACCTCTCTGTGTGGACTAGGGGTGAGTGAATTTGTCAATTTCAGTTTTTCTTAGTTTCTCATTTTCCCACTCTGGAGTTCAGTTCTCTGCATTTTCGCATCAGTTTTTTATATAAATTTGTAGCGACCTCATGAAAATTCATGAGTTTTACTGTGACTTTCTTCTAATATACACATTTCTGCTCAATATGTGCATCTTTGCAAAGCAGTTTTCCCAAATGGAATGCACTGTTTTGTGCTGTTTTAATACCTGCATTTTTGCACACATTACTTGGCCAGAGAACTGCATTGCAAAATTCAGGAAAGTGCAAATATTCTTTTGGAATATTATGTAGATTTGCCTTCGAATGCAAACTGAATCCTATTTCTCCTTATCCCTAGTGTAGACAGAGGGTAGGAGGAGCTGGAGTCAAGTCTGAAATGATTGTCTGTGGGTACAGGAAAACTCTGGTTTTACATAACCAGAAAGAAAAGGCGGGGAAATTCTAAATGAACTAAAATCTTGGCAATACCCCTCTGAGAGGCATTTTCATGTGATCAAAGTGTTGCAAAATCAATGTGAATTTTCCATTTTTTACACAAAACTTTCAATCACCACATCTCATTTGTTAGATGGGGGAACTTTCTGATGAATAGGTTTATGACTGTTACACATGATATGCTGTTCTCTGTACTATGAGGGAGTGGCTGCCATTCAGACAGAGCTGGAAAGAGGTGGGAAGAAGAAATAAGCGCGTTCTTTGATATACATCAAACTTGATCATTGCATTCCAATGAAGAGTCAGTGTGGTGTAGTGGTTGGAGTGTTGGACTAGGACCTGGGAGAGGAGAGTTTAAAACCCAATTCAGTCATGAAGCTTGCTGGGTGGCCTTGGGCCAGTCTAACCTATCTCACTGGGTTGTTGTAGGATAAAACAAGAAGTAGGAGAACCATGTAGACCACCTCAATCTCCCTGGGATGGAAATGCAGTAAATTAAAAATATATTTATTTGAAGCAAATTCCATTGATTTTACTAGAACTAACTTCTGAACAGTAGCACACAGCCTGTTTATTTCAGAAGTACTCTTTTGACAACCAATCTAGTATAAATTAATAAATTCATGATTTCAATTTTATTCCATACTGAAGTAGAAAACAATGTTTTGATGGGCAGGCTTTGGATTTAAGACCACAAGCTTATGGGGCTTATGCGTTGCCCCTAACAGTTGTACGGTGCCTATCAATTTTAGGTGCTCTAATAATAATGAATGTTAAATTGACACGAGAAAGCATTTCAAGCATTGTCTGAAACGAGAGTGATATTTTTAGTTGGCAGCTTAGTTTCTGCCATCTGGCTTTCTTTTTCCAGCTCTGTGGTGTGTGTCTCTGTTCTACTGTCTTCTTGTCTGAGAGAGAGAGAGAGAGAGAGAGAGAGAGAGAGAGAGAGAGCCATGTAGACCAGTGGAGGGCAGTGCAGAGTAGAACCATGCAGCAAAATGAGGATAGGTAGCGAATCATTTAATGAGCTGCTAGATCAGCATCTTACATTAATTTCACTGTTTTATAGTGCTGTTCCTTAACACTCCGTGGCCGGTATTCAGTTGTCTTTTTCTCATAGTAAGTAGACCCACTGGATTTAATGAGCATGTCAAAATTAGCTCTGTTCATTTCAATGGGTCTATTCTGAGTAAAACTTAGTTGAATACTACCCTGTGTGCCTCACATGCATTATCTTTGTAATCCATACAATGCACCTATGTACTTAGGCCAATTATATAGTGTATCAAATAAACAGCATCATATTGTCAGATAATGCATCTGATGAAGCAGATTGTGGTCAGTGGGAGCTTATGCAATAATAATACATTTGTTCGCTCTTTAATGTGCTGCAAGATTCTTCACTAATAAACCCTGGGGTGGAAAGAATGAGGATAGTGGTTTGTTGGATGCAGTAAGTTTATGGCTCAGTTGAGAATTGTAACATCTCCTGCCTCATGCTGTTAACTATTATGCTTGCTCTCTTGCAGGTTTTGTTTCTGTTCCACTCTCAGGACAGAACACTGTACAAGTGTTACATGGGATCTCAAAATTGCATCTGTGTGCCAGCTTTTCTACAGGCAGACTATAATGTGCAGTAGATCTTTAGACTGCTTCTCAGGCAAAATATGCCCCCCAAAGCGGTTTCCATATTATTTGTTAACACATGCACAATACAATATAATATTAAAGCTATTTTATACACCCATTTCCTCCACAGCACTATTAAAAGACAGTGTGAGTCATACAATCATAATGATCAGCATAATTATAATATTTCAGAGCCAGACTACAATACATTCCTTCAGCCAAAGTCATAATTAGCCACTAAAGGCCATGGTTTGTTTTGTTTTGTTGTTTTGTTTTGTTTTGTTTTTAATGTCTTTTTCAAAGCAGAAAGGGGTGGAGATCTGATATCTTGCTTACAGACACATCACAGCAGATACACTGGCAGGCACAGAGTCCCCTGACCCTGCTCCTCAGCTGATACTTCCAGATCAGCAGAGGAGTTAGGCATTGCATTTTCCTCTCCGTCACAGCACTGATTTGGCTGGGGCAGTTGTGTGGTTGCGGGGGGTGGGTGTGAGTGGGATGGGATGTCTCGGAGGCTCAGACCTGGCACCTAGGGCAATTCAGCCTTCACAACTGCTGATCCATTTATATGGATGTGTGTATTGCAGGAGGCTACTTCAAATTCCTGGGAAGTAGACACTAAGAAAAAATCCTTTGTGCATAAATGAAGGTGCAACAAAAGTAGAATTCAGATGATTAAGTTATCTTGTCTCTCTCCATTGTTCTGAAGCTCAGGGTGGAGGGAGACAGGGAATTAAGCAGTGAACCTGCCTGATATAACAAATTATCAGGTGACAGCAGTTCCCCGTGTTGCACCATTTATGTTACTGTACTCAAAAGTTTATATCAAAATCTGCTTGGGGCTGGCGCAGGGGTTGGATGGTGTTGGATGGTGTGCATAAGGCTGCAGATGGAGGGTGGAGTTGGTGGAAATCCTCTCCCCTGCCCCACACCAAATGAGCAACACAATCCAAGCCATTGACCATAGGAGGAAGCAAGCACATTCATTCCTACAATTCATTTCATTCAACAATTCCTTTCATTCATTTTACTAATGTGAAAAGAAACATGTATGATGTATAAGTGATTAGCTAATTGCATGCAAACCGAAACAGGGAAATAGGCTGTGGCAAGCCTGTAAGCTTTCACTTCCTGTGGGGGGAAAGTCCCCAAAACTCACATACCTCAGAACGATCTGTTCAGTGTCTCTCAAGCAGCGATCAGAATGGGCAACTGGATAGAAAATGAGGGACTTTCCATATTTGTCATTGTAAGTACAATAATAATTTTTAATAAGACTATTTTTCTTTCTTTCAGTGATTGCCATTGGTTTATTATCATGCAAACCTCTTCATCAATAAAAGGTGTTTTTTAAAATATATATAAAAAATTAAAATAAAGGCATTGGGTTGTATCCAACTACATTCCACTCTGAAATTAATGTACCTCAGTGGATCTATTCTGTGTGTGACCAGCATTAGATACACATCCTTAATGTGATGGAAAGGAAGCATTCAGAATGAGGAGATTCATCAAAAGGCTTGCATAAGAATGTTTGGTCTGTGAAAAAAGAACAACATTGAATTGAAATGTAAGAAAATATTGTAGCTTTTTAAAATGTTTAGTCAGTTTAGCTTGATTGAAGGCAATCAATAAATAACAAAATATTCAATTGGAAGGGGCGGTAAACTATGTCGGGCATGGAAACCACAGCTTACAGAAGTCTTACAGAAGTTTTCCACCTTTCTGGCGAAGTTCTTGATGCTACCTTCCAACCAAAAATCCATTAATGCGATTAATCTAGCCATGGGTAATAGAAGGGGCTCAAAGTCTCAGAAAGTAGAACTATGTATGAATTTTTATAATCTGTGTTGTACACGGATGAGTAGCTTTAAATACAATTTTTATGTTATTGTACAGTATTTTCTTTATGCACTTGGTTTTAAATATATGTAACCTTTGTGTATGTTCTGGAACTGAACATCACTTTAATAAAAAATTTATTACAAAGTTGATAAATAAATGGGGGGGCTACACTGCACATGAAATATATACTATCCCTAATTTGCAATTTACCGCTTACATTTTAAAAAATGTTATTAAATAACAATCTCATTGTTTAATATGCACAGTGATCACATGGAACTGATAATTATCAGACTGTTTAGATTAAGTTGAACAAGAATTGATGTCAAAATTCCTGAGATGTTCAAACTAGTTTTGACAAATCTTTGAAAAGTTGTGCTCGTCTCATGTTAAAACTGGTATGATTTATGACTGGAGAAAGGGGTATTTACCAGAACATGGAAGATTTCCTCATAACCATGGGTGTTTCAGGGCTAGTTCCACATTTAACAAGACTTCTGTAAAGTTTTCTCTGGAGAAACAAATTTCTGCATCAATGGGCTTCCTAGGGTGGCAGCAGGGTGGCCTTCCATGCCAGGAAAGTTGGCACCAGCATTTAATAACACCCTTGATGTGGCAAGGCTGTGTCATTGGGCATTGTTGAAAATGCAAATGGCTACCACCACCACCACCCCGTCCCAGCTCCTAGGGCAGTTGTCAGTGCAGTTGAGATCCTAGCTGATTCCCAAGGGTATTGTGAGCATTTCCCTTTGCCAAATAATTTTAGAAAATTAATTTGATCCAGTTCTGATCATTTGTTCTGTATTTTATGTTGTTTCAATTATTTTATTGTAAGTTGCCATGATTATTTTTTTAATGAGTGGGTAGTTTATTATTATTAATAATATTAATAATAATAAAACACTCTGTTCCCTAGGAAGAACAGACTCAAAAGTGTTCCAGTTTAAGTGTTCCAATTTAAACTCTTGATTTCTCAGCAACTGAAAATAAATTAAGATCATACATTTTTTCCCTTCAGATTGTGTGGCTGGCTATAAATATCTTCCTCTTCTGGTGGTACTACTTGGTATATGACCTTGGAAGGGAATACATCTATACAAGAGAACTTCTTGGGGTAAGTACTAGATGCATATTTACTGTAAAGGTAAAGGGTAAAGGGACCCCTGACCATTAGGTCCAGTCGTAGACGACTCTGGGGTTGCGGCGCTCATCTCGCTTTACTAGCTGAGGGAGCCAGCATACAAGTTATGTGACCAGCATGACTAAGCCGCTTCTGGCTAACCAGAGCAGTGCATGGAAACACTGTGTATTTACTGTACACTGATGTATATTTACTGTACCTCTGTCAAAAGAATGTTAATTTATGCTGCATCTGAGGCCTCCTTAACTGGGTGTAAGTAAGCCCCATTGAATTCAATAGGACCTACTGCTGGGTTAGACACAGACCCCATCTGCACTAGACATATGAAGCAGTATTATACTTTTTAAAATAGTAATGGCTACCCCACCCCAACTGTAGTTGGTTTCCAGGCAACTCTGAGAATGCATGAGAAATGTGAGGAAAAATTGATTGACATGACATCATATAACCTCCCTGTAAACAAGTTGGGATAAATGACCAATAAACAGGTAATCCTAGAGCAATCGTGGTTTCAACTTGACTATTCAAAAATGCAGCAGTCCGGGATGTTCCCACCCATTCACTTTTAAGCAATCATAGAAGTTCCAGTATGGCCACTTCCCTTCCTTGCTTCCATTTCCCATTTTCTTCTCTCACTTCTTGTCAGAATGAACTACCAACTCAGCTGTGACTCTCAAAAAGATGTTTGTTATTTGGAAATGACTGTGGTGATTTGGCAAGGCCTCCAGAGATCAGTTGTAGGAACATTATGCAAAGGTTCACCTCCATGATTCTTCTAAGATCAAATTAGACGTTGTTGGTCTAGGCAACTCTTATCAGACTCAGCTAGCATGGCCTGTGGTCAAGGATTATAGGAGTTGTAGTCTCACAATATCTGGAGGGCCACAGGTTCCCCATCCTTGGTGTGGAGACTGTATTTTTCAATTTTATCATCTTCCAAAACAGTTTTTAATTAAAAACTAAACAAAGAGAAATATCACATTTAGCATATGAAAATATTTCCTGTTCAAGTGTCTGTGCCATTACAACAGGTTTAAGTTCCCCAGTGGGACAAAAATAAACCAAACAGAGAGAATAAAATTCCTTCACACGTACTCACTCATTCCAAGCTTGCAACACAAGTTTTATTTTAAACTGTGTGTGTATGTATGGGGAGAGCAGGGTTGGCCCCACTGGTAAGCAGAGTGAAGTAGCTGATTTGGGGCAATATGAAAGGAAAATTAATTATTATTTATTTATTATTATTATTATTATTATTATTATTATTATTATGTATTTACTCACAGTGAGAGTAACTTTTGGAATTTTATGCCTCAAGTGCCAAAAGTAACTTGGCCTGCCTTGGGTACTGTATATCTTGACTTGGGGCCTGGGTGTCAGGAGGGACATTTCTGCCTCAGGCAGCAAAATGTATTGGACTACCTCGATGGTACATCAAAATGTACTTCAAGGTACATCAAAATGGAGTGCAAAGAAGAGAAGGGATTTTGGGGGGTGCCTGGTAAGATCCCCCCCTTCTGCTTAAGCATGTGCTTGAAGTTATTTCCCTTCCCATCTCAAAAGAAAGGTAACCTTTTTTTTGAGGTGAATACTGTAAGGAAATGTTTCATCTGGGCTCACTTAAAATGAATTCACCCCACCAGTTGAGGTGGCAATTTACCAGGTAATATTCTTGCCTCCATTAGAGGTATGGAATTCACCTGTGGTAGCCAGTTGACTAGACGTGTTATCTTCTGCTAAATCTGATCATGTAAATTAGCTTTCTATAAACCATTTTGCAATAGACGATCTGTCCTTCCATTTAGTCCAATTCTCGTTTTCTTCACGTTCATATATACTGGTCTGGCATCCTTAACGTTGGTGTACCTGGAACATAAAGGTTCAGATTAGTTTTCTACCTCTCTTCCAATTTATTCTTCAGATAATGCTGCTTAGTTAATTTGAATCCTGTTGTCTTACATTTTAGCCTTTCCTGGCCCTGGCTCGGGCACCTGCAGCATGCCTGAATTTCAACTGCATGCTGATCCTGCTTCCTGTCTGTCGAAATCTGCTTTCCTTCCTCAGAGGCTCCAGTGCGGTAAGATGGAGAAGTATTTTCCATTGCTAGTGATAGTAAGCAACCTACAAAATTGTGCTTGTTCAGTGCAACTTTTGTTACAATGAATGAAGTATCTGTGAACATATTCACCTGATCTGTTTCTGTGATGAAAGTATGAGAACATTCAGTGTTGATTCATATTTCTTTCTGTCCTTTTGACACAAAATGCAGGAGAGCTTTCAAAATATGTTTGTTCCCTGTCAAGAAAAACTCCAGATATTACTGCTTTTAGACAGTTGGCTTCACACACTGACAGCCAGCCAGGACAGAACGGGGGCGGGGGGGGGGGCTACAATTTTGAGAAGACCTACTCTGTGTCCTCCTGGTTAGAGGCAAAGGGGAACCTTTTGGTAAAGATTATTGAAATGGGACCTACATTTCCCATCTGCCCTGGGCCTATTACAAGCTGTGCATTGCCCTGCAGCCAGCATGCACACAAAGGGAAGCTGCAATCACACTTTGCTGGCAAGAGCACCAGCATGTTAAACATTAGCAGAAGGCAAAGATGGGGTGGTGGCCCAATCCTCACCTGACTTGCAGTAGATTGCATCACTCAACCTTACTGAGAAGCAGAAAAGGAGTGGTTGGTGCAGTGCAAATCAGAGGTCAGATGAGCCCCGCTGCCCCAGTGTGCCATCCACTACTGATAATAAACTTTTGAATTCACAAGTTATGTTTTTGGATGCAAAGTTGTTTTTTTAAAAAAAAACACACAACTTATATTCATACCTTTAAATGTTAGTCTGTGAGAATTCTCTGTCACATTATTTTGGAATGCCAAGGGTGACCTTAAAGTCAGAAATATGAAACAGGTAAGAAAAATACATTGGACTGTTTTGATTACAGTGCTTTCCAGAAGAGTGGTGTGCTTTGATGGATTCTTCTCTTTGGCAAAAGGAATTCTCTGCCTGATAATTAGGCAGCATTTGCCTGTAACTTGCACTGTAATGTAATAAGCACCCAGTATCTCATGGGAGTCCAGCCACTGCGGTTCTTATAGGAGATAGTATTCCTGCCTCATTACTCTTTATCCCCCCCCCCCATTGTTTTGATTACTTTTGAGCTTGTTAAATCTATCATTAACCCAGGACTGACACACATAAATTAAGAAATCATATATAAGAAAGCAAACATGCTCAGTTCATCAACAATGATGTCTTCATTACAAAAACAAATAGTCAGATCAGCTCAGCAAGAACATGCTAGTTGTATCAGCTACTGGTAATGCAAGCTCCACTGCCCCCCATAATTGGGCTTCCTCATTCACTTAAGTGGTGATATCAGCTCTGCATACAGAGGAACACACTTAGCAAATTTAGGATCTGGCTACAAGAAATTACTGGATTGGATCAAATATGTCCATTCTTTATAAGATAGCATAGCAAAGAAAGAGATAGTCATGCACTGTGTGTGCTTTTTTTTGTTTTAAGCCTTCATTTTTCCAGCGTCATCTTGAATTCAAAAAGACACAGTATGCATTTAACTTAGCAGAGTTGCATGGAATATGATTCTTCTTAGTTTTAGCAAAGCAGCTTCTAAATACCATCGACCAAAGCAGCCATATTACTCAATATCTGTCCAAGCTAAATCAGGGAACAAGAAACTTCCTTTACTGGCAGAACTATGGGGAAAATAGCTCTTTTTCCAATTTTGGGGATTAATTTCACTTCTACTTTCACAAGTAACTTCTAAATTTTCCAATAAGATTTTCTTTACTGAATGAGACAAAAGCAGAAATAATGGCCACATTAACACCAAATATCCACCCTCTCAGATTCTCATTTGTTGCTCAGTCCTTACAATGCATGGGTTGACAAATTGTGGCCATTCATTCAGCACCCTGTCTGTTTGTTTACTAGATTCTGATACCACCTTTCAACAAAAGGTTCTAGGTTGGTTTACAGAGAGAAATACAAAAACCATTACATTCAAAACCATAAGATACAGTTCAGACAGTAAAACAACAAGGAATCGGCTGATATATAAAATCATAGAATCATAGAGTTGGAAGGGACCCAAGGATCATCTAGTCCAACCCCCTGCAATGCAGGAATCTCAATGAAAGCATCCATGACAGATGGCCATCCAACCTCTGTTTAAAAACCTCCAAGGAAAGAGAGTCCACCACCTCTTGTGGGAGTCTGTTCCACTGCCGAAGAGCTCTTACCATCAGAAAGTTTTTTCAAATGTTTAGTCAGAATCTCCTTTCTTGTAACTTGAAGCCATTGGTTCGAGTCCTACCCTCCAGAGCAGGAGAAAACAAGCATGCTCCCTGTTCCATGTGATAGCCCTTAAAATATTTGAAGATGGCTGTCATATCTCCTCTCAGTCTCCTGATATATGCAAAGTTAATGGTAGTTAAAACTGTTTTCAAAGCCTGCGAGGGTCAAAATGTATTTGCCTGGCACTGTGAAGAGAAGAGAGGTACCTAGGCAGGCTCTGTAGAGAGACAGTTCTATCTTGGCCACAACTGAGATAGTTTATTCCTCAGCTGCCACCAGCCTCAGACCGGGAGGCAAGGAGCCCTGGAGGATGGTCTTTGTCCATCAGCAGGTTCATATGGGAGAAGGCACTCCTTTAATGTAAGCATGCACTTTAAAACAATTATCAGCTATGGGTGAAATATCAGATTGTTATGTTTCCCAGCAAGGGATGATTCTGCGTTGTGATGAAAACCCCCATTGGAACTCTTTAGGGAAAAAATAGTATATCATCTAATTCAAGACTGAATAATAGCGTATAAATATAGGCTTTCATTGTCTTACTTCAGTATTTGATTTTACAAAGAATCTTCTTTTAATTAAGATATAACGTGGCTGGTATGAATTGGTTACTTCACTCCCCCTGCCCCGCCAAGGTGGCAGAATAATTTATTCTGAAAAGGTGGGAATGTACTGCTTCTTCACTGTTTTTATAGTAAAATTTTGAGTCAGAGGACATGGGAACACTTGCTGGCTTCTCTGGCTTGGTGAATGCATTTTTTTCTGAACCCCCAGCTTGGAATCCAGAATAAGCAAGCATACTCTCTTGCAACAACTTCATCTCCATATTACATTGTTAACATACCAAGCTGGTTTTTAGCCACTTTGTTGTTATTATTCTAGCAAGAAATAGCTTTGTTTATCAAATTGTATGTTCACACTTCTTTCACCAACGGGATCTCTGCTGAAACTTGGTAATATGCAAATAAATGTATGTAATCAGTTAAAGGCAGGTAAACAAATGGTTTGTAGCCTTCCCCCCCCCCCCCAATAAGCATCTCATCAGAATTTTCCTGGCTTAGGTTAATCTCTTCACACTTCCTCTTTTAAATCGCTAGTGCTGCTCAGTACGTGTCAGAAGACAGTTGGACAGGAACCTCACATTTCACAAGCTGGTGGCTTGGGCGATTGCACTCCATACCAGTAAGTGTTCTGAAACTGAATTAGGAAGAAGCATTGTTGGTTTTAGTGACTCCTATGAGTGTAGCATTTTGCAGCAAGGGTTCAGAAAGTGAAGGGTCAGAAGGTGTGATGGGACGATGAGCTGCTTGTGTGTAAAATCCTAGTCCCTCAGAGTTTGGTCAAGTTTGCAAACCTCTGTCTGTAACGGAGCCCCTTAAACATGGCTCCGTCAGTCGCTGGCAGATTCCGACAGTGGTTGCTTTCGGAATCGCTTCCAACATAAAAGCTCCTTAACGGAAACACGTCTTCTGGACTCTCTGCGTGACAGTTTCCGGCGAGGAGTGGGTGTCCCTACAGGAGGTCCTGAAACCTCCCCACTGTTTTCGCTGGAAGTGTCTCTGAGCCATCCCTCCAGCTCCCTTTCCCTCAGCCCAGCTCCTCTCCCCCTACTGGTTCCCTCTTCAGCTGCTGAGTCTCTCCCAACCTGTGTGAGCCCTTTCACTTCCCTTCCTTCCGATGGCAGTTCCCTGACATCCACCTCCCCTCCAGGGCCCCCTTCATCCCCTCTCGCCCCCTCCTCTACGGGCGGTGAGGAGGCAAAACCCCGGAATGAACTTCCTTCATCTTCCGATGTCCCGAACACTTCTCTCCACCTGTTGAGGTTCCTGGTCTCGAAGTACTCCTCCTCCTCAGAGTCCATCTCCCCTTCCCCTTCCGATTCCGAGAATCCTTCCAACTCCTCCTCCTCATCGGTGGTCCCAAAGTATTCCCTCCGGAACCTCTCCACAGGCTGAGGTTTCCTTGGGAACCTTTGATGGAACGTTTCTATCAATACCTCGTCATTGATATCTTCTGCCATTACCCAAGTGTTTTCTGACTCCGGTTCTCCTTCCCACGCTACCAAATACTCCACCTGATCCCCCTTCCATCTGGCGTCGAGGATTTCTGCCACATGGCTGCTGCATTCCCTTTCTTCTATGACCGGTCCCCGAGTGGCCATCCCTTCTCGTCCCCCCTCATACGGTGACAGTAACGACCTGTGAAATACTGGGTGCAGTTTCATGTGGTTGGGTAACCGGAGCCTGAAAGCCACTGGGTTGACCTGTTGAATGACCTCAAAGGGACCCAATCTCCTGGGTCTTAATTTCTTACAACCTCCTTTGAACGGCAACCCTTGGGTTGACAGCCACACCCTATCTCCCACCCTTATGGTTTCACCTTCCCTTCGGTTCTTGTCTGCCTGCCTCTTGTATTCTTCCTTCGCCCTTTCTAAGTTGAGTTGGAGCTGACGATGGATTGCTTCCATTTCTTCTACAAAATGCTCGGCTGCCGGGACACCCCATCTCTCCCCTTCTCCCCCTGGGAAAGCCCTGGGATGACACCCATAATTAGCCAAGAAGGGGCTCATCCCTGTGGACACATTCTCGGCATTGTTGTAGGCAAATTCCGCCAGCGCCAACTTTTCTACCCAGTCATTCTCTCTGTCATTGACATAACACCTCAGGTATTGCTGGAGGACCCCGTTTGCTCTTTCCGCCTGCCCGTTGGTTTCAGGGTGCCGGGCAGTCGAAAAGTTGACCTCCACCTGCAGTAAGCTCATGAGCTTCCTCCAGAACCTGGAAGTAAATTGTTTTCCTCGGTCTGAGACCACCCTCAATGGCACCCCGTGCAACCTAAAAATGTGTTCTACAAATAACTTCGCTGTCTCTTCCGCCGTGACTGCATGCGAGCAGGCTACAAAGTGGCACATCTTTGTTAGTAGGTCTACCACCACCATGATGGCTGTTTTCCCCTTGGACTTCGGCAGATCAGTCATAAAATCTATCGACACTGCCTCCCAAGGTCGTTCTGGGGTTGGTAAGGGTTCTAATAGCCCCGCCGGTGCCCGCCTCTCCCCTTTGGCTCGCTGGCATTGCTCACACCCTCTTACATACTCCCGTACATCTTCCCTCACCTTAGGCCACCAAAATTCCCTGGTGACCAACCACATGGTTTTGTGTTGTCCAAAATGCCCCGCCGTGGGGCTGTCGTGCAACTGCTTGAGTACCCTCCCCCTTAAGTCTCCTTCAGGGATATACAGTGCCCCTTTGTAATACAAAGCTCCATTTCTTTCCTCGAAACCCCCTGGTTCCTCTCCCTCACCCCTAAGACCTCTGAGCTTATTCTGGGCGTATTCATCATTCTCTGTTTCCTCTACCAGTTCTCTTTGTCCCACCAATGCCGCCCCACACACCCAGCGGTCCTCTGGAATGACATGTCTCTCTTCGGGTGCTCCCTCCTCCTCCAAATATTCAGGTTTGCGTGAGAGAGCGTCCGCCCTAATGTTCTCTGGGCCTGGCACGTAACAAATCTCAAAGTTAAATTTGGAGAACTCCTGGGCCCATCTCACTTGCCGTTGGTTGAGCACTCGTGCCGTCCTCCAATACTCTAGGTTCTTGTGGTCAGTGCACACTTGCACCTTATGTTGTGCGCCAATTAGCAGGTGCCTCCATCTCCGGAACGCCTCATGAATGGCTAGTAGTTCTCGGTCATACACCGTGTAGTTCCTCTCGGATTTGTTCAGCTTTCGCGAAAAAAAGGCACACGGTCTCCACTCTGACTCCTCCTTCCCTGGCTGCAGAAGCACCGCCCCAATCGCTCTGTCTGATGCGTCAGTTTCCACTCTCATCGGTTTTTGTAAATCCACATGCAGGAGTTGTTGTTCCGAGGCGAAGGCCCTTTTTAGTTCCTCAAATGCTCGCTCCGCCTCCTCAGTCCAAACGAACTTCTTCTTACTGCTGAGACAGTCCGTAATGGGCGCCGTCAGGTGGGCAAAGTTTCGGATGAACTTACGATAGAAGTTCCCAAATCCTAGGAACCTCTGCACATCCTTCCTTGTTTTGGGTGTTTTCCATTCCAGCACCGCCTGGACCTTGCCGGGATCCATGGCCAATCCCTTGTCTGACAGGCGATACCCCAGGAATTCCACCTCCTTGGTATGAAACTGACACTTCTCCAGTTTCACCCACAGCTGGTTGGCTTGCAGCCTGCTCAACACTTCTCTGACGTCTCTCACATGCTGCTCCTCATTCTCAGAATACACCAACACGTCGTCTAAGAAGGCCACACAATTCTTGTAAAGCAAAGGCCCCAGGACGTGGTTCATAAACGATTGAAAGCACGCGGAGCCTCCTTGTAGGCCGAAGGGCATAACTAAATATTCAAATGCCCCCAAAGGGGTGAACATGGTGGTTTTCCATTCATCCCCCTTCCTTATTCGTATCAGGTTGTACGCCCCCCTTAGGTCCAGTTTAGTAAAAATCTTTCCCTTCCTGACCCTTGTCAAAATGTCGTCAATCCTGGGCATAGGGAAAGCCACTGGTTCTGACACTGCATTTAAGGCCCTGAAGTCACACACAAGCCTCGGCTTGTTCGTGTTTTTTTTATCCACAAAAAACACTGGGCTGCCCCCCACCGCCCTGGACTCTCTGATGAACCCTCTCTTCAGGTTCTTGTCAATGAACTCTCTTAGCTCCTGCATCTCTCTGTCTGACATGGCGTACAGCTTGCCTACAGGGAGCTGTGCCCCAGGGAGTAAATTGATTTGACAGTCAAAGGGTCTATGCGGGGGTAATTGGTCAGCTTCCCTTTCGCTGAAGACGTCGCGGAGATCTGCGTATTGTCGTGGTACCTTCACGTTCTCCGTTACTTCAGTCCCTGCTAGGGTGGCTTGGGCCCCTGCCAAACCCTTTCCCTCTTTGCAGTGTTCTAAGCAATGTGCTGAACCAAAAGAAACCACTCTCTGATGCCAGCCCACCAGCGGATCATGTAACGCTAGCCAGCTCATCCCCAATATAATGGGAGCTCCTCCCAAGGTGGCCACATTAAACGCTATCAGTTCGGTGTGCCTTGCCACCTTCATTATCATTGGGACGGTCTGCAAGCTGACTTCTCCTCCCAACAGCTCCCTGCCATCGATCGTGGTCACCTGCAGGGGGTTGCTTAAAGGGATCGTCTGTATCTGGTGTTCAGCTGCAAACTCTTTGCTCATGAAATTGCAGGAGCTGCCTGAGTCCAACAGCGCCTTTATCTTTAGAGGGTGTCCGTTTGGCAGCTCTAGCGCCACTTCTATCACTAGGGCGGGTTTAGGAGGTTCTGGCGTGGGCACTTTCACTGCTCTTTGGCCTGACTGCTGTGCCCCGACGGTGGCAGCCAGGCGTTGGCTTTTACTTGCTTCGGTATTTCTTCCTCTCTTCCCTCCACAGCTCCTACCATCCCTTGCCATTCCTTCCTCTGGGGGCAGACTCTGGCAAAGTGACCTGGCTGTTGGCAGAGATAGCATTTCCGGGCGCCTTTTCCCTCCTTCTTTCCCCCCTCACTGGGCTTTGAAACTGCGCGCGCGCGCGCTGTTCCGATTTCCATCGGCTCTGCCGGCGGGAAAGTTGGCTCTGGAATGTCTGGAATGCGGAACTCCTTCCAACGTTCCCCCTTCCCTTCCCGCCTCTCCAATGCTCTCGCCTCCTGGCGCGCTCCTATGGTCAGCGCTGAATTGGTCAGCTGGTCCATAGACTCCGCCCTGGGCGCCCGGGAAAGTTCGTCTTTCACAGCCGAAGAAAGCCCTTCTTCAAAAAGCATTTGAATGGGTTCCGCCGATAGATCCCACCCCAATTTATGGATCAACATGGTGAATTCAGTCCAGTACTCACGGACAGATCGGCTCCCCTGTTTGCAAGCCATTAACTGTCTGCGGACCACTCCCTGTTCAATATCGCTGGAAAACATCAGATCCATGGCGCGAAAGAACTTCATCGTGTCCTTTAGGACGTCACTATTCGCTGCCATCAGGGGTCTAACCCAGTCTCTCGCCCCCTTTTCAAGATGCCCAATCACGAAAGCCACTCTTGATTCCTCGTCAGGGAATTCATCAAACTGCAGATTGAGGGCATATTGCATCTCTGTCCGAAAGCCATGATAGTCTTTGGGCTCCCCCCCAAACTTCTGCACCAATCCTGGTACCTTTCTGACGAGCTGGGTGTCTTTCCCCTTTTTGTCTGCATCCTGAGCCCTCCTCTCCTCAAGCCTCGCCGTCTGCAGCGCTAGCTGGACCTCCAACACCCGGTACCTTTCTTCCAGGCTTGGACCCGCTCCAGCTCCTGCTTCTCCGGTTCCGGCTGGGTTGCTCATGATGCCTTCTCCTGCACAAGCTGCTCACGAAGACTGTCGGAATGCTGTGATGGGACGATGAGCTGCTTGTGTGTAAAATCCTAGTCCCTCAGAGTTTGGTCAAGTTTGCAAACCTCTGTCTGTAACGGAGCCCCTTAAACATGGCTCCGTCAGTCGCTGGCAGATTCCGACAGTGGTTGCTTTCGGAATCGCTTCCAACATAAAAGCTCCTTAACGGAAACACGTCTTCTGGACTCTCTGCGTGACAGTTTCCGGCGAGGAGTGGGTGTCCCTACAGGAGGTCCTGAAACCTCCCCACTGTTTTCGCTGGAAGTGTCTCTGAGCCATCCCTCCAGCTCCCTTTCCCTCAGCCCAGCTCCTCTCCCCCTACTGGTTCCCTCTTCAGCTGCTGAGTCTCTCCCAACCTGTGTGAGCCCTTTCACTTCCCTTCCTTCCGATGGCAGTTCCCTGACAGAAGGTGAAGGAAGGTGTCAGTGGAATCGTTTCTAGAAAATATTGGGGCTGGGAAGAAAGTAAGTGTTTTCTAAATAATAAGGACATTTATTTATTAAGTGCTGCAAGTCACCAGAGCTTGATTTAAACCTTTAAAAACATAGGAATCCTGACCCTCCATAGCTATTTCCATCACATTTAGAAATACAAAATGAAGGGGGGAGGGAGAGGGTAGGGACCCAGATACAAGGCCACTAGGCCGTACTCTCACACTTACAGTTCAGCGGGTTCAGTACTTTAGCACTAAACTGATAAAATCAGTTCCCCTACCTTTGTCATGTCATATTCCCTGCACAGTAAGTGCACTTGTTGACTCTGAAAGTTCTTATTCTTACTTCCTTTCACTTCTGCCTAAGACAGACACCTGAAAATCCCACTGAATATTATTAAGTGCTGAGGTCAAATTAAAACTGTTGCTGGCAGCTGTGGTGGGCAGCAGATGTGGGGGGGGGAGGGGTAGAGCAGAAACAGTTTAAGAACCAATGGCTGTAATCACATGTCTGTTTATTCTGTTTTCATAACTTCTCCCTGTTAAATTCCACATGATGGACCATCACATGATGTAAAAGCCACTTATGGAACTATTTTGAAAGATAGTGCAAGTTTAGTGCTCATTTCTGTGCTACTTTCTTCCAGGAAAAAAAATCTTGTTTGCAAATAGTATGGAAATGGGTGCTAAACTTGCTGGAAGTGGCTTTATGGTTGTGCAAAAACTTAACTATAATGTGGAAATGCACAGTTAGGGAAACATTGTGAAAACGGAATAAACAGCCATGTGAATGCAACCTAAGAATACCAAGGTTTGTCACTTGTACTTTTTCCAAATCTATGTTTCTGAGTGAGATGAGAGCAGAACTAAGGACTAAGTTAACACCAAATATTCTTATTCTGCCGAAATGGTCTTTGGGCTGTCCCTCAATCCTTACAGCACAGGGTTTAACTAATTAATCTGTTGAAGGGCCACAGTCAGCATCGCCAGCAGTCAGGGATGGAGGAATTAAATTACAAACTCATGGAGCGCATCTACTTTGTGGACAAGATAAAAGGCTGCACATTTTCTACCTGCAGTAACTGATAAGAGGAGAAAATTCTTAAAAGAGAATGCTGTGCCTTGTCAGAATTTTGAGGGTTTTTTATGCTTCCATTCATTTAAGTTTTGTATAAGTTTAATCAGATTTGCATGAATTCTTTTCATCTTCTCCCATTTTACTTAAAAAATTTCATTTAAAATAGGAGCAATCTTTCCTTTTGAAAGGGGCATGTCATAACATCTGTCAGGAAAAATAGGTATTTGACGTTTACTGTCTTGTGGTTTATTTAGATCTGATTAAACTTCTGTTGATGTCACCTTGTTTGTTTCATATTGCTATAAATTTACGTTTTGTGATTGTCTGATGGCCAGATACAAACAAATGAATCTGAATTGTAGCCCACAACATCTGGAGAGCAGCACTTTGGCTACCCCTGTACCACATTATTCTAACACCTTTTGGATATGTCTTTATGTTTTTATTTTTAAGCAATCCATACAATTGCACATTTATTTAATGTTGAACGGTTGGTGGATGCTCGCACTGAACAGCAAAGAACCCTTAAGACTGCGCTGTCTGATTTGGGGGATATTCCTGGAGACTCTTACCTGAATTTTGCACGATCTAAATTTGAGGTAAGCAATCACATTTCTAGAGAAACAATTAATTAGTGGTGGTTGCAGAGAGATAACTTTTTTTTCCTTCTGCAACTACTTTTGTTCCATTATAATGCTGTTTGCATCAAAACAGACTTGGTCATTGATGACCATCAGGGGAATGTGACCCTGTTGGTTCTCCTTGACCTCTTAGCAGCTTTTGATACTGAGGACCATGATGTTCTTCTGGAACAACTCAAGGAATGGGAGTTGGGTGTACTTTATTACACTGGTTCTGCAGGGTTGCTACCAGAAAGTAGTACTAGGAGACCATTGATCAGCACCATGGCTTGGGGACTGTGGGGTCCCACAAGGTTTCATTCTGTCTCATCTGCTAATTACCATCTATAATATGAAATCATTGGGAGCTGTCATCCAGGCATTTTAAGCAATGTCATCAGTATTTTGGTGGCACACTGCTGTATCTTTCCTTTCCACTGGAATCATAGAATTGTAGAGTTGGAAGGGATCCAGAGGGTTTTCTAGTCCAACCCCCTTGCAATGCAGGAATCTCAATTAAAGCATCCTTGACAGATGGCCATCCAACCTCTGCTTTGAAACCTTCAAGGAAGGAGAGTCCACCACCTCTTGTTGGAGTCTGTTCCACTATCAAACAGCTCTTACAGTCAGAAATTTCTTTCCAATGTTTAGTCAGAATCTCCTTTATTGTAACTTGAATCCATTGGGTTATAGTCTCAGGTACAGGAGAAAAGAAGCTTGCTCCATCTTCCATGTGACAAGCCCTTTTCATATTTGAAGATGGCTATCATATCTTCTCTCAGTCATCTCTTTACCAGGCTAAACATACCCAATTCCTTCAACCACTCCTCATAAGGCTTGGTTTCCAGACCTCAGGAGAGTCTGTGAAGATGCTGGACAAGTGTCTGGAAGCAGTGACATATGGGGGCAATAACCTGGAACTGAATCCTGATAAGATACAAGTGTTGTGGGCATATCTGGGAATTAGATGTCTGTTCTGCACCTCCCTGAAGGAACAGTTTGGAATCTGGGAGTAATCCTGGATTCTAACTTGTCACTTGTCAGTTTCAAGTGCCTTCAGTGGCTAGGGAGTGCTTATGCTAAGCTTAGGCTGGGTCTCTAGCTGTGGCTGTCGCCGGATAGCCTGGCCTCAGGTATCCGTACTCTAGTGACCTCCTTGCTTGGACTATGGTAATGCACGCTACATGGGGCTGCCCTTGAAGACTTTATGGGGGCTACAGCTAGTCCAGAACGCAGCTCCTAGGTCAGTAAGTTGGGCAGCTCAATAGGAACATGTGTCACTGGTTCTGAAAACACCACACTAGTTGCCAGTGCACTGGGGCAAATTCAAGGTGTTAGCATATAAAGTCCTAAATAGCATGAGACCCAAGTAGCTAAGAGAGCGCCTCCACTGATATCAGCCATCTTGGGCCCTACAGTTAGAAGGTGGGGCCTTGTTGATGGTACTGCCTCCAAGGGCTCCCCACACGGCACTGACAAATGACAAGGACTTTTCAGTGGTGGCTCCCCATTTGTGGAATGCCCTCCCTGGTAAAGTGCATCTGTCACCAACATTATTAACTTTCAGGAGGAATTTGAAAACATTCCTGTTTGCCTAGGCATCCCTGAGATTACTGGATGAAAGAATGTTTTAAAGTGTACCCATTTTCAGATATCTTAACTGTAGCTTTTTAGAATACTTTTTATTTTAAACGATTGTGGATATGTTTGCTGCTCTGCACTCCTTTGGGAGGAACAGCAGGAAATATATGTAATAAATAAGTATAATCAATTGTTTTTCATGTAGAACTTTATTCCCTCAGCTGTCTTGAAGAAAGAGATGCTGCACAATTCAGTGGTGAAATATTTGCTTACGTTCCCATACTTTTCTGTTCACAGAGCCCTAGGGGTTGTCTCTATGTAGCATTCACAACCCTGGCTGGCCTCACTGGTGTTATCATTACACTGTGTCTAATCTTAATTATCACATCATCTACTAAAACCATTCGAAGGTCATACTTTGAAGTATTTTGGTTCACCCATCATCTGTTCATTTTCTTTTTTGCTGGTCTCGTCATCCATGGAGTTGGGTAAGTATCTACCAGTATTTATTTTGATACTCCACTAAATAACTAGATGGAGATGGAGTCAGAGTACCTTTATTAGGACTAGCTAAAGATCACAGAACAATGAATTTGTTCTCTGGATTCAGTCAGAGAACTCTTCTTCCAGCTAAATGTTAACAACCAGATATAGGAGCCAACTCCTAGGGGCTAAGGTCCCTTCAGTCTCTCCTACAAAATATTTGAGGAGGGCACCCCCCCCCCAAGCTGATGGGCATTGCCATTCAAATAGGGTGGTGTGCTGTGTCTTTTGATTGATTATGCAGGTGGCGTTTACTTGGGCCCCCCAATATTTTATTCAAGTTGGCAGATAAGGAGGATGATCAGTGCACTTACTGAGCTGAAATGAAGCAAAAGCTTTCATTGACAACTGTCCAGTTCATCAGACATATACACATGGTTGCAGGAGATCAGAAGGAAATGAAATGCAGAAAGCACACATAGTGATCTTTATTCTGCTACTAACAGTGGCAATTCACAGGCACACAAAAAACAGTCATTGAAATTCTGATACAAGTTAGACAATGCATGTAGAAAGATTATTTGTCTTGACTTAATCCACAAACAATAGAAGCCCTCTGAAGTTTCTTTGTTCAGGATGCAGTGTCCTGGGAGGTGGAAATGTTCCCACTGCTGGTTTTTTGATATTGCCATTTCTGATTTCAGATTTGGGTCAATTTATTCTTTTGCATAGAGAATGACCTGTTTGTCCTATGTAGAATGCAGAAGAGCATTATTGGCAGATAATGGCATATATGACATTGGGAGATGAGCAAGCAAATGAACCTCTTAACTTGTGGGTGACATTATTATGTCCTGTAATAGTGTTGCCAGAGTAGACTTGGGGATATCATTATAGGGCAGCATTATTATTATTATTATTATTATTATTATTATTATTACTATTATTTTCCCTCACCCTTCATCAAAGGGTTCCAGGATGGGTTACAGCAGTTCAAAAATTCAATATTATAAAAAAATCAAAACATATTATGATCATAGGAACCTGAAAAACACCTGCCTCAGGTATCAAAGGCCAGGGTGGAAGGGGAATCTAATAATGTCATCCACAACCTCAGAGGTCCATTCATTTGCTCATCTTTCAGTGTTGATATATTCCATCGTCAACTACCAATGAACTTCTGCAGTCTATATTCTTCATCAATCAAAGAATGCATCCTCACTGCAGATGATTTGAACTAGGATTTGTGTCTCAGAATTAACCTTCCTAAAATTACACATTACAAAAAGCAGAACATACATGCTATGCCTACAAAATAAAACTGAATATATTTTATCTTATGATATGAAAGTAATTACTTTTAATTTTGGTTATTATCCATTATCAACATTACTCATGTTGATTTTTGCTGTTGTTCCCAGAAAAATTGTACGTAAACAGACTCCAGATAGTTTGAGTGTCCATGATCCAGATACCTGTGCCAAGAATTACACCCTCTGGGGGGAAATACCTTCATGTCCTAAACCACAGTTTTCTGGAAATCCTCCTATGGTATGATCTGTTGTTTGCTTGCTTGCTTGCTTGCTTGCTTGCTTGCTTGTTTTAAAAATCTAGGCACTGAGACCATTGAAGATCTTAATGGGAATGTTTAGCAGTCAGATTACCACCAGATAGGGCAAGAGTAATGTCAATAGCTCAGGGCCCAGCCAGGTCAAGAATTAGTAATTCTCACACATTCAGTAAATTTGTATGTATTTACTGATGAAAAGGAAAGATATAATAGATGTGCACTTTCAAGAGTAACTCTAAACATTAAGTGAACAGTAAGAACTCTCTTGGTTGGCGGTTCGAATCCCCGCGATGGGGTGAGCTCCCATTGCTCGGTCCCTGCTCCTGCCCACCTAGCAGTTCGAAAGCACGTCAAAGTGCAAGTAGATAAATAGGTGCCGCTCCGGCAGGAAGGTAAACAGCGTTTTTGTGTGCTGTTCTGGTTCACCAGAAGCGGCTTAGTCATGTTGGCCACATGACCTGGAAGCTGTACGCCGGCTCCCTCGACCAATAAAGCGAGATGAGCGCCGCAACCCCAGAGTCGGCCACGACTGGACCTAATGGTCAGGGGTCCCTTTACCTTTAAGAACTCTCTTAAAAGGAATAGATTTTAGAAATCAGCCCATTGTGAACAAAGTAACTTTCTAAAGAGACAAAGCACTTGCAGAAGTTCTTGTGAACATTGGCTGTGGTGCAATGAGCCCTCCGAGTTAATTGCTGAAACCAGTTCCTGCATGCATAATGCAACCTTATATTTATTTAACAGAATTTCATACATTCCTTCCTGTCCTTGCTTCCTTCATTCTTCCTGTTCTGTTGACAGACTTGGAAATGGGTAATAGGCCCCATGATTCTATACGTCTTTGAACGGTTGGTACGGTTTTGGCGATCCCAACAAAAAGTTGTTATCACAAAGGTAAGAGTGATATAAATCAGCTTGCATGCTTCACTTCACTTAAAGCGTTATTCATCCTGGAGTTACCATAGAGTAACTCCAGGATGATAGGAATGTCACCTAAAGTTGATAGGAATGTTTCCTAAATTTCAGAATTTGTTATCTGCATTTATGCAGTCAATATCTGTAGAAAAAAAGAACCATTGCTCTATTATAGTTTTCATTAAAATGTACATTAAATTTACATGAAAGTTACAGTCCTGGTGAGAGACTAGTCCCTCTAAGTGTCCCTATTTTCCAGCGACAGTCCTGGATTTACAGAACACATCCCAGTTTCTGACTTGATCCTGGAATGTCCAGTTTTTCCTTAGGACATCCCTATTTTTATCAAAGAAATGTTCGAGGGTATGGGCCTATTGACTAACAGGATTATGGCATCACAAATTAGTTTCCTTAGCTATTTCTTTAAAAGTTAGCACGTATCAAAAAACGCAGAAAGGAAACCCCAGCAGAATGGCTGCAGTTTGATCAGTAATCACTGGGAAATCTATACTGTGATGTCACAGTGCTGTCAGCTAATGGAGGGCATTTTCAGTCTCCACTGTTTCCAGGCAAGCCTTAAAGTAAATTCCATTGAAAACTATAGTAGAGCAATTATTTTTGTTCCTCTACTTCCCAAGTATTTAAGTCAATGCAATGATAGAATAATTATATTAAAAAATTAATATATATAGATATTGCCGAGTATTGCCTGCAGTGCAGTATTTTATTGTTGATGCTGTTTTAATTGTTAATGCTGTTGGCTGCATTTTTCTATTTCTTGTCAGCTGTCCTGAACTCCTATGGGAGAAAGGGTAGGCATGAAAAATAAATAGTTGGGACCAAAGGCACTTCCAGACTTTTGCTATTTCGTGGGTGGGGTCTTTTTGCATACTGGCAAATGTGGGTTCTTTAACTAGAGAAGATTTGCACAGCAACAAAAACCCCTGGCCTTTCTGCATTTAGAAATATGCTTGAGAGGATGTCATATAGCCAACCTGCAAATAAATCAGAATGAATTTCAAACATGCAGCTGACACCTGGACACAACCTGATACTAATATCTGAAAGAAGAAAAAATCCCTGTTTATCCTCTGGAGAAAATGAATCCTATCTTGGGGGAAGGGCCGTAGGTCAGTGGGAAACCATCTGCTTTGCATGCTGGAGGTCCCGGGTTCATTGCCTGGTAGGGCTGGGAAGCTCCCCGTCTGAGACCCTGGAGAGCTACTACAGGTCAATGCACATCATACAGTCTGAGGGAGCCTGCTATGTTCCAATGCTGGAAAAATACAAAATGTTATAAACCATCGATATAACTTACTTATAAATTATTTACTATATCTAAAGCTCTACAGTTAATCATATATGTAGCGCAAGACTTGGAAAGTGTTTGTCTTAAATTCTTCATTCAGATAATTATTTTTAGAGAGTAAATGGGCTTAGGATTTTGCGACCATTTTTCACAATTCCTTCGGCCAACCCATCCTGATTACCTAATGCAAGCTCAGACCATCCCATCCTTCCATTGTTCTGAGAGCTTTACTTCCTGCCTCCTAGGTTGTCACGCATCCTTTCCAAACCTATGAGCTCCAGATGAAGAAGAAGGGCTTCAAGATGGAAGTTGGGCAGTACATTTTTGTCCAATGTCCTGCAGTGTCCATGCTGGAGTGGCACCCTTTCACATTGACTTCTGCCCCCGAAGAGGATTACTTCAGCATCCACATACGGGTCGTTGGGGACTGGACAGAACGCTTGTTTCAAGTCTGTGGATGTGACAAGCAAGAATTCCAGGATGCTTGGAAACTGCCCAAGTATGTGCAGAATAAACATTCTATGAAAATGTTTGCAACCCTCTATGTGGATTGGCTCAAGCTGCTGATGTGCTGCAAGTAGTGGCATCACCTTCACTATAGGGAATAGCCTGTGTGTGCTTGTGCTGGCCCATAAAGCTCCTAGGGACACAAAAGGTCCATAGGATGCAACACAATGGGGTGGAAGGGGATCTTGCACCGTTCCTACCAGCTGCCCACCATTGTCAGTATGGCATAATCTCCCTCAAGTGGCTCAGTTACACTGTACAAGGTCAGTTAGTCCTGGTGCTGAGGTTGAGGCCTCAGACTGACTCAGGGAGATGAGCACAACAATGCCATTGTTCTTACACCAGATTTTATAACCTGCCAGCACAGAAACCAAGTAGAGAGAGCTATCAGTTGCTAGGCTTAGTGGTCTGTTAACCTTAGATCCGCACACCACAGTCATTTTTGGTCCTTGCCTGTTCATAAAAACCAGTTTTCTAAAAAGGCACTTTTACAAGATGGGTTCACTCCGGCCTAAGTGTACATGCAACCTACTCCTGTGCATGCCTTGGACTATTTTTGTAGCTGCTCTAACTCCCAGTCCATAGGCTACTCCCTGTCTCAGCATCCATGGGCCAGGACTACCAAGTGGAACTAGTCCCTGAACAGTGCCACTGCAAGATTGGCTTGACTCTGACCTGTGCAACCATTGGATCATTAGAGTATGCATGGGCCAGTCCCAGTTGCTGTTGTTAACTGTGTTCTCACTGTTCTAGGATAGCTGTCGATGGCCCCTTTGGCACTGCCAGTGAAGATGTATTCAGTTATGAAACCGTGGTGTTGGTTGGAGCTGGCATTGGGGTCACCCCTTTTGCATCAGTCCTCAAGTCTGTGTGGTACAAATACTGCAATGATGCCTTAAACCTAAAGCTCAAAAAGGTTTGTTCCTGACATATACCAAAGCATGTGACACTTGTTTCCTAGTGCTGAAAAGTGCATGGAAACAGAGATTGGGAAGTATATAAAGACAAGTGTTGATTCAGATCTTTATGTGTGAAAACAGTGCTGTGAAACACTATAAATTATTAGTTTTATGTCCGTATAAACAAATCTGGCCCCTTTCCCATTCTTAAGTCCATTTCTCCACACTTCTGCACCAGCTTGCTTCTTTTTTTCAGTCTCAAAAAATTATCAGCATTTTGGTGCACTTTTCTCCCAATATGCACATTTTTGTATGTAATTTTGTCCAATGTACACTTTTTTGCAAGCAACTTTCACTAAAATTATGCATTTTCTGTTTTTACTAATTCATACATATTTACAATACAGTGGTGCCTCGCAAGACGAAATTAATCCGTTCCGCGAGTCTCTTTGTCTTGCAGTTTTTTCATCTTGCGAAGCACGGCTATTAGCGGCTTAGCGGCTATTAGCAGCTTAGCGGCTTTAAGAAAAAGGAAACAAACTCGCAAGAACTCGCAAGACATTTCGTCTTGCGAAGCAAGCCCATAGGGAAATTCGTCTTGCGGAACGACTAAAAAAACGGAAAACTCTTTCGTCTTGCACGTTTTTCGTCTTGCGAGGCATTCGTCTTGCGAGGTACCACTGTACTTTCCCCAAATATACATATTTTTGGGTACATTATTTGTCTGGAGGTATGGCATTGCAAAATTCAAAGACGAGTGAATTTCAAAGGACAGGTGCATTTCAGCTCACGTATGTTTTAGGTGAATTTGCATTAAAGTATGACGCTCAACCCTCTCCCTACTGTTAGTTCATGTAGATGCACTTTCACTTCTACATCCAAGCATGGAGAACTGACAGTAGAGATTCAGCAGCATCTCTACCCCAGTCCCACTCCACAGTGGGTCCCTCTTTATATGCACACAGTGACATCCTCTATCATTTTAAATCTAATCTCTGCAATTACAAGATCTATTGGAGCATGCAACCAGAGTGCTGTTTTGGGATGAGTATCAACATATTTATTTTTAAAATGTGTGCATATCACTTACATTCAAAAATAATCAGTGCACAAAATATTAAAACATGCCCCATACAAAAGACAGTAAATAAAATGTCATAATATCAATAAAGTAACAGAAATATGGCTAGCTACTTCCTACAGTGACCAATAATATATGTTGCTGGTATATAAATGCCTTGGGAGGCATTTATAAACAAGAGTATCTTAACAGGGGTAAAAAACCTAGGATCATAGTTACATATCTGTTATCAAATACTTCAGATCATAGAATGACAGCCCCAAATTCAACTTTAATAACTATTGCAGTTCCCATTTGTCTTTCCCATAAAGCAGTAGAATTACTTAGCTAAGGGTAATTCCAGAAAAACTTATGGTGGCAAAGACCATTCTTGGTTGAGCTAGTATTTAATTAATGCTTTATAGGACCTTAATATACTATGACTGAAAGCTACGAGAGCAGCACAAAATATTTTGAAGAATGCCTACTACCCCTTGCTACTCATTGGAGTCAGGTCTGAGTTTTGCCCTCACCTTGCCTGAAGGTCATCCTTCATGCTGCAGAAGAAGGGACGTCTACTCATCATAGTTGCACTGTGCACATGGAATCAGTTCATTTTGAAGGGCTTCTTCTACTTCTTCCTAGACAATGAAAGGTGGTCATTATTGTAGCCTTACAATAATACTTTACTGTTGACCAATGTGATCATCAGAGGTAATCCAGAGAATTACATTTATGTCTTCGGGATTTTGGAGCGGGGGAAAAGGAAGAGAATGAAATTGCCTAATTAAACACATAATCTAATATGCTAACCAGTTCCATCTTGCCCCTTCCAGATTTATTTTTACTGGCTCTGCAGGGACACTCATGCCTTTGAATGGTTTGCTGACCTCTTGCAATCAGTGGAGACTCAACTGCAGGAGAAGAATAATCCAGACTTTCTCAGCTACAACATTTATCTGACTGGTTGGGATGAATTTCAGGTAACTTGCTGCTGTAGTCCTTTCCAAGTAGTTAGATTCTTGGGAAGACAATGTAGTTACAGCAGTCCTTCTGCCCACACCCACCCCAAAGTAAAAACCCCATGGACACACTTCTGCAAACCTTATTCTCACAGTGATGTCAGATCTAACTCCACTTTTACTGGCTGCCACATGCTGGATTCTAGTTATGAGATGCCACCACAAATATTTGAAGGGGGCATTTGCAATGGCGCGCCAAAAGCAGAATCGTGTATGGAATGGTCACGTGGCCTGTTTGCCCATTTGACTGGGAACCAAAATTAACTGCCTTTTCCTAACATTCATTTGTGGCACCAATGGGATTTCTTCCCCATCCCATTAGTAATTGCAGCATGGGGTGATTTTGTTGCAATCTCAGGTGTGTAATCGCAGCTCTCTATATGCGGCTCCAATAAAAATAGGGGTGGGTACACTCAATATTAAACAAAAAGCAAAAGCAAAAAGAAAGTCATATAATGAGCCAGGACACAGTTAACATGACATGCAGTTAGTTCCTGAAAAAGAGCTGCCTGGTGGTAATTGAAGGAATAAATGCATGGGTCAGATTCAAGTACCCCATTCCACTAGCAGGAAATAGTGCAAGGACTCCCAGTAGAGCTTTGGGGCTTTCCAGCCTCTCCCCATTGCATGTGCTTCCACATCTCCCTGAAATCTGCTCTGGAGGGTTGCCTGATGGAACAATCTCCTTAGTGCTACATTGAATTCCACTCAAAGTGTATGGTTGGAAATGCAAAATATTGCAAGTCATAATAGGGCCCCCCTCACTCAGTTATTCCAATTTCATATTAGTTCATCTGCTAGAGCTGTGTTGTTCCACTGTTGAACTTCACTCTGCTATTTTAGGAGTATGGGGTGGTGGTGTCTGTCTCTGTTTCTGTCTCTATCTTTTATCAGTCTCTCTCTCTCTCTCTCTCTCTCTCTCACACACACACACACACACACACACACACACACACACATGCTATTACCCTCTGGACCCTACAACTATCTAATAAGGACATTCTTTGCCTTCCTTTTTCCAGGCTGCTCATTTCATGGTGCATCATGATGAAGAGAAAGATGTGATCACAGGCTTGAAACAGAAAACCTTATATGGGAGACCAAATTGGGAGAATGAGTTCAAAACAATTGCAAGTCAGCATCCAAGGTAAATTTGTTCCATAGTGCCTGCAGAATATGGCCTCACTTTTGCTGCTATACTTTATCTGATAATTTCTCTTGCTATCAGTTCCAGGGTTGGCGTTTTTCTGTGTGGACCTGAAGCCTTGGCTGACACCTTAAATAAGATGTGTATTAGCAATTCGGAAGCTGACCCACGAGGAATACATTTCATATTCAACAAAGAGAATTTTTGAACACACTCAAATGTTTGTTTGTTTCCAACGAAAAGCTACATCTTATCCTTTGTATTTGGGCACTATGTATCTTAATTTTGCTACATTGAGCTCTTGTCTCTCTGGAATTTTTCCAAAAGTTCCACATCTGCTTGCCTTGGCTTTTGCATTCTGTATAATTTGACAGAAACCAAATATTGCATATTAGACTGCCTTAGGTTATAATCCTATACACACTTATCTGAAAGTAAGCTCCAGTTAACTTAATGGGACTTTGTAATGAGTAGGCATTCATAGGACTGCATTGCAGGTTTTATATTTCTGTTCTCATTTATTTTATATAAATAAGATTGAATTGCAAAGAACTAGAACATTTTAAGTATTTGTCACGGTTATGTTTTAAACTTCATAAAGGTGCTCCTCAGGTCCTAGTTTCAAGAGACATTCCACTTTTGTTTTTATTATTTAACCATCACCCTTAATCATTAAAATGGAGGCATGATGTGGTGTCTAGTGTCAAACATATTGCTCAACTGAGACATTGCATATTTTTGAAAGTGGCAAGAGTTCCACTTGACTGAAGTTTATTTTTGGCAAGCCACATAAATAAACATTCCTGCAACTTCCTTCTGTCTCTTAGCCTTCTGATTCAATGTGAACAAATTTAAATGAAAATAAACATTACGTTTCACAGATTTCCTCTCATTTCTACATCATGGAGAAATTCTACAATGATACAAGTTTGTTATATAGTGTCATGCTTAATCCCATATTCTCTCAGGCACACCAAACTTATTTGTTTGACCCTATCACAGTGTGGCAGGCGATTTATGTGGTACAATCATCTCTTACTTTCAAGCATCTGCAACTGTTAATTATGTTCATGTTGCTCATGACTTATGGTTTTGTGGGTCCTGCATATGTCAAGCAGGATGTTTATTATTACTCAGTTCATCTTTTACTAGATTCTGGAGCTATCTCCCCAAGAGCCTTGTCCAGTCCCACCTCCCTTTCAGCTTTTAGAGAGCAAGTGAAAAGTGACTTGTTCTTCCATACCCCAAATTTGACATGTGAGCGGGGTCACCCACCATTCAGTCACCTGACATCACAGTGACCATCACAATGACATCAAGTGACCTGTTCAGTTGATTGTCTGGTCTTGTGAAGCCCCTTTCAGTGTGCTGCTTTGCAGAGTGCTTCATGAGGGTCTTAGCAAGATCTGACTACCAGCTACAAAGGTCACTTGATGTTATTGAACAGGGCTTTGTGGGTATCACTGATCAGTGGTGCTTGCAAATCCCCTTTTGGCTCTGCCAGATTATTATGATTTTTACATGCCACACACCTGATGTAGACAGTACATTAATATAAAAAATATATTGATGTTTGTGGACAATGTTTTCCTTTAACCACCAAATAATCAAAATTACTGTATACCGTGTTTTTTTCTAAAAAAAATGTTTAGGGGTACTCTCATTTTCCTACTCATATTGAAATACTGCCCCTCAACGAGGCCAAACTTAGATTCACAAAATGTTTAAGGGTATGCGTATCCCTGCATCCTCCCAGAAAAAAAAGCACTGACTGTACACACATCAAGATTAAGAGGTAAGTCTTCCTTTATAAGCAGTTTGACTTCCAAGCTGCTGTGAGTTCTGTAAAATTCGCAAATTAAATGCTATGCCCTTTGGACCAGTGCCAAGATGACAGGATGTATTGTATCCATTTACTGTTGTACAGGGCTAATAATGATCGTAAGCATGTTGATTTGGAAGACGGTTCTGTTGCAGTAAGACATACCTCCCCCCCCCCCCATGTATAAGATGATATTTTTTCATAGGCAGAAATTGTGGGTCGTCTTATACATGGATAACAGAGGGGCGTTAGGCGATTGGTGGCAGCAGTCAGTAGGAGAATGGCAGCAGCGATTGGGAGTGTGATTGCTGTGGCAAGGCCTGCTGACGATTGACTGCTGCTGTGGCAATTAGGCGTTTGATTTACGCCAGCGGCTGGTTGCGTTGAGTGGTCAGATGGGCTTTTGGCGGCGAGCATGCTGACGATTGGTGGCCGCAGCGATGCATGAGATTTGCATTGGCAGGTAGGCTGTAGAGCGATTGGTGGTAGTGCCCCCCAAAAGCTCACTAACTCTGGGCAATCCCCCGAAAAAAACTCCACAACTTTGGGCAATTCCCCCCAAAAAAGTTTTTTGTAGTCCCCAAAAATAGGGGTTGTCTTTTACATGGGGGCATCTTATACATCTTATATATGGTACTTCCTTGTAAGTGTGCACAGGATTGCATTATAGAAGCATCGGAAAGTTGTTTCTTTGGTAATCAAAGCCTGAACTAGCATTTCATCATAAACAGCGAGGAACCACATCTGTTGTAGTCACATAGTGCAACATTCCCAAATGAGCAAGACCTTGTGAATGAGCATGTGACACAACAACAGGCAGGATCACACCCTGTTTTTTACTAGAATCTAAACCAAGCCTTATGAGGAACAGTTGAGGGAGCTGGGTATGCTTAGGCTGGGAAACGGCTGTCGCATGGAACAAGCTTGTTTTCTGTTGTTTTGAAGGTTAGGACCCAAACCAATCAATTCCAATTAAAAGAAAGGAAATTCTGCCTAAACATTAGGAAGACCTTTCACACGGTAAAGGCAGTTCAACAATGGAACAGACTACTTTGGAAGGTGGTGGACTCTCCTTCATTGGAGATGTTGATACAGAGGTTGGATGGACATCTGCCAGGGATTCTTTAGTTGCTATTTCTGCATTACAGGGGGTTGATAACCCTTTGGGGCCCTTCCAATTCTATGATCCTATGAAACCACAGAGAAAGGCAAGGAAAATGGAGGCAAAGATCAATGCAGGGGAGGACATATACAATTATTTCTGTGGATTCAGGGCAGTCCAACAAAGCACTCCTTCACACAGAGCATAATTAGCTGATGGAATTCGGGATCCAAGTATTGATGGTGGCAAATAGCTTGGATGTAGTGGTTGCTGGTCTGCTGGAGCAAATAAGCCTGTACGCTGCTTTCAACCAGCCCCTCAACCTTGCTACTTGACTTCTTACTTGCAGTCAGTCTTATGAAAACTGTTGGGACCAGATGTAGATCCTTCTAATTACTGATCTATTTCTTCTTTCTGCTTGCAGAAATTAGCACTGAAACAAAAAGGGTGATGAAAGGTTGCCCGTTGTGTAATAATTTCCAAATGGCAAGCTGTCATTACATAAAATAACCACTTCCCCCCCAAGAAACAGCAGATGTTTCCTTGCTTTGTTGCATAGTCTCCATACTCTCTTGTTCATTTTACTTATTGTTACATACTTTTCTTTCATTGAAATCTTTTTTCACTCTGAGTCTTGGAGCATGGGGGAGGTCGGTGGAATGAGATGAAGCATTCTAACTCCAATGGCCCCTGAAAATCTCCAGTGCAACTTCTTGGGCTGGAAAAACTTCAGCCAGTCCACATTGCTAAAAGCTGTTGAGAAAGGGCTGGGGAGACCAGAGTTCAAGTCCCTAGTCAACCATGAAGCTCCCTTAGACTAACCACTCTCAGTGCAACCCTTGCAGGTTGCCTATGAAGATAATGTAGCAGAAAAATAGCTTGGAGAAAGAGGGGAAATAAGTGTTGGCATTCGTCTGGTTCGAGAGACAAGTGAGTGCACCACTAAGGGTGAAGTCGAACTGTGGCGTTAGCAGCACTGAAGTGACCTCCCTGGAGCGCAAGTCTGGGCAGTGTGTGTGGAGGTCCTGGGCTGCCCAGGGAAATATATATGTAATTAATAAGGTAAAGGTAAAGGGACTCCTGACCATTAGGTCCAGTCGTGGCCGACTTTGGGGTTGCGGCGCTCATCTCGCTTTATTGGCCGAGGGAGCCGGTGTACAACTTCCAGGTCATGTGGCCAGCATGACTAAGCCACTTCTGGTGAACCAGAGCAGCGCACGGAAATGCCGTTTACCTTCCCGCTGGAGCGGTACCTATTTATCTACTTGCACTTTGACATGCTTTCGAACTGCTAGGTTGGCAGGAGCAGGGACCGAGCAATGGGAGCTCACCCCGTTGCGGGGATTCGAACTGCTGACCTTCTGATCAGCAGGCCCTAGGCTCTGTGGTTTAACCCACAGCGCCACCCACGTCCCTATGTAATTAATAAACAGTAATAAATTATGAAACAGGATGCAACCAACCAACCATATCATTTAGGTTTATAAAATGTTTCAAAGTTACATACACACACCCTTTGTAAATCACAATCCACTTTCCTCTTTGGTTCACATACTTGCCCCCAGCCTTTCTTTGTTAACAGCATCATTATGTCATATATGCTAAAACTTGCAAGTGTCCCTGATGAACCACTATGAGGGGTAGCCAGCCAACATTTATTCTAGCGCTGTTTTGATGGAACAGAAGGAAAATATGCACCAAGTATGGTGGTGACACCAGTTTCAGAAAAGTAGTCAGAGCTCTTTTTCAGCAGAAAAGGATCTCTAAATTAACATTTGAAACCAATGCTAAATACATAGGGCTTATGCTAAATACATAAGATCAGGCCTAAGGCCATGTAGTCCTGCATTCTGTTCTCACAGTGGCCAACCAGATGCTTATGCAAAGCCCAGAGTCAGGACCCACTCTCCCTGCTTGAGACTCCCTGCTACTGGCTTTCAGAGCATTCTGCCCCCAACAATAGAGAAATAACATACCTATCAGAGTTAGTAGTCACTGATAGCCTTGTCCCCCATAAATTTGTCTAATATCTTTTTAAAGTCACCCCTAAGCCATTGCTGTTTCTTGAGAAAGAAAATTCAAGAGTTTACATGTTGTGTGAAGAAGTATTTTCTCTCTCCTGAATCTGCCAACATTCAGCTTCACTGAATGTCTCCTGAGATATTATACTGTGCAAGGCTGAATGAAATGAATGGGAGCTGTTCAGAAGCACACTGTGATCTCACATGGCTAGCACACACTTCAGTGGGGCCTGTGGAGGAGAATTTTATCAGGGATTGTGCCTAAAAAGCATTAGGTACAGTAGCTTGAGGAGTTGTTTTAACACAATAGAATATGACGAAGAAAGCTTGATCTCAACACATCAAGAAAAGACTAGAATATATTTTTAGAACAGAAAATACCCTATTAAATGCTCTAGGAATCATTCATCTGAAATACACAAGAGTATAGGTAAGGCAGGCACCTTTTATTTTTAATTTTTTTTAGTTAAAACAAACTGTACCTATTTTAAAACCAATACCAGCATAATTTCTAGTGCAATCTTGCCATAAGATATATTGATGAGCATTCATTTTATGTTCAACTGCATTTTTTAAAACCTAGAAATACAATTGCGAATAAAACCATCTAGTCTCAGTAACAGCATCAGAAGTTTACTATAAAAAAAGAGTAAAAGGTAGATTGTACCTTTGTCTTTATTTTCTGGCCAAACCCTTTACTAGTAGTTGTTTCAGACAACTGCATTCATCTATATTCTATAGTGTTTCCACCCTCTGTAAAATGTTCTCTCTTCATTATTATCTTTTACTGCTTCAGGAAAAAGATGAAAATAGCTTGCACCCAGAAAAAGAGCAAATTTTGAATCCAGAGCTGTGAGAGAACTTCGCATAGTATTTTAGTTCTGTTGCTATAGATATGTACATTCATTTAAAGAGTACAGAGATATCTGTGTTCACACTATAACAATATGGAATATAAACATGGTATTTGCTTAAATATGCAACTTTATTAACGAAAAACAGCTAGACCTTTGGTGCTTTACATATTATAATGTTAAAGTAATTCAAAGCAAAACCACTGCAATGATAAAAAAAATTCTAAACATAAACGGCAACTGAAACCAGCTTGTTGCAGTTCTGACAAAAGGCAAAAATGCTTAATGCAACAGTATAGCTTCAAGTTCTACTAGGTATATAAATAGCTGCAAAACAATGTAACTTTTTATGAAAAAATAGAATCCTATATACTAAACATATTTGCAAAGGTACTTAATATTTGCTTGAGTGGTTCTTCAAGTTATTAGGATTACCCACTTGACTGAAGTGGAGAATTTTCTAATTTAGGTAGATCTAGGAAGCAAGAAGCATACTGTTGATTCCCTGCATGTTTACTCAGAAGTAAGTTCCACTCTCTTCAATGCAATTTTCTCTCAAGTAAGCATAGGATTGCAGAATTATTTTAACTAATAACATAGATAGCAAGGATTTATGGTCTAACTCTATGAACACTACTAGGAAGGAAGGACTGTAGCCAGTTAATTATTCTGTAAGTCACATACCTACAGCCTAAGTGCACCTTAAGACACAGACAAGTCCCCACTTCAAATTATTCTATTTCCAAGTGCTACATATGAAACATTACTTTTATATAAAATAAAATGGTATTATGAGAGCATTGCTAAACTTTTAATGTCCTAATCTAAAGTATTTGCACATGTATTATCTGCACATTATTTTAATGCTTTTGGTTTGTGATTTTGTGCTGATGCACCAAATATTTGTTAATGCACCAATAACTGAACCAAATGTTGCAGAATGTTTTAATACAATTTTCGACGAATGTGCCTTAAGAACTGTGCCGCAGTCTAAGCACAGCCTTACAGCATGAAAAATACATTCTTTTGCTGAACATTCATACCCTGTTTGAGAAAAGTAGGTACTTTGGCTTTATACATTTTGTGCCTAAAACATGAAAATATTCTTTTACAACTTGTTGGGTTTTTCTGCTTCCTCCCCCCTCACTGCTTAATTTATTACACGTTATAAATCACAGACACCAATCATCTAAGCAGCAGTGGATTTCAAACATACAGCTTTCAGGGAACTTTTTTCTGCTGCTGTGGGACCTATTCATGCTGGAATTATGTTCTGGGTTGCGCGCATGAGACTATGTGGTAGCTGTTGCACTGCATCAAATGAGTGTGTGCATTACAGCAAACAACACGCTCTCACAACTCTAGTTTTCAGGGGGCAGAGATCGGCCATTATACTGAAGCAGCACAGATGGGAGTGCAAGGATTCCCTGGAACACACAGGTTTAAAACCACTATTCTAAGGCATCAACTCCCATAACTCAGAACCAATTATATATATGTGTGTGTTACAAATAACATTCTCTTGCCTCTTACTGATTACATTTATCTTAAGCTGCTGTGTATGAAGTGCCAGTGGTAATGTGGGGGGAAACATGCATTTTCTTATTTTTACGTAACTTTTCCATCACTTCTTGCAGGTTGCAGGGTGGGGAGCAGAGAGAACCACAGTCCTAGAATGCTCAAAACATTGTCCTTTTCCTTTTACAGCTGGTCTCTAGCAAGCTGCCAGCTGGCTAAGCCGAACGATTACACTTTACTATAATATATACTATAATATACTATAATATAATATATATTGTGCAGAGACTTTTTTTAATAGCACATTTCCTGCTCTCTCTTTAGTGCATAAATATAGTTTTATTTAATCATTCTTACAATGTACTATAAGAAATTTGATAGTTTTGTTCTTAAAGGCTTTGGCATAACTTAGTGTGATTTGTCTAGTTTGCTACAGAATAATGGCTACGGCAAAGACATTGACGATGCAGTTCATAGTTCGGTTTTCCCATCGGACTGTGCAGGTACCTAGAGTGGATTTAAGAAGAGAAAGTGGTCAAGTTCTATATTCATTCTTAAGAGGACAACCGAATAACCCGAACTCATTTACAAAAGATAATCCCTAGAGGCTGTCAGACATTGCTTTTGGTGACAGATCTGGGCCACAACCCTAAACATGCTTACAAAGAAGTAGATCTCTGTGAACTCTGCAGAACATACTTCTGGATAATCATTTTCATGCTCTTCGTCCCAACGCTTGCACAATAATGCATCTTAGGAGTCAGAAACTCAGAAAAATCCTTCATAGATGGTCACTGGGGTTAAATAGAATTAAATCACACTACAGCATGGGTTCAGTTTGTCAACAGGACTTTGATAGTGGGCATGTGATCTAGTCCAAGTTGCCATTCCTGTAGTTGACTAAGACCCTACAGCACTTTGAAAATCAAACTTTTTGCCAATGATAATGAACAGGGCTGCTCTTATAAGGCCACAGGCAGCCCCCGGATTCTCTCCAGCTACTTCTTCTGCAAAAAATAAAAGCCCCTGGGTGATCAACTCAGGCACAATGACGTGTTTTTCCTTTGTGCTGGTGGCTACTGCTACCCCAGGCATAAAGCTATGGCCAGCTCAGTGCACTAAAACTGTATGCATCATTGCTAGGGTTCTTTTTACATTTTGTTGCATTTTTTGCTAAGCTGCCTTGAATGTGATTTTTCTTAGAAAGTAAGGACAACGCCAGTGCTGGTGCACATTTCAGCATTTTCCTGCCAGTACTCAGCATAGTAGAAAATGAATACAGTGGTACCTCGGGTTACAGACACTTCAGGTTACATACGCTGCTAACCCAGAAATAGTACCTCGGGTTAAGAACTTTGCTTCAGGATGAGAACAGAAATCGTGCTCCGGCGGCAGGGCGGCAGCAGGAGGCCCCATTAGCTAAAGTGGTGCTTCAGGTTAAGAACAGTTTCAGGTTAAGAACGGACCTCCAGAACAAATTAAGTACTTAACCCGAGGTACCACTGTACAAGTCTGTAGTGTAATATATTTAATCAAGTAACTTACTGAGCACAAAACAAAAAGAATATAAAGTTACAACAATATGAACATTCTTTCTTCGTTACAGCTTCGAGTCATATCGGTCACTGAAGTACTGGCATATATGATTACTTGGTGATTTTTTTTTTTTAACCTTGTTAAGCTTAGTTCTTCTCTTTCAATTGTATAACTATGAATTTGGAACAGTCATGCTGAGGAGTGAAGTCTGCCAGGGCTGTTCAGCGCTTTGAACGAAGTCTGCCCTCATGAACTAGCACCACCTATCCAGGAGACTAGTCTCTTATCTTTCATGATGCCTGGCAGTAAGACGGATTTGATCCAGAGAGTGAATGAAGTTCAAATACTACTCAAACTTAGGCATCAATAACGATTCCGTGTCAGATTTAAACTCATCTAAAGAAACAGTCCTTGGCCTTCTGCCAAAGCATTTTTTCCATGCAACCAAAAGCGATTGGTCAGCCCTTTTCATTTTGGCCTGGCCTTATCAGCAGGTTTATATCTCTTTCTCATTTGGGGACCTGGGTAAAGAGAGTGGGTAACATATAGTTTGGGTGAAATGATCCTAATTTCAGGAAGTACCTATTATATACCTATTATATCCTGGGGGCTATATGTGGGCTGCCAATTCAAACCGCCTTTCAACTGCAGCATAATGTTTCACAACAATAAGCGAAAAGTTATTTTTTTCATGAAGTAGTTTGCTTCAATTCTGCAGGCAGGCACTTACCATCAGTTGTGGTATCCCAAAAACATGAGCTTGCTGTATGCAGACCAGCTCCACACTTCTGCATCACTGCACAGGTAACTGAAGACAGAACAAAATCCCATGTTTATCAATAAAGTAGATTAATCAATCAGACTTCACTAGTCCTTTATACAACTGAAAGGACTAAGTGGTGGTTAAAGTATGAATTAAAATCCCCTGCCTTTTTCCAAAAACAAATTCTGTTGAATTATAATATTTAAGTTGCCACTATGCTGCAAAAGCGTGATCCTTTTTCCTTAAATTTCCTTTATTTAAGAAAGCAGTGAGACATATTCCTCCTCAAAATGGTGGGCTGCTTCCTGAACAGCCCTGATATTCTAGGCTTATGAAGTCTGTTGAAAATGCCTGGCTAATTTTCTGATGCAGATAATCAACAGCAGATGACCAATAAATGCCACGGGAATCTGAAAATAGAGCCCTCGCCAACCCGCCGCTTCCCATATTATTATAGTAAAATGCATAATAAATTGGAGCAAAACCGCCTTCAATGCTCTCACGAAGGTGGGTGAAGTGCAGCACATAGAACCTTATATGCCTCATTCTACTAACAAGGTATATAGGAACGCGGGTGGCACTGTGGTCTAAACCACTGAGCCTAGGGCTTGCCGATCAGAATGTCGGCGGTTTGAATCCCCATGACGGGGTGAGCTCCCGTTGCTTGGCCCCAGCTCCTGCCAACCTAGCAGTTTGAAAGCACGTCAAAGTGCAAGTAAATAAACAGGTACCGCTCTGGTGGGAAGGTAAACAGCATTTCTGTGCGCTGCTCTGGTTTCGCCAGAAGCAGCTTAGTCATGCTGGCCACATGACCCGGAATAACTGTCTGCGGACAAACGTCGGCTCCCTCGGCCAGTAAAGCAAGATGAGCACCACAACCCCAGGGTTGTCTGTGACTGGAATTAACTGTCAGGGGTCCTTTACTTTACCTTTACTAACAAAAGTAGGCCTGAAATAATTTTCTCCCCATTAATTGTAAAATTAATATTAACTGCATATATGCACAGAATCTTACCAATGTACTTGTACGTCTTCCCCAGTTTTACCAGTTGTGTTAAAGATTGTTCTACTATAGCTGCAGTCCACTGATTGACATTGTCGTGATTGTAATCTGCCTTGCCCAGAACACCTTCTATGCACTAAAAAGGAATAAAAATCTGATTAAATACAAGTATTAAAAATAGATAGTAGTATAAACATATATACTTTTAGGCCAGCCCCACTTTGTTATGTAAAAGAACTCAAATGTCAGAAAGAGATTCTCATTTGCCTCTTTTCCTAGGCTAGAGCTCCTAAATGGAGGCACATAAATCAGTAACTGAACTGTTTATACCATTCCCATCTCAGTGTTAAGAGTCATGTAACAAACATGCAGAATCCAGAAGAGCATTTTAATAATCTGAATTTCTTTCCCAACAGGACTAAAATATCCTGCTGAGCTGGATATATTATTGTAAATGGTACAATTCTGAGTTGCTGCAGCATTGAAATTCAGACAGGGTGGTCCTATCGCCTCAGTATCCTCAGCAGCTTCTCTGCCGGGGCTAACCGTGGGCCACAATCAAATAACAGTCAACATAACAACAGCTAGAGAAATAAATCCAGTTGACTTCAAAGACAGTTAAACAGTTCACCTGCACAGGACTGCCATCTCAGTCACCATTACAAATTGTGTTCTACGGGGGGGGGGGCGGGCGTGTAGCAGAATTCAACAGAACACATACAGAACACTTAGCGCTACTTAACATTACAGTGGAGTGTTATAAAGGCAGTATCTATAATTGTATTTTCATGAATCAAAAGGGTTCCTTCCATTCATGGAATGATTCCATTACAACAGAGGCTTCCCTCTAGCACAAGTAGGGGAAGTGATTTCCCCCTTATATCCCTTGCAGGCTCTACTGCCACCTCCCAGTGTTCCACAATGTCCACACTCCCTGGAGCAGATTGTCAGAGGACTGCGGGGGGGGGGTGTGAATTAGCAAAAATCACCTTCCTCTTCTGTTAGCAAGAGAGTATGATCAAAGCCATTGGTCTTGCTATTAGAATGTACAAAATTTTAAACATCCAATATTGAAAATGTAGTATAAAGAGTTTGGATCTTGATAGTGCAATCCTATGCATGTCTATTCAGAAAAATGCCCCATTGAATTCAATTAGCTATATTCCCAATAGACGTCCATATGACTGCAGCTCAAGGGTGCAATATTAAACACAGCAAGGGAGCATGCCCCACTAAATTTAGTGGGACTTAGTTTTGAACAGGCAAGACAGGTTGTCTGGTGCAAGTCTTTTAGGGATATACCCATTATTCCTGGAAACAGAAAACTGCAAAAATTCATTTTGTCACCAAAACACATAAATACTGTACTGTATACTAAAATGTGCAACTTACATCTTTAATAATACTGTGCGCTTCTTCACCATTGAAGGTCATCTGTAATAATAGAAGAGATTTATTTAGTTAAATTATTATTTTTATCACCCTTCATAAAATTTAATTCTAGAGCTGCTTACGCATTTTAGAATACAAAATATAAAATAAAATTGCAGCTGCCACACAGGTTTTGGAAGAAATAATGAACCAAGACAGAATTTATTTATTCAAAAAGTCCACAAAACTCTCCAAAACAAGGTCCATATATTCATAATCTTCATTTATTCTGGCGATATCACCAGCTCATGAATTTGATGCACACGGCAGCTGCATAAATGCCAAGTTCTTATATCTTACTGAAAACTACGTGTGTTATTAAAATATCACAATCACCAGAGTCCCAAATGGATTTTACAATCACACTGTTTCTGGCTGTGTCCTGAAATTCATGCATCAGCATCTAAGGTCTATGTCAAAGCTAATGTATCACCTTATCCTAGTGAGCAGTATCCTCTATTACACAAGACTGACACAGGATAAAACAAAACTACATCCTAAATCAGGGGTCAGCAACCTTTTTCAGCCGTGGGCTGGTCCACCGTCCCTCAGACCATGTGGTGGGCCGGACTATATTTTTTTTTGGGGGGGGGGGGGAGAAATGAACAAATTCCTATGCCCCACAAATAACCCAGAGATGCATTTTAAATAAAAGCACACATTCTACTCATGTAAAAACACGTTGATTCCCGGGCCGTCCACAGGCCGGATTGAGAAGGCGACTGGACCGGATCCGGCCCCCGGGCCTTAGGTTGCCTACCCCTGTCCTAAATGCTTTGACATAACAGTCAGACCCTCCAAAGGTTGTAGTCCGCATAGTTCTACTTAGGGTAGACCCACTGAAATTAAATAGGCTTAAACACAGGTCTGTTCTGATTATGATTGGCAATGGATACAACCCCAAGTTAAAAAAAAATAAATACCAGGCTAAGCATGTCACAGAATCAAGGGATAACAACAAAGGGAAGGGTCTGCAGGAGAGGGGAAGTGGGAAAAGAGAAGAGGGATTGTGTGTCTGAATGCTGCCACATTAAAAAGATTCCCTGGATGCACACACAAAAACTCATCATACCAGGGAGAGCGCTACCCTTTCTCTTTTACACCATCCTTCTCTACCTGAATGAGGTTTTGTCTTCTCCTTTTTCAATTGTGTGCAGAGGGAGGCAGGCATTCAAACACGGGATTCTTGTCTGACGTGCTCCTCTTCCCACCCCCTCCTCCATCCTCCCTTGGCCTTAACCTTGGAATCCACTGCACTTCCAAATTGAGCTTCAAAGCAAAGGGAGGCTCTTTTCACTACCCTATTTTGTTACCATCATCACCACCGTCTGCCATTATTCTGCAGTGGCCTCAAGTGGCAGCGGGGGCGTGCGAGTGCGCGCAACCCTCCTCGTCCACGTGAGGACCGGCGTCGCAATGACAGCATTCTTGGGCGGACTAAGCCTCCCCCGCCTACGATCCCACAAGCGGCGCTTGCGATTGGCTGGGTGGAGACGTACACAAAATAAATAAACATTTAAAAAAAAAAAAAAAAAAAAAAAAACCTTGAGCCAGGTGACATTTTTATGCAGACCAGGCCCACCCACGTCGGAGCGAGACTGAAAAGCGCAAGCCCGGCCTGTTAAGAAGTCATGGTTGTTGTTATTGGGTTTTTTTGCGCCACTCTCCTCCCGTCCTCCACGCACACGCTTTAAAGCGGGTGGCAGGAACGGGAGGCGCCTCCGCCCCCGCGTGTCTGGAGTGGAGGGTCCCTAACCTAATTATTCCTCCGCCCAAGTAGAAGCGCGCGCCACGGCCAAGCGCGAGATCCTTTCCTGCGCTGCGCCGAGGAAAAACCAGGTCACTGCTGCCCGCCGGGGCGACAGGGCGCTTGGGCTGGGGCGAGGAGGGCGCCCCGCTCCCGCTGACCGGGGGAGGAGGGGGAAGTCCGTACTACCTCGTCGTTATGGGGGTGAAACTCTTCCATGGCCCCAGGAGCTGCCGCGGCGCGTCCCAATTCCCGGCAGTGGCGGAGGCGGCCCCGGTCCTCGCCCTGCGCTGCAGCTCCACCTTCCCTAAGCCGGAGGTGCGCAGAGAATGGCGCCACCCCCTCCTCCTCCGCCAGCTCCCTCTGCCGTCTGAAGGGAGCACTGGAGGCGCCCTCGAAGATGCCGCGGCCTCGCGCACACGCGCGCCTGTAGCTGGAGCGGCGCTGCCGACACAAGCAAGCCTTTTTCGCAGCGTCCGCACGACGTCGAAGCAGCAGCCCCCAGTTTCCCCCTCTTTACCATGGAAAATCCGATTATTTAAGGTGCCAGCTATCCGTTTGTGACATATTCCCCCCGTCTGGAAACAACATTTGATTCTTAGCAGGGTCGAGGCTCATTCTTGAAATCTGTCTTCGATACCAGGGCTGAGTGCTGGAGTATTTGTGAAGAAAAACGTCTCCTGCCACTTTCAGGCTCAATGCGGCTTTTAAGGGCATACACGTGTACGTACATACACATACATAGACTGCCGACAAAACGTTTTGGGGCAAAGGGCATAGCCTTTAGGTGGACTTCAGCCCCAACACTTTATAGCAGGGGTGTCATAGTTGCCATATATTGCCTGTGATGTTGCTGTTAGCTGCTCTGAACCTGGTTTGCCACGGAAAAGTGACAAAGAAAAAAAGAAATGAAGGTGGAGATTTGGTCCATAACTGAGGTCTGTCCCACCCATATGACCCTTTCAGGGGCAAAGGAGCAACTTAAAATGGAAATACACTTGCCTGACTTCCATTCCCTGCTCTTTTAGGCCCCAGGCTACAGGGATGCAAGTGGAAGTGCACTTAATTCCAATCAGACTAATTCCTAGTCTCTGCTGCGATGTTTCTTGGGGGCGTATGGGCCTCTGCTCCTGCAGTTTGGAGGGCTTGCAGGAGGCAAGGGTTGTTCTGTGATGTCCCAGTATTTTTCCTTGCAGCCCAATCATACTTCTGAACAGGGAAGAAGTAGGGTGTTTCCATTTAAAGCTATGGGTTTTTGAATATATGATGGGAAGGAATTACTGCAGGCTTCCCTGCAAAAATATTCTTAGTGTTTTGTATTAACTCACCCAGGGCCAAAATTTCTCCCAAGATGCCCCAATTACGAGAGTCAAAGATCATTTTTATTTCATTTATTAATTACTTCCCATGAAACATCCCAAAGTGATTAAACATAAAACATAAAAAATAGGGGAAATGACAACAACAACAAATACAAATACAAAAAACAATTTCAAATCCAATACAAATACCATAAAGATTGGAATAAGTTTGCATTGGCTTCCAGTGGGCAGAACCACCTTTAATCTTTCTTTCTTTCTTTCTTTGCTAAAGTGGCTTGAATCAACAAGTACTGAACCATGCACAGGGCCGGAATGCACAGGATTGAGTCATGTGTAAAGTCAATTAAAATGACTTCTTGTGTTGATATGAAAATGGTTGTAAGAATCTCTCCTTGGTGATTGCAAAGGATCAATGATCTTTCATAAAAACCACTGCTAATTCTTTATCATTAGTGTTCATTTTACAATGGTGGCAAAAATCAGCTCCAGAGGTGTAGTGGTAAAAATAGCCATGATACTTTGCCTAGATATCTCTGTGCTTGGTGCTCCCCATCACACAGAGAAAGCAAAGCCCTTAATTGCAAATGCTAAGCTACCCTAAGACAACAAAAGACTTCCCAGCATCTAATAATTGTTCAACACAGATGCAATACAGAGGTTGTATTGTGAATAGTATTCTGAAACAACAGTGTTCACACCAGAAAAACTCTTAAGGCAATTAAGCAGCCTAGCAACATCCTTCAACATCAAAAATTGTCAAAGGGGCTTGGCAAAACTTAATAGTGTTTTAAACAAAGCCATATTTTCTTAGTTAGCAATTTTTTGTTGGTGTAAGGAAAACAACAAGTATAAAATGAGAATTCCTGGATACCAAGATCCAAGTTTGGGGCAAATACTCTTTCATGAGAGAACCCAAGCAGATATTTTAAATCACAAAATATGCAGCATGGAAACAAAACATAGAAATATAGGCTGTTAGGCTTAAAATATGTGCCCTTTAAAGTGAGTTCCAAAGTTTCCCTCTTCCCCTAGCATAGAAAAGACCACATGTTTGGCAAGGAAAAATCATTTAGTTACAATTTATCCAAAGATCAGATTCATGTGCTTTTCCATACAGCATTTGGAAAAAGTTTCAGAAACAGTAAAACCTGGCTTAGTTATAGTGGTGAAAGCTCCTACATTATTGTTATAGGTCACTCAAGAATGGTTGACGAGAGGCATACGGTTGAGCTGGAGTAACCAACTCAAACCTATTTATATGCTGAGCTTCTCAGGTAGACTGGGAGAAAACAATAGGCCTGATTACCTAGTTCAGGCTTCCTCAACCTCGGCCCTCCAGATGTTTTTGGCCTACAATTCCCATGATCCCTAGCTAGCAGGACCAGTGGTCAAAACATCTGGAGGGCCAAGGTGAGGACCTAGTTCTTCCCAAGGTGAGGGGAAGTGGACACAGCTAAGCCTGGCAGGACAACTTACTCTATGGTATTAACTCCTTCATGCATTAATTAGACTTAAGCATGTTGGTTATACGAGATATCTCACATTTTCTCAGGTCTTCATTATCACCTCTGTTGCGATCAGATATAGAGCCACTTGTTTGTGAGAAAAGACCACTTGGCAAAGTATGCAGGCTATGAAGAAACAGGGCAACAATCAACAACAATTGTATTTAGGGACACAACAGTTTCTAAGAACATAAGAGCCCTGCTACATCAGACCAAAGGCTCATCTAGTCCAACATCATGGTCAACCAGAGGCCCATGTTAATGGAAACCCCCCAACAGAACATGAACACTTTCTCCTCTAGGGTTCCCTAGCATTATTAAGAGGCATACAGTCTCCAATAACTAGTAGCCACTGAGGGGTAATACCTCTGGTGGGGAACATGTTGTGCCCCTTCTGGAGTAGTTTGCCCAGCTTTGGTCCCTACCCTGCACTCGGTTCTCACCTGTGGCTCCTACAAGCTGTCAGCATTTGACAGCAGCCACACCCTGGGAAATGGCTTCGACTGGCCAGCAAAACCAGGTGAGGGTGACCAATGGATCAAACCCTCGGTGAGTAGGGGAATTTTCCTGCATGCGAAGACAGGCTCTGCCAGATTGAGCAGATGAGACCAGTAGTGGGTCCAATGGTCAAGAAGCTTTCTGCACATGTAGAGGGAAGTGAGGGGCAGATGGGGCTCATCAATCTGGGAGGGTGGTCCTTCATGGAGAAGGAAAACGCTGATCCTAAACTCCCACTACCTTGCAGGACATCTTTGGGATTGTTGTTTAGTCGTTTAGTCGTGTCCGACTCTTTGTCACCCTATAGACCAGAGCACGCCGGGCACTCCTGTCTTCCACTGCCTCCCGCAGTTTGGTCAAACTCATGCTGGTAGCTTCAAGAACACTGTCCAACCATCTCGTCCTCCGTCGTCCCCTTCTCCTTGTGCCCTCAATCTTTCCCAACATCAGGGTCTTTTCCAGGGAGTCTTCTCTTCTCATGAGGTGACCAAAGTATTGGAGCCTCAGCTTCACGATCTGTCCTTCCAGTGAGCACTCAGGGCTGATTTCCTTAAGAATGGATAGGTTTGGTCTTCTTGCAGTCCATGGGACTCTCAAGAATCTCCCCCAGCACCATAATTCAAAAGCATCAATAAGAAAAGGCTAAGGAGTAAACCCTACACAAATCTGGAGTGGAGTTGCTAAGAAGGTTGGGTAGTGACTTTTAGGGCTCCTTCTAGCGACTCCTGCAGTAAAGCTGGTGCCAAACCTATTGCTCTGCTTTCTCTTGCACCACATCAGCGAGGCTGGTGTGTGTGTGTGTGTGTGTGTGTGTGTGTGTGTGTGTGTTGTCGTCTGGTGGACAGCCCAGAAGCTCCATACAGACTGCCCAGGCTTGCATCCCATTGCAACAGTTTGACTTCACCCCCAGAGGCGCACTCCATTGACTCTCGAGACAGACGATAACAACAACAGCTGAGAGCCGCTTTCTCCATGAATTCACCTAAATCCTTACTAACCATTATTTATTTCATTTACTAATTAAATTTCTACACCGCCTTTCCTCCGAGAATCGCAGGGCGGTTTACGACATAAAAGCACAAAACTTGCAGTTTTGCACGTCACTCTGCGTGTGTAACGCAGGTGCCAAACTTTGCCCTCCTCCTTTACAGCCAGCACTGAAGCCATCGAAACCACCACTCCCTCCCCCGCCCTTGTTCTTTCCTACTGAGACTTTCTTAGCCGAGCCTCCCCATATCCTTGCGCGCCCCTCCGAGGTCTTGCAAGCGCGCAAGGGGCTCGCCCTTCTTTCGGAATGTCTTCTGCCCGCACACTGCCTACTGCCGCGGCGCTTCCCGAGCCTCGCCAGCAGAGGGCGCCTGAGGGGCGGCAGCCGGCGTCCGCGGGCAGCTGTGCGCCAGCCCGGGCAGGGGTCTCGCTTCTCTGCACCGAGCCTCGGCGGCGGCAGCAACATCAACAGAGAGCCGCCCGCTGCGCTCGAGCTGGGAGGCGTCCCCAGGGCCCGGCTGCGCTCGCGGGGGCGGGAGGCTGGCGGCGGGGATGCTCCTCCTCGTGCAGGAGCTCAGCACCAGCAGCGGCCGGGCGGGAAGCCGCAGCAGTCTCGCTTGGGACCCGCGACCAGGCGGCACGAAGAGGGAGAAGCGAGGACTTGACCCGGAGGGTAAGCTCGCCTCCTCCTGAGCGTCGGTTTCCCGCCAAGGAGCTGCTGCCGCGGCCGGTCAGTGTCCGGCTGGCCCCTTTAGCAGCCTCGACGTGGGGGGGGGGGGGAGCGCCCGCGGGGGAGGCAGCTGCACCCCCCCCTTCGGTTTCTCCTCTCTCCGGGGTCGAGTAAGGGGGAGAGACCTGGCCTTCCCCCCCCCTCGCGCTTCCATGGTAGAGTCCGCGTGCTTCGAAGGCGAGCGCGGAAAAGGCTGGTTGCGCCAATCCCGCGCGGAGCGAAGAGGCGGGAGGAGCCGAGAAGAAGTCGGTGGACTTCGCTCCCCGGCTCCGAAAAGAAGCGGAGTTTTACTTCAGGCGTTTGCGGTTCGCTTTTTGAGACGGGAGGGAGAGAGATGCTCTTAGGATTCTGGCAAGTGCTGGGATTTTGAGGGTGGTTTTATTTATTTGTTTGGAAACGAGCGAAGGACGGGTCCCGAAGAAAGGCGCTCGTGTTGTTGCTCAGAAATAATTTCGCCTCAGGTTAGTGTTCCCGGGAGTTCGTGCCGGGTTCACCTGCTCGAGACGTGTGCAGCTGCGCGTCTGCTGCCAGTCTACCTGCGGGGCAATTTCGGTCCGGGTTGTGCTGGGTGGATGGAAGCGCCAGGGGAGAGAAAGCCTTGCAGGCAGAAAGTCCCAGGTGCAATCGATTCCTGTTTTCCCCCCCCTCCAGGTGTGGCTGGGGGTTGGGGAAGACTCATGCCTGCAACTCTGAAGAGCTGGTGCTAGTTAGAGTAGGATAATACTGAATAAGGCAGCTTTCCTATATTGGGGTATGTGTGTGGAGCAGGTGATCCTTCCCTTTTGTCTAATTGAGCTGTTTTCCTTTTTAAAAAATAAGCATTTATTATTATTAAAAATATTTTATACTAGCAATTACATTAAAGCAAAATGCAATGTAACATACAGTATGCAGAGAAATAGGGTTGCATTTGTTAAATTGTCTACTGAAAATCCTAGACAAAACTCAAGAGACAAGTTATATACAGTACCAGTTTTCAGGTTCATGAAAAGGCTCTTTGTATATATGACCTTGAAGGAGTCTACAAATAAGGTTTGGGATGGTAACCAAGGGTTAGTTTCCACTAAGCCAGCTGCGATGTCCAGTCCACACCATGGCAGTGCAAGAACATCAGTTGAATTTACCAATGTAAGTATTGTCTGATGAAGAGGAGTCATATAACTCAGGATTTATGTAGGCTCTTTAAAAAAAAATCTGAGATTAATTCTGCAAGTTTTAATAGGGTTTCCATATTTTTATGGCTGCCTCATCAACTCAGGATATTAAACATTGCTGTTTTGTGATACAACCACAAAATGTGGGAGAAGTTCAAAATTTAGCCAGTAAGGTTTTTGGTTCAAGAAAATACATTACAAAAATTAAGAGAATGACAAGTTTTTCAAGGTGCCACAGGATAATCCCCAGAAAAAAATGGCTATTCTCCCTTAATTTGTATAATACAGTGATACCTCAGGTTACAGACGCTTCAGGTTACAGACTCCGCTAACCCAGAAATAGTACCTCGGCTTAAGAACTTTGCTTCAGGGTGAGAACAGCAGCAGGAGGCCCCATTAGCTAAAGTGGTACCTCAGGTTAAGAACAGTTTTGGGTTAAGAACGGACCTCCAGAACGAATTAAGTTCTTAACCCGAGGTACCACTGTAACTGTTTATAGGCCAGGAACCAAAACAGTATTTCAGGTGTGCCTAGGGTTCTTGGTATGTCTTGTACAATTTTAGCTTTCACTGTTACTCCCCACCCCCCATATCATATCCAAATTTGTGGAACTCTCCTCTAGTTCAAAAGAGATTTGCTGCACAGCACCGGCGTGTGTGGAAGGGAGGGATCATGTCCAAACCTTTCTTGGCTCTTGTATCTATTCATGTGGTGGTTGTTAGATCTATGATAGAACTATTTAGTTCAGCTGTTCCTGTGGCAGAGTCATTAGGAAAGCACCATGTAATTTCACTTGCAGATCAAGGTAGTGATTTGAACAGGGATTTGGGAGGAACAATTAAACTGAGTATGCATTACTGCCTACTTGTCCACTCTCATGTGCTCCCACCGCTGGTGTATGAAGCTGAGTACACATTATTTTAGACACAATCCATCTGTATCCCTTAGCTTTTTGAGAAGGGCTCTTTTGATGTGCTTCCCCTCAAACCAGTGGAAGCTGTAGTTAAACTGATGTGTGTACATTTCAGGCTGACATTGACCCATGCACAAATAAACTAGAATTCACCGTGGAGAAACAAATTGGACATGGTATGAAGATACCCCTGTCTCCTCTATGGTGTGTACAGCAGTGTTTAAAAAGCAACTTGAAACCCGGTGGGGGACCTCACTGAGTTTCAAGTCATAGACTTAGTTGAAAGGAAATTACAGTAACAGTCAAATTCTGTGCATCCTGACTAGAAAGTGTCCCTCTATAATCAGTGGGGCTTACTGCTATGTCAGTGTTACAGCCTAAACTGCAACCTAAATTGCAGTGTTGCAGACAGAATTGCAGCCTAAAGCATATTATTTCTGTGGGTTCAAAAACTGACATGTATTCCTGTGAGTAACTTGCTCAGTTTTTCCCCCTCATTGTAGAGTAGGTGGGGTTCTAACTGAATGGATATTGGTTTTTGGTGTTGGCTTTTTGTGGTCTTCTGTTGTGAAACAGTGTTAAGTTCTCATTACCTTACCTATTTTAATTCCTGATTTCATGCAGATGAAGATCCAAGGTTAGATTTGGGCCCTGTATTTGCAAGCCTGGATGAGCTATCGCTGGCAGAGGAAAAGGAGTGCGGGGGGAGTGCACTGCCCCCAGTAGTGTGATCCTGGTGGGGTTCCATTGCAGCTACTTCCCCCACCCACACTGGGTGCCATGCCCCCACAGGCGGTGTGCCATGCCCCCAGGATGCACGTATGCCCCTGTGGGCGGCGCACCATGCTCCCACCTGCTCTCCCCCCCCCCCCCAGTGCCAGAGCATGAAGCTTCACCACTGTGAGCTATCATTTGGAGTGACAATAGTGAGGAAACATATTGGCTGTAATTGGGAGTCAAGGCTTTTCCCTATGGCTAGACACTTAAGCTTCAGTTAGACAAAGTATTTAGATCCTGAATAAGCGTGTTCCATCAGAAGTAGCAATAATGTACCTTTCAGGCATATACCCTCTGCTTTTGTCTAGCAAAATGCCCACCATTATAATGGCTGGAATGTATGAGAGAGTAGAGGGAAGTCTTCTACTGTAACACAGAGAGGGAGCAGGAAAATATTGCAGTGTCCTCTGTAGGCTGAGGTGGAGTTTGTTCAGTGCACCTTTGTTGTATCCCCTCTTCAGAATTTCTGTTAATGAGTGACACACATGCTAGAACTTCATTTTCATGTAGCACTCAGCCAAATCGTGGCTTAATACCAAGGACCAAATGTGCAAATATCCTGTTGAGGATATTGTGGCCACCTAGCTCCTTCTGTGGCTATTTTGCTACTGTGCTGGACTAAGCCATGGTTTGATTTAGCCTGTTATCTGAACCTGGACCTGTGGTCTAATTCTCAGGCAAACCACCTTGGTTAGCTCACAAGCCCAGGTTCAAGCAACACACTGACTCGTGACTTACCACAGTAGAGCAGCGGAATGACTGCAGGAGGAGCAAAGTGGCTGTGAGCTATCTGGGAACCTGCACATTCGCTAATTTGTGCTAAGTTATAGTTTGCCTTAGTATGACATGTGAACCTGTGTCAGCAGTAGAAATCAGGGTTTGCTCTCATAGCAGTGGTCTGAAGGGCAACACCTTCTATTTCCCTATTGGGATGAATAACAAGCACTTGTTTACATGGGAGAGATAAAGGACTGCACTTGGGATTAACATTCAGATGGCTGCTCAGCCTGACCCATGCCTCTAATCTCAGTCATCAAGATTCAGACCTGCTACTTCAGCATAGCTCCTCTTAGTTCTGTTTCTTGAGGCGCTTCTAGAATGTCACTGTTCTGAGGTGGGATTCAGTCACATACCGGCAAATTCAGGTTGCACAATTATAGTTGTTTGGGAAGTCTTGAGCAGAAAACTCATGTCACTCAGAGGACTTTTTATGATAAAGTGAGGTGAAAGTGTACTGGAAAGTGAGAGAAATAACACCTGTTTTGACATAACACCATCTAACCTCCCCACAAACAAATCAGAACAAGCTCTCTTTAAACTGCTGTTGTCTAACCTCCCTAACAAATCAAGATGAATAAACAGGTTTTCTGGAAGCACCCTTGATTTTACTAAAATGTTATCTATGTGTAATATAGTTTTAGACAGAAAACATCTCGTCTCCTATTCGTTAGCATTCTTAAACTAATCCCAGACAGATCATTCTTCTGACTGGGATTAGTTTAAGAATGTTAACCCTTCATGCCTGGCTGCTTCCAGACTACTTTGGATTCAGTATATGTAGCCAAAATGTATCCATTTATAGTACCTGCATAATAAAGAGCATTCTTTACCCTTTCAGTACATTGCTGCAATATGGAATAAAAATGCAACTTTTGCAATAAATTGTACATCGGGAGTTGGCAAGTGTTTCCTGAAATTGCTTAAGCAAGTTTTTAAACTCATGGTTTTGGAAGAAGGCAGGAAGAAGGTAGATAACTGAAAAGTAGTTTATTTACAAAGCATGTCTTAAAAAATATATCTGCAGCAATGTCCATTCCTGCTTGAAATGTCTTGAACAGAGGAGTCAGAGAACTGCAGTCCACAGAGTGATGTAAGCAAGAGAGTATGAGTCATGGTGTCTGAAAAGGAAGCCGATAAACCTCTTCATCGGTGGACACTGAACAAATTCAAAGCTTGTATAAGCAAGGCGGAGGTCTGATTAAGTTTCACTTGATGACGACAGATCTGACTCTGGTCTTCAGCACACAGTATATCTAGGATGACATTCACAAAGTTTACTAAGGAATTAAACTTGTAGTGCAAAAGAAAGGAAGAGAGCAAAGGAAAAGAGCTGCAACCTAAACCCATATTGGATTTTACAGCAGTTATGGGGGGGAAATGCAGAACGTTACAAATATTTTTCTAGTAGAGTTCAAGAGTCAGAAGCTTTTTGAAAAAGGATGATAATCAAGTAAGGAATTCAGGAGTATACAGGCTGGTTTCTAGTCTAGATGGATTCTACATTCTTTTTTTTTTTAATTTAATTTTTATTAGTTTCAAATTCATTATGCAACAGCAAACATTAAAGCAACAAAAAAGACAAACAAAACACAAGAAAACAACAAAAAAGAAGAAAAACATTACATAACATAAAACACCAACAAGTTAAACTTACAATAACTAAATAACTAAATCACACAACAATAGTTGACTTCCCTTCAACTTGGTTTTGGAATATGTTACAAAAGGTTTCCTATCTGCAGTTTCGTTTTCTTAAAACTTTGCGTCGCAAGCGTTATATCGAGCCTACTGTGATTTTAAGATTTTTTACATCTGTTTCAATATATGTCATAAATTTATTCCATTCATTATTAAACTTTGTACCTTTTTGGTTTCTTATTTTCTGTGTCATTTTTGCCAATTCTATATAGTCAAATAATTTTGATTGCCACTCATTTATAGTTGGGATTTTTGATGTCTTCCAGTTTTGTGCTATTAGTGTTCTAGCAGCCACTATTGCATATTGGAAAAATGTTTGGTCTTCCTTTTTAATTTCTTCTCCAATTATCCCCAGAAGGAAGGCCTCGGGTTTTTTTGTGAAGGTATATTTAAATATTCATTGTAAATAGATTCCCAAAACTTTCTAATTACTTCACAAGACCACCACATGTGGTAAAAATTGCCTTCTTTAATCTTGCATTTCCAGCATAATTTGTCTCCGGTTTTATACATTTTTTCTAATTTTACCGGCGTGATGTACCACCTGTACATCATTTTATTCATGTTCTCTCTAAGTGTTGTACATGCCGAAAATTTCATACCTTTATTCCAAAGTTTCTTCCACTTATCAAACTCTATGTTGTATCCAAAGTCTATCGCCCATTTCACCATAACTTCTTTTATTTCTTCATCTTTAGTGTCCCATTTAAGCAACTGGCTGTACATTTTTGATAGGAGTTTTGATTTGTTTTCTAATATTTCTACCTGGAATCTGGATTTTTTTTCGTTCATCCCATTCTTTTTATCTTCAGTCCACATAGCATTGATTTGATGAAATTGGATCCAGCCTGTCAATTTATTTTTTATCTCCTCATCTTCCATCCATTTTCTGTTTTTACTAGCAAATCTTCATAAGTCCATCTTTCTCCTTCAGTATTTATTTTTTTTATTGTTAAGATGTCGATAGGTGATAACCACAAAGGGATATTTCTTTCCAATAATTTTTTGTTTCTCTCCCATACTTCCAGCAGTGGCCCTCTAATAATATGATTAGAGAATCCTTTGTGGACCTTTTCCTTATTGCGCCATAAATAAGCGTGCCAACCAAATCTTATGTTGAAGCCTTCTAAATCTAATAGATCTGTGTTTTTGATAACAATCCAGTCTTTAACCCAGCAAAGGCACGAGGCTTCATAATACAACTTCAAATTTGGAACCGCAAATCCTCCCCTATCTCTTTGATCTGTGAGTAATTTGAATCTAATTCTTGGCCTTTTCCCTTGCCAAATACATTTCGAGAGTACTTTCTGCCAATCTTTAAATACTGAGGTTCCCCTGATTATCGGTATATTTTGAAATAAGAACAGCAACTTCGGTAATAAACTCATCTTAATTGCCGCCATTCTTCCCGACCAAGAGAGTTTTATTCTATTCCAGGTATCCAGGTCCTTCCTTATTTCTTTCCATGTGTTTGTGTAGTTGTCTTCCATTAAATTTATATTCTTCATCGTTAGCCAAATTCCGAGGTATTTTACTTTTTTAGTTACTTTGATCCCAGTCTGTATTTCAAGATGGTTTTTTACCTCTTCTATCATATTTTTAGTCATCATTTTAGTTTTTGTTCTATTTAGTTTAAAGCCGGATAACTTTCCGTATTCTTCTAGCAAATCTAACACTTTACCGACGCTTTTTGGGGGGTTTTCCAGCGACAACATAAGATCATCGGCATATGCTTTCAATTTATATTCTTTCACTCCAATTTTTATTCCGCGTATCTCTGAAGTTTTCCTTATCTTATTTGTAATTATTTCTAACACCATAATAAACAAAAGAGGTGACAGAGGGCACCCCTGTCTTGTACCCTTCGAAATTTCAAAGGATTCTGTTAAGTTATTATTAATAATTAGTTTAGCACTTTGTTGTGAATAAATTGCTTTTATTCCTTCCAGGAATGTGCCCTCTATCCCTGCCATTTCCAAACATTTTATTAGAAAATGCCAGGAGACATTGTCAAAAGCCTTTTCGGCGTCAATGAATATTAATACCGCGGGGATCTCATTCTTGCATTCTAAGTATTCAATAAGATTTATTATATGTCTTATGTTGTCTTTTATTTGCCTGTTAGGTAAGAAACTGGCTTGATCATTATGAATGAATTTGACTAAGCACTTTTTAAGTCGACTCGCCATTACATAGATGGATTCTACATTCTGCTGTGGGTGAGGGTGAGTGTGGTTACTCAATATGCACTTGAAAACCCTTCCCTTAATTAGGTTGTCCACTCCTCTTCGTCCCTGCAGGTGTCCCAGGTGGTGATTGTGATCTTGATATACACCACTCACAATGTCATTGGACAGGTGTGGTGTCCATCCCACCACCCATTGTTAGGTAACACAAAATCAGTCTGCTATGAGCTCTTGTTTTTGGAATGAAACTTCCGGGGTGGCGCCATTGACTTCCGGGGTGGCGCCATCGGCAATGGCGGACTCCCTCTGAACTGGAGGGACAAGCTCCGCGTGAAACGGGTCTTCTCCGCTACGGCGAAGCAGGGACCCCTTTAAAAATCACAGGCGGATGAAGCCTGTGACCATGGGACTCAGCGGGCACCTTTAGCGCCCCCCCAACTCGCAAAGGAACCCACTAACGGGCTCCAAAGTGAAGAGGGGGAAGTGGCGCGGTGCTGTGAGTCAACTGCTATTTCCGTGGAGCGAAGCCGCATAGCCGTTGCCGGAGAGCGCTGCCTTTTTCCTGGGACAATTTGGACTCTAAAATAAGCACCTGTGAGTACTTAAGCTTTGAGCAACTGGACCTTAAATAAGGACTTGCAAGCAGAAAGGAATTGGATTTAAAAATTTATTTCAATTTGGTACTGAACGGGAAGGTCTAAACAGGAAGTCAGCCTTCCGTTCTTTTGTAGACAGAATAAAGCAAAGACAACGTAAACTAGAGCTCAGAAAATCTCCTTTAAAGGATTGGATTTCACCATTTAAAATTGTGGAACCCCCCTTCGATAGCAGGAGAAGAAGGGGGATCTTTTTTCGGACTGTTTAAAGTGAGTTTAAAGTAAAGTAACTTTCCACCGTCCTGATCCTGGAGCGGGGTGTCAGGACTGACGTTTGAAGCTCATTGACCAGAGACAAACGTTTTTGACAGATAGCTAAAAGAAGAGAAACATAGTGATTCCACTGTTTCCCTTCGCATTTTAAAGGAACAAATATTGACAAAATATCTTAAAAAGGAAAACTTTGTTGCAAGAACAAATAGAAGCTTTCCCCCTAGAGGGAGATTGTGAAACTGTAACCAATTCCAGGGAGCCGGCAGCTGTTACAGATTACAATCGTGGGAATAGACATTTGACCTTGCAGGACAATGTATTCAGAAGCTCTGTTGTGTGCTTTCTATAAAACAAATGCCCTACTGGAACAGTTACATGAGAAGATGAATTTGATGGCGACTTCGACTAGAAATTTTGAACAGGCAGTGGGAAATTTTGAACAGACAGTGGGAAAATATGTGGAGCCCACCCAGGAATTAAATCAGGAGCGTGTCCTGACAGAACAGGCCCAACAGGAATATGAGCTTTCGGACTTGACAAATGAACTTGGAAAAAGCCAGATTTGGAAAGAAAAAGTTTGGTTTGGCTTGGAAATGGGGGGCTGGATTGACCCCCCTATGCTGGGATGTTTGGACTTTTCAAATCTGGCAATGGGCCGTGAGATGTTTGGGATTGTGGGGGCTCTTAATTTTGGAGGGTTTTTGAAACATGTTTTTAAATACCACATGGAATTTAGTGTTGAATATGGAAAAGGGGCTGATTTGTCGAGAAGGGTCAAAAATATTGCCAAGCTGGAGTTACCACAAGTAGGAGACAAGGGAAAATACAGTTACAAATATGAAGAAGAGCTGCGAAAGGGACATGGAAGAGACTTGAGGGCCTCGGATATAAGGTTGCCAGGTTAATGAGCTAGATCGATGGGATAATAAGGACTGACAAAACCCGGGACCAGGAGGAAGGGACGCTGGATGAAGATTGGATCTGTTTGTATTTCTTTTTTTTACTATTAGGACTGTTTTATAAAATTGATGAATGTTAGAAAAATGTTGGAATGAAATTACTTGGCTCTAGCAAAAATGTTTAAAGAATTAGGCAAGAATATAATGGTTATGAGAAGTGGGTAAAAATAAGATTTAAGTTTTAAGTTTTTAGGTTTTTTATAAGATAAGATGAAAATAGAATGAAATTACTTGGCTCTAGCAAAAATGTTTAAAGAATTATGAAAGAATATTATGGTTATGAGAAGTTGGTAAGGATAAGATTTAAGCTTTAAGTTTCAAGGTTTTTATTTTATAGAAAGATAAAATTAAAACAGTTTAAGGTAGTGTAATGACAGAATATTATGAAATATGGAAAGGATTTGCTGGGATAATTAATAACTAGGATACAAAGAAAGGGAGGAGGAGGAGGTCAAAGAAAGAAGGTAATGACAGTTGAGGATTTGAGAATAATGAATTTGTTTTTAAATGTTTTTAAATGTTTGTGGTGTATTTTTGTTTTTTTTCTGTTTTTTTTTCTTCCTTATTTTGAATTTGTATTTGTATTGTTGGAAGTGGTTTGTTTTTCCCTTTTTCTACTTTGTTAACCATTTTTATTTTGTATTTTCTTCTTTTTCTATTTTTATTTTGTAACATTTTGAAAATCTCAATAAATATCTTTTTAAAAAAAATGAAACCAGTTTCTGAGGAAGTGCTTTCAGCAATAGAAACATGCAATAGAAAACAATTAATTTCCGACGATTCTAGGCTAAAATGTTGTGTGTATGTAGCCCAAGGCTGCATGTACGTCATACATTTAAAACATATTTCCCCCAAAGTGGCAGTGAAACTGTAGTTTACTACCACTTATAGAGCAACAATCCCTACCAGCCTTAACAAATTACAGTTTCAAGGTTTCTTTTGAGGGAGGGACAATGGCTTTAAATGTATGGTGTGTACACAGCCTCACAAGGGTGGAGAACAGAAAGGTAAATAGGGAAATGCTCACTTTCAGTTACATTTCTTCTAATACATATTGCTCCTCAGTAGTCTTAGCTTTCATGAGAATTCTGTGGAAAGAGCTGGGAGAGCTGCAATTTAGGGAGTGATGTCAGCAGAGAGCGTGAGTCATCAGTTTTGATTTAGGAGGAAGGTTACATTTATTGGAACTTAAGAAGATGCCTAATGCAGAGTCAGGCCACTGATAATAGAATCATAGATTTGCAGAGTTGGAAGGGACCACAAGGCTCATCTAGTCCATCTCCCTGCAATGCAGAAATTGTTTTGCTCAATGTGGGGCTTGAACCCACAACCCTGAGATTGTACACTGGGCAGCAGTGGTTCTTCAGGATTGCAGGAATTGGGTATTTTCAGCCCTACCTGGAGTTGCTGAGGATTGAACCTGGGACTTAATGCATGCAAAGCAGATGCTCTCCTATTGAGCTTCTCATTGTTGGTTTCTGGAGAAATTGAGAGCTGGTGCAAGCAAGGTGCCGTTATCACAGTACTGAGTTTCACTTAACGATGGTAGACTTGACCTGATTGTGGCTCTTCTAGTAGTTTTCTTTTTCACATCGCACATTATAGTTTGTAAAGTGAAAATGCAAAGAACAGGTGCAGTCAGGATCATTTGGACCTTTGGTAATGCGCGCTCTCTCTCTCTCTCTGTGAATATATATATGGGATTGGGTGTGTTTAACCTTCTTACCACCTGACATTTCTCTGCTTCAACTCACCTCAAGCTGCTGTGGAACTCTTGTACTCAGTAGTGTTCAACATATACTTAATATCAGTTACTGAAATCGGTGCTGAGATGGTTCCTGTCCTTAGGTTTACAATCTAAAAGGGCATGACACATGAGAAAAATACGAATGGGAAGGAGGAGGGAAAATTTTTAAATTACAGTTGTTGTTGTTGTTGTTGTTATTATAATACAGTTATATAGTTCTGTCTATGAAGATTCTGGATGTCTTAGAGGGCATCAACTTCCCACTGATGTCACTAGTGGTTCTGACTGCCTTGCCCTTGATGGAGAGCAGTTCCTCTCCAGAAGCATTTTTTCGCCCCACCCCAATCAGATCTGGCAGGAGAGCTGGCAACAGTGTCCAAGCCAGAAGGACAGGGCTGCTCCTGCCACACACAGTTCTTTCCTCAGACAAAATTTGTGACCAAGTCCAAAATTACAGCTCTGTAGAAGATCTTTAGTTTTTAACCAATATGGGATTGGCTTTTCAGGATCTGGGACATCATTCTCATGGATGAAATTTATGTGGGAAGTTCAAAGCTTCACAGATAGTATGTCCTCTGAAGTTTATTTCAAGCATTGGTTTCTGGTTCATAATTGGTTTCTGCTATTTATTTGGAATAGCATTCTGGTGTTGCTAAGAAACTAATTTACTCATAAATATTCATTTGTGACAAAGTATTCGGGCAAATTACCAGACATTTGGTAATTTTTTTATTGGAAAATACCCATTTCCTAGGAGAATCCTTGCCATAGTCTCATGGTTGGTGATCACAGCTGGGCACAGTAACTTTATCTGTTAAATTGCCTTATCTGATAGTGGGCCTTTTCTATACATGGATAGTTTTAACACTGCCAGTTCACTGAATGCCTCTAATTTAGGAACTGACCAGAATGGTGACAAATGCAGCAATTATTAATTTTGGGAGGAGGCAGATTAGAATAGATTGGCCATAGCATCTAGTCATGCCCTGAAGCACTATGCCAGAGGACTGATTTCAGCAAAAGTTTCATGGTCAGATTATTATACTGTGTGTGAAAAGCATAGAGGCTCTGTTAGAAAAGGGAGAGCTTATATAGACCTGCTGGGTATAACGTTTTACAGAATTGGGTTTTGTACATATATCTATTACTAGCCCATGTTCAAAAGGGAATAAACTACCAACATTAGCATGTTTGAGGACTCTGATTTTGATGGGTATTAGAAGACTTATTAAACTACAGATCAAATACCCAGAAACGTCAGCTGGAAGATCGTTCTATTTGAAAAGTTGTCCATCTGTCATCCAGATTTTTGTGCAGTTTTACCACTAGCACTTGCAGTGTGACAGAACTCTTCATTCTGACACAATTCAGTAAGCTGGAGACAAGCCTCATTATTACTCTTTAAAAATAATAAACTTACTGAGACCTGGCAATTCGCCAGTGAGGAGCAGCGGTTCCGAAAAAGCATTACTGAGGGAAGAGAGCTTGATTTTTCTACAGCTCATTGGCTAGTCTGGAGAACTTAGCCATGACCCTGGGTTGGGCCAATGTGCTAAGTCAAAACCTGGCCTGGCTTGGCAAAGTATAGCAGCAAAAGGACTGGAGAGCCGCAAATTGGCATGTGAAGTCCAGGTTATTATCTCTTGAAAACTCCATACTGAAATTAGATGCAATATTAGATTCTTGATCCTAAAACTACTGTTCCTTTCTAAGTAAAAAGAGATTCGGAAACTCTTCTTTATATTAGCAAATGGTAACAGGGTCCCTGTCTTATGATAAGCCCCAATCTTCTGAAAATTTGTGATAATTTCTTGGCAGGGTAGGGTAGGTGTTGCTCAGCCCTTTCCCACAGTGGGCAAGATGTTCTCCGCAGTCCCTGCAGGGACTTAGTTCTGGTGCCAAATGTTTACTTTGTTATATGAGATTTCTTCCTAATTTGAACTCAAGATGCCTCCGTAAATATGACCTCTACGTGAGGCAAACAGTGCAGATCTGTTCAGCTTTGCAAGTTCCTCTTGGTTGGTGCAGAATTGGAATCTTGTAAAGCTGTTAGACAAGTATATATAACTAACTAACTAACTAACAGCAGGGCCGACTCAATACATTTTGCTGCCTAAGGACAAGATGGCATCTCCCATTCCATATAAAGCAACTGACTGAACTGGCATTGCATCTTACTCAATACTAGGTTCTTGCTGTTTTTAAACAGATCTTCCAACTGCACAAATTCCCATCAGATACTCCACACTAAAATAAAAAAGTGGACTGAACACAAAGCCTTATTTGCTCCTTGCACCCTGTTTTAGTGGGCGCTTCATATCTACTATACAGTGACAATTCATTTATGAATCTTCCTTAGTTCAGTAACAACAGGCACAAAAAGCCCCAAGGGTACTTTAAAGGTACTTACAAAGATGAGACAAAGCATTACCCACCTGAAGGTGAAGGTGAAGAAGAGGAGGTTCCAGCCATTTTATTTTAAGCATGAAAACAGAGAACATTCTACACACACACAGACACACACATATACATATACACAAACACATTTCCCCCCAACTCTATGTTTTGTGTCTACCTGCGCACGCACACCCACCCACCCATCCCCCTACACCCCTTCTTCAACACTGGTGACAGGATAGTGCCCTCTACCACACCTGAATTTAGGGGGTCTAGGACAGACAGCAGAGCATACATGGGCCTGTTATCTAGCAAGAACAGATACACCTTAGGAGAGTGAGTGAGGGAGAGTTGCAGCTCCTGCCCTCCAACACCTGTTGCCTGATGCAGTTTCTATACTTTGCCTAACAGTAGAGAATAACATTTTCCAGGCAATGTACAGTAATGTTGTGTAGTAGGATGTGTTGATAAAGTTCTATTGATTGTAATGAAACCAGATAGTATCTGTAAGTGGAATTATCCTTTCTACCACCATTTATTTAACATTTCTTTGTCATAGAAAATTAGTGCAACAAAATTATTTGCATCACAGTGTGGTTCACTGCTAAGGCCCTGTTTGCATCTTTTGAGTAGGTTATTTCAGAGCTATAACATGTCTGAAATTGCAAAGCATAGCCCAAATGTAGCCCTTGTACTTCGCCCTTTGAAGTTCAGGTTTTCTCATCTAAAGGAGTGCAGCTGATTTTTGTCATGTTTCCTAAACCTGATTTCTGCCATTTGGTATTGAAAAGGAAATTGAACAGATGTGTAGCTTAATTTCTTCTTATTAATAGCCTAATCTCAAAAATTGAAACAATTTATATAAAAAGCTTTTTCTAAAGGCCGTATTGAGCATGTAGACTGTGCTACTGAATAATTTAAATCTTATAAATACTGTGCAAGGACTTGATTCATTAACATTAGCCTGACATGCTTAAAGGCCAATAATTCTAGAAAGATAACTTGTTGCTCTTCCTTGCCTGGTATTAATCACCCAGACATTAATAAGTGGACACAGGAACAGGCAGCAAGTGTGCATTCGTTTTCATCCCAAGATTTGTTTCTGGCACTTCTTCTTTTTAATTCCTCAAAGAAAATGCTGTCAGCTTACCAAGAGTGGGTTGTTGAAAGGGAAGTTCCAGCTTCATAGAGCTGTAGGGAAGAGAAACGGAACTATTTAAATATTTCACAGAGGCCACAGAAGAGCCTTTAGAAACAATTGTTTTCACGGGGAATTGGAACAAGGGAACATTTATTTATGAGAATTGTGTAAACCTGGGATTCTTTTTCTCTAACCTTTTAAAATACTCTGTTCTGCAGGTGCCTATCAGATATATCTGAAGAAGTGTGCTTGCACACGAAAGCTCATACCAAGAACTAACTTAGTTGGTCTTAAAGGTGCTACTGGAAGGATTTTTTTATTTTGACTATGGCAGACCAACACGGCTACCTATCTGTAACCAGATGCCATTAATGTTTTTGATAGCCACCTGTGGTGATAAGGATTAACATTTCTGGATTGCCAGATTGAAATGTTTTAAATACTGTCATTTAGTATTTTGATAGTAGATTTCTCGTTGACGATAATGACCTTTTCCCATTTCCTTTATTTCATTGCTCATCAAAAATAAGTTAAAGTGGCATGCATATATATGCATGCAATGGTCTTTTCCATGTGAAGTAAAATAAGTTTAAATTTAGAAAACAGTATTGCTTCCAAAATAAGTTTAAATTTAGAAAACAGTATTGCTTCCATAGCTGTTAAGAGAGGGAAGTCTCATTACATCTGAAGGCAGCCCTGTTCAGGGAAGTTTTTAATATGTGACATTTTAGTGTATTTTTCATCTTTGTTGGAAGCCGCACAGAGTGGCTGGGGAAACCCAGCCAGATGGGCGGGGTACAAATAATAGATTATTATTATTATTATTATTATTATTATTATTATTATTATTATAGATTGTTTAGTAGGCTGTTGACTGTTTTCATAATACTAAATTTATGTTTTGGGATGTTCTGATTTGGTTTATTGAAGATTTTATGTTTTGTTTAAATTGTGTAGACATGTTTTAAAATAAGAGTTTTGAAATGATAAATAGTTTTTTCAAAAATATTGGTGATGGTTTTTGATGTTGTTGTAAACTGGGCAGGGTACACTGTGGGAAAACAGAATATAAATAAAGTTGCTAACACAGTGATCCCAACTAAATCCATTGGAAGGAGATGGGATCACTCCTAATCCTCTTGTACTGGTGGAGGCTAAAGATACACTAGCATAGCGATTCTACATTTCTGTAGCTTCATTGTTGCACCAGTGGGAACTACTGCTGGTAAAACCCTGTCAGTGCAAGGGAAGATCAGAAGCTAGTTGGAATTCTGTGTTCCTTGGTTAGTCCCTCCCTTTAATAGTAGTATATGAAAATGTGTAAGTTAAAACTCTCAAATTTAAGTTAAAAGAGATTTTTAAATGAGTGTTTCCCTCCCCCTCCCCCCGTCCAACCAGCCACAGTAGAGGAAAGGATTCAGCTAATCGTGGAGTACATAAGCCTTTTTCAGAGAACATTGACTGCAAGTACATGGCATAGGACTACATAACTCTGCCTCAATGCTTATAGAGCTGGAAGCCCTCAAGTGGAGACATTAGTGATGTGTCATTGGGCAAAGAGGGAACACTTTGCACTAATGGCAGATAACTAACAGCCAGAGAGGACAAAAAGAAAGGAAGAGAAGATGTATAACACTTGGCTTCTCAGAACCCTAATGGGTTCATTCTCTCATCAGGGGATGAGACACTATGCTTCAAAGCATGATGCCACCAATAACTCCATCCCTCTTGCTGAAGCTTTCTCAGAAAAGAGTGGGGGATATGGGAGGTTTCTTCAGCAACCAAGGACATAATATGTCTTCCACCTCCACCCTTTGCATGAGGGAAAGCTGTTTATGTTCACTGTGCTAACAACTGTTACTCTGCAGGTTATAAAAATGTCTCCCATACAGAGGACCCTAAGTTTGCCATCTGCAGTAAGTGGTTTAGTGCCAGCAAACCCAAGATTGTGGCAGAGCTTTGTTTTTAAATACACAGATCTGCCACTGTTGTATTTACTTGCCCTCTGTGTGTTCAGAGTGTAGTGCAGTAAAGTCACAATTTCTGTTGGCTTCCAAACAAGATTCTTATGCTAAGACACTCATGTGAGATTGTGTGTGTGCAATCATTACTTCTTTCTGTTTCTTTTATCCTCTTGGCTTAAAGATATCAAATAGCAAATGTAGCAGTAGAATTAGACAAATTGATGTCCTGTTGAGCAAATGAAAGGAGGTCAGCAAGACCTAACAAACTGCTGTAGTCTGCAGTCTGGAAAGAATCTTCTTCTAACCACTGTGGAATTTAACACTGTCAGAACGTTTTTTGTGTGTGTGTGTTTTTTAAATGCTGTGAAGCATATTCAAGACTGGCTCTGTGAAAAGAGATTCACTTAATACAAAGATGGGCATTGCATGTCAGGAGACCATATTTCTCTCTTGTTCTGTAGCCTACATCTTGTCCTGGCACTGCCTACAATTAGACACTGGTGGTTAACAATGGCCAGCAGCTGTATTTGTGGGCTCTGTTCTTTTGCCAAGGTTCTGTCAAGTTCTAGTAGGTGTGGGAAAGACCACAATTCAATGGTGTAGCACCTGATTTTCATGCAGAAGGTCCTGGGTTCACTCTGTAGTGTTCCTGTCAGGTAGCAGGTGAAGGGGATGACATTTGCCTGAGATCGTGGAGAGGAGCTGTCAGTCAGAGTAATAATAAATAATAATAACTTTTATTATTTATACCCCGCCCATCTGGCTGGGTTTCCCCAGCCACTCTTGGCAGCTCCCAATAGAGGACTAAAAACAGAATAAAACAGTAGGCACTACTGGGCCAGATTGACAAAATAGTTTGGCTTGGTATAAGGAAGCTTCCTGTGTTCCCTAGCATTGCTGAGAAATTGAACCCAGAGGATGGAACTGTGTAGATGGACAGGCATGATTCTCAGTGACTGGGGTGACCAAGGGCAAGGTTGCTCTTGCTAACAAGGCCAATGACAGGGTTGCTGTGTTCATGGTGCAGTTGTTCTTGTGGATAGAGTTGATTGCAATAATAATAATAATAATAATAATAATAAATAATAATAATTTATTATTTATTATTTATACCCCGCCCATATATCAATCCTTTCTCTAAAACATAATGTTGCCCCTTATAATAAGGGGGGAGGAAGGGGTAAGATTTAATGAAATCTAAAACATCACTTGTTCTTATGGGAAAATATGAAGTTATTTGTGCATGTGAGTCTTTCACATGCTGGTGTTCTATCCTCCCAAACACTTTTACTTGGACACAAGTCTGATTGATTTGAGACATACTTACCAAAAAGTGTCCTTAGGAAACAAAGTCATGTGTCCAAGTTCTTTCAGGTAGCAACTTTCACTGCTTGAGCACTACCTGCTTCCCTTCTACCAGGAAGAACTTGGTACTCTAGAGACGCTGTGATATGCAAACAGCCCTGTGTCCTGGGGTCTTCTGCCATTGTTTTGATTCAAGCTGTGTTTGACCTACAAATTGGTATAGTTCACTGCAGAGTTGCACCATCAAAGCAGGTTGCTAAACAATTCTAAATTAAATTGAAGACAAACCTTTTGCTGTCACGTACCATTTGAGGACATACTTTGTATGGATTTGTAAAGAAATACAGAATGACATATGGATAATTCTGGCCAGATAAAACCTATTACTCAAAGCTAAATTGATCAGAACCGTGTAACAAATGTTACTCATTTTCTGCTCCGAAACAAAAAAACATCTGTGGTGTTAAATCACCTGTGGAGAAGGGGGAAAAAAGGCTTGGGCATAACTCACCTCAATCTTATTGTTTTGCCTGCAGCATTTGTACTGAACTAAAACCTGTCTTTTTTGAGATAAACTATATACCTTGTGCTTCATCACTGTCATTGAATTTCCATTTTAACTACTACATTTCAATGGGAAATGAGATAAATATTAAAAACTTAAAGCAGTGTAGAGGTTTGGGATAGCATTCTGTCAGTTTGTTAGATTGTGTCACACTCATCACAATTTAAGTTGCACATATTATTTTCTCCGCACACTGTTGGCATGTTCAGGCATTGACCTCAACATGCAAGTGCAAAACTGTGGAGCAGGGTCAGGGGGTCAGGGCTGCATGTTCATGCCCTTCCCTTGATGTACATGGTTCTCCTGTGGAGATCTTCCATCTGTTAATGTGGGGAAAGTCTGCTTACGATGCAGTGCATCTCTGTGTTGTTGTCAAATATTCCCTTTCAGAGAGCAGCTTAGGGCCGAGATGAGAAATTTTGAAATCCACAGAGGCAGGAGCAGAATATGAGCGAGCTAGAGGCTGGAAGCATCTTGGGATTGTAGGTGCTTCTCTGGAGACCTGAAGTGGGGCAGAGGATCTGCTGCCTGATAGGAGTTCACATGCTGCTTGCCTCCACCTGTGCTCCACTTGTAAATAAGCCAAATATTACGAAAGCATAATATGTGTCTAGTGTTCTCTCGTCCAAATGAAGCTAAACCAAGCTAATACTCCTCCTGAAACCTCTCACCACTTGGGAGAAGTGAGGAACACATAATACTGTATTTTTTATATAAAAACTAATGTTTATTAAATATTTTCTTGGTTTATAAAAGTACGTGCATTGTCTCTTTTTCAGGTTGTTAAGTCTTTTCTACAGATCAGTTACATTTGATATGAGACATTAGTGTTATATACAGTATAAGATCAAGGAAGAAGAGAGGGGAGAGATGGGGTGGTGAAACTTACATTCTTTTATATAGTGTATGTATGGGGTTTTGTGTCAGTGTCAACTGGATAGGTTCTCTTTCAATTCACTTTTTACATTTCCTTGGTAGTGAGAGGGTGTGGTTGGTTGTCTGTAGTTGGCTGCAGTGAGGTTTGTTTGCATTTGTGAGTGGGGGAGGGATGGTTGGGTCATGTAAGTCATCTATTTTCCCATGTCAGTTTCGGTCTGTTGGTTAGCTTTTCTAGGAAGGCTGTTTCCCATGTTATTTGGTACCAGTGGCCCATGTTCACTCCTGACAGATCTCTGCAGTGTCTGGCTATGATGCTTTTGTCTGCTGAAAGTAAGTGGGTTATAAGCTCTTTATAATGTGAATGGACATTATTATCTTGGAAAATATTCAGTAGAGCCAGTTCTGGGGTGAATTCTAATACCTGTTAGTTATTCTGCATATCTCTTGTAGGACTGCTGTCCAGGAGGGTTGGATTTTGGGGCATTCCCACCACATGTGAAGGTATGTGCCTGTGGAGGTGCAGCCTCTCCAACATTTTGGCTCCTGGGCTTATCAATGCCAGTTTCGTGGTGTTAGGTACCATCTATAGGTAAGTTTAAGAGTGAGTTTCCTTCTTTCGGCTGAGATGGATTTAAAGGGAGGTTTAGACCACATTCCAGTACATTGGGTGGGGTTAAATTTCATACCCTATGTTGTGCTCCCGTTGTTTTTGATTGCGTCATGGGGATTTGTGGGATTTTGGAGCAGTATTTTGTATACTGTGATTACCATCTCCTTGCCGTCTCCCGTTGCTGTCAGGAGAAGGTTTTTGAAGGTAGCCAAGGGCTTAGTGGCTGCTGATTTTACTGGTGGATTGTTCAAGAAGGCGTGTAGTTGGTGCTGCATTAGCCAAGGTATTTGGGTGTCCCCTAGTTTGTCTTGTAGGTTTGTGTCAGTATGGGTAGAAGTCTTTAAATGATGTAGGCCTTTGGCTTGCCAGGTTTTTATCTGGAGGCTTTGTGCTGCATGTTGGAATAGTGGGTGATGAGCCAGGGGAATTAGTGAGGCTGAGGCTGGGGACAGTTTGCCTACTTTTTCCTTCCATGCTTTAGGCATGGACTGTGTGAACCTGTTTACTATTATGGGGATTTTCTTTAGTTTGTTTTGGAGAAATGGGTACAGTTGAACCTCCTCCTCTTCTTATGGTTGTTCCAAGTCGTGACTGCGGCAAACTCGGAAGTAACTGTCATGCATGTGCAGAAGTGGCAATTGCCGCCCGTGCCTGCGCACAACAGCGCCTCTCCCAGCAACCCATTTCGAACTCTGGACAGACCTCCGGAACGGATTATGGTCGCAAATAGAGGTTCCACTGTATGCTGTTTTGGGGAAGTTTTTGATTGTTCTCTCCAAGTGGACCCATTGTTTCGTCTCGTCATCTAGAATGTATGGGATTATATGGCACACTTGGTTAGCAATGTAATATGATTCTATTTTGGGGATTCCCCATCCTCCTCCTCAGGAGGGGAGGCACAGGTATTTGGGGCTTATTCTTGGCTTTTTGTGAGAGAAAATAAATGAGTATAGTTTTTTCTGCCATTTCTGGAACTGGGGATAATACTGTATTTCTAAAGCTAACTGGTATTTATCAGCTCAATTGGCTTTTTAAAAAATCTTCAGGCATTAAGTGTTTTAGCCTGAGTATTAGTATTTTAATACATATGTGCTACTGCTTCACACTTCTGTTTCATAAATTTGGTACAGCTTGGAAGCACAGGCTTTGATCTAACAGAATCCAAGACAGCGTGCCAGGGAAGCTGGCATAATTCCAAAAAAAATGAAAGAGTGGCTTCTAGCTTCTGTTTTTACTTGAGCAATGAATGTGCCAACAAGTGTCCTTTTGGTGCTGTGTATTAACTGCTGATATGTAACTTCAGGAGATGAAATAATAGGAATTCTAGCAAGATTGCGGTGTTTGTTTAATGATGGGCTTTTTTGTTACTTCAACTCTTTACCATGCCTTCATGTCTAACCATTAAAAAATGTTTTGCAGTATTTGATAATTAAACATTGTCTGGGTATAAAGACACTGTCTCCACCTGACAGCCTGAACATCAATATGTTCATACAAAAAGGTTACTTTTTATTTGTTGTGATCCAGCAGTGACATGAACTGTTTATTCCAATTAGTTACATTGAACATTGTTCAGTTGATCATAAGCTCATTTATTTGGAAGGAAGTCCTATTAGGTTCAAAAGGGTATACTCTGGAGTAAGTGTACATAATACCACAGTCCCGCAACATGTTTTGATATATTTAAAAGCCATGCTGTTGGCCGTTTTAGTATAATGAAGGCTCCACTTGCAGAGCTAAGGAGTGTGTGTTTGGCATTCCAATAACTCTTAATGCTATTCACGCTGCAGCCATAATCCAGCTTGTTGCATATTCCTCTGTTTTGTTGACTACCAGGGCATGTTGCAGGCTGTACAGTGTCAAGAGAGGGTGCTCTGAAGCGATCCTATGGATGGTCCCTTGTGTCGCCATTGCACAATGAGACTAGGAGCCTCAGGAGGGTTGCCATTTCTAACCACTGGGAAATTTCCCAGAGTGCTGAGGAATCTATCAGATTTTTTAAATGTCCATTATATGCCCCACTTATAAAAACAAAATACTATCTGGCGTGAATGAAAATAGTCATATATGCATTACAAAACAGGAAACAATGCTAGTTTGAACTCCAGTTTTTGATGGTTTGTCCTAACATAGTAAAGTGCCTCTCTTACCTCACAGGGTACTTTTAAATTAGGGGGTTCATTTTTTTGTTTGTTTTACTCTCTTTATGTATGTGCTTTTTCTCCCTCAGAAAAGTGATCTGTTGGTTTTTTAGAAAATAAAATAGAAGAGTGGCATCTAGCAAGTGTCGCTCTGCTTATAGAAGACATCCATCAGTGGAATGGGGAGTGAGGCAGTTTTTGCCAATGCATCCTCTCCCTTTCAACTTCATTGAGCCTCCTCAAAATCAGTATATTTTGTGGAGGAGATAATCACACACACACACACACACACACACACACACACACTTCCTCATTCTGTTGATGGATGCCTTCCATTAGTGGAACAACACCTGTGGTATTCTGTTGTAAATGCTTCATACAAACTGAAATACCCACTGTGCAGTACTAATGCAGTGGCATTCCTTCTGGTGATCTGACTAGTTCAGACCTTAGAGCCATAGCTCAGGAGCAGAGCATATGCTTTTCATGCAGAAGGTCCCAAGTTCAGTCTGTTGGTAGGACTGGGAAACACTCCTGGTAAGCTAGATGGATGGAATGGCCTGACTTGGTATAGAGCAGCTTCCTAGACCTAACCACTTTTTACATTTTCAAAGCAATCAGTTACATCTGTATGATTGGGCATTATAAATGGTAGTTAGTAATTCTCCTTGAACGACTGACATTACAGCTTTTTACTTTGTTGCTTGATGAAGATGGTTCTAAAAAGATGGAAGACTTTCATTCCTTCCTTTGAAAATTCATTAGGTTGGTGCTGCAGGTAGTTCCTTGTACTTTTGATAACCAGGCGCTGGTGGCAAATATTGCATCACGCTGCTGGGTGTGTGCTTTGTGCAAACAGATTGCCGGTGGAAGAACAGCTGGTTTTTCTAGTTTTGTAAAGAGTCCACTGCAGTAGTCCTCTCTAAGTTGACCAGAAGTACTTCAGCTGTTTGCACTCTGGATATGGTAAGACCTATGTATTTAGAATGCCATTTGAAGATTTATTCTCATTTTAAACACTCAGTAGCTCTTGTCCTACTGTCCAGCAAAATAAGACTTAAGAAAAAGGTTTTGTAAGAATGCTTCTTATAACTGTAGACTTCTTTAACTGAACAGGAAGTTTACTGCCTGTTTTGTTTTATTTCCTGATGTCTCAGTGAATGAAGCTGGGCTATTTTAAGGTTATAGTTTCTCTGATACCATCTTAAAGTATCGCATTGTTATAGCATAGTTGACTGATTAGAATACATCATGGCACAATGAAAATACCAGATTCTGCCTGTCTGGCATTAACCTGGAAGTAAATGCAAGGGTGGGTGAGTTTTTATCAGTAGTATCTCTCAGAATGGTGAATGGCACTATTTAGTGAGAATAAATTCCAATGAAAATTATATATATATATATATATGTTTTATGATGGCCTATATTCGTAATACCTAATAAAGGTTTGATAAAAAAATATTAGAATACTTTCCGATTAAATGTTATTCCCGATTAAATGATATAAATGTAGATCAGGAATGATCCTAATTCGTTGTCCTTTCACAGCAAGGCTATTTTTGGAATTTTATTACTAATTTGAACAGAGCACAGTAAAATTACTTCTGTTTTACCTGTGACACTTAAACTGGTATGTTGGCTTTTCCTCTAGCAATAAACTGGAATCATAGTTTAGACAGAGACTTCAACAAGGGGGCATTTTTTATAAATATGATTGATTATGTACGCAGTGCATACTGAGGCAGTTTATTAATGCTTTTGTTGACCAGAAGTCAGACTGTTCTTACTTGCCTGTTCTACTCTTGGAGAATCCCTGCTTATATCTAAGGAAGCAAAAACTAAAAATTATTCAGTGTATTAATAAACAGCACAGCATGGTCGTTTCACATATGGAAATATCTCTGTTCAATACACCATCAATTTAGTGTGCAAACTGACAAGCCAAGAATGGTTTACGCAATAATGAACCATTTATCATGGATCATGCTCACACATGACAAAAATGAGTACCACAAGTAATAATTGATCATTTGCTTTACCTAGTCTACAAATCTGTTAAAGAATCACCCACTTAACACTTCACATGTACCCTAAAAATAGCACCCTTGCTCCAGGAGATCTGTTGTATATTGATTAAGAAGAAAAAGTGAATACAGATCTAAAAGAAGTATTTTCTGTTTGATAGTATTGATCTCCCTTGCCTTCTCTCTTGTATTTACCTCAGAATTAATGGTACCAACTGAGAAACAAGAAAGGAAAATGGGATGGAGAGTTTATTTGTTACCTGCTCTTCACTCTTAAGGTCCCAGGGCAGGTTGCAACATTAAAACACAATATTAAAAACAGTTTAAAACAACTGAGTAAGATTATATTTTTAGTGAAAGAAAATTGTAAATACTGTTTTGAATCTTAGAAGTACATATTAGTAGTTGCCTGACAAATGACAGATTAGTCATGGTTTTCCGTTATGTGGCTGAATCTACGTTTAGTGCAAACTAGCAACTGTATGAATATATCCTCAGAAAATTATTTTGGCCATGTGGTGGAGCAATCAGATAACTGTATTCCATTCTTCCAGTTGTTAGGCAAATTGAACTCGCCACATAGTCTGGCTGATTTTGGGTTTGGGAACTGACTGTTAGACACAAGCAAGTGTGGGCCGTCTCCAGTTTATTCAGCTGGTAAAATCAGGGCTTGTTCTTGCTGTTTCCATGGATGTACTTTAATACCAGTGGGACAGTCAGAGTCACAGATGTCTACAATGAATGTTGTGAATGTATCAGCACTTAGGTATTTGGTATTGTCTTGAAGACACCAAACCCCTGTTTGATTTCAGCTGCTCATGCAACACACTGATTATGTCAAGTGACTTATTTTCACTTTTGTTTCCAGGTACAAAGAATCGAAATAACCAGCTTTGGGGGGAAACGATTAACTTGAGGATAATTTATGAATGAAGACCCACAGCATGTTCAGAAGTTCCAGCAAAGTTGCAGTGGACACTCAAGTCACTAAGTTGGACTTTGTAACTTTTGGTTGTTTGCAATGATGTGCCTTTAAACTTTATATCACAGTTCATGCCCTTCATACTACATAAATTATAAAATAATACAATCAAAGCAACATGTCGAAAAACTTGGAGATTATCAATCTGTCATTTTTACTGGAACATGAGAGGGAAATGATACTGGGAGTGCTGAAGAGAGACGAGTATTTGAAAAAAATTGAAGATAAAAGAATCAGGTAATTTTGAAACTTTCTTCTGAGTTCTTTAAACTTCTGAATACTGGAGTTTGATTTAGATATTTGTGCATATGTTGTTGTTGTTGTCCACTTAACTCATGGTTACAGTGTAGTTCAGGGTTGGGAAGACATCAGACTTGTGGAATCTACTTTGTTTTTTACTACAACCCTGAGGTCCACCAACCACAGCCAGGTTCAAAATAGTGGCTCAGGTGAGCAGACTAAAGCTAAGAAGGAATTTTGGTTGAGCAATGGGACTTCTTCTCCCTTTGCATGCACTCAGTGCCCTTCTGAAATCTTTTCCAGAGGGTTGAGCCCCTAGAGCAGAGTTAGGGTTAGCATGGGAAGGAGAGCAGGAGAACATTCTGTTACACAAGCAGAAACCCCTGCCCTGACGGAATTTTCACACAGTGCTATGTGTACAATCCAGGGTACCTCTGAGCACATGCTCAGAATTTGTGATCAGTAGCAGAACTGTCCTCACGAGTTCTCTTTCACACAAAAATCCACTCTTGGTTTCTTCCTCAATAGTTCCTTTTCAGCAACCTGATTTAGAAAGGAAAGCTTTTTGTTGCTATTGTTAAGACAGCTGAACATCAGAAACCCTTGCTGATCTTAAAGCTGGTCAGTACAGGCGGCGACCATTTTGCACATGTCCAATTAATGCATGACTGTTGATGCATGGATCCTTTAGGACCTGGAAGAGGGCAGAACAGGGATATGGCGTGGCGTAACGGGGTGGGCTGGGCTTATGTACACTTCACCAATGTGTAGGGGGCCAGGAATGGGACCCCTGCTCAAAATGATTGCCGCCTGTATTTACTTTCCGCATTTGCATGTTAGTATATTGTGGTTTGTTATTGCTGTCTATAAAATATAACAGGTGGTATCATTCATCTTGCAACATCCCCCCAATAATAATAATAAAGAAACCATTTCCGATCTACTACTGTAGCATCTAGAGATCTTTCAGTAGATTCTGATATGTCCAACTCTACTTTTGTTCATAAATAGCGTGCATCTGTTGTTGACCTATAGGTTAAATTGACTATAGGCTAAGATGATTGCCTTGCTCTGTAATGTTTTATGAGGCCATGTTGACTAATCTTTATCCTCCACTTGGAAAGGTTTAGCTTATTAACCATCACACTGCAGTTTTATGTGCAGTTTCTGTAGTCTATGTAGCATGCTATCCATGTTAACATCCTCACTCTCTGACCCTTAACCTAAAATCTTTTTAAATTTAAGAATGGCTAGCATGAAACTGCCATTGTGTGATAAAAATTAAAAAGGCCTAAATGAAACCAATGTAATTGCTGTCATGCCGGCAATATAGCAAGGTGGCCGCTGTTCAGACAGAGAATGTAGCACAATGGAATGTCATAGAACCATAGTTAGAAGGGATCCTGAGGATCATTTAGTCCAAGCTCCTGCAATGCAGGAATCTCAACTAAAGCATCCATGACAGATGGCCATCCAACCTCTGCTTAAAAACCTCCAATGAAGGGGAGAGTCCACCACCTTCTGAGGAAGATCATTTGACTGTTTAACAGCTCCTACTGTCAGAAAATTCTTCATGATGCTTAGTCAGAATCTCCTTTCTTGTAACTTGAAGGCATTAGTTCGGGTCCTAGCCTCCAGAGAAGGAGAAAACAAGCTTGCTCCATCTTCCATGTGACAGGCATGTGACAGCCATTTAGATATTTGAAGATGGCTATCATATCTCTTCTCAGTCTCCTCTATGCCAGGCTAAGCATATCCAGCTCCCTAAACCATTCCTCCTAAGGCTTGGTTTCCAGACACTTGATCATGTTGATTGCCCTCCTCTGCACATGTAGCATGACAAGAATGTGACTTGGTGAGCCTTGAGCTTGGGTGTGCCCCCCTCTCCCGCTTAATGTGGTGCAGCTCTGAGAAGGAGTTTGGAAGCTTTCAGCTCCATTTTTGCTTGGCTTCAGCTTGTCATGTAGACTGAACTTCGGATATATGGTTAATGTTTCTTTGAAACAAGCCAACTTTTAACCAATGATTTCAAAGTTCCAGTGACATGACAGGTTGTGGTTAAGGAAGAACAGGAGCAAAAGCTTCTGAACCCCTCACAGCTATAGCAGAGGAGAGGGGAGGAAGGGAGCTAGAGGCTCACTGCAGCTCATTCACACCATGCTCAACTATGACTTAGCAGATGGGAATCCAATGTGCTCTTCAACTCCCATAAGTCTCAGCCAGCATAGCTAGTGGTCAAGGATGATGTTAGCTAGCAATATCAGGAGGGCGCCATGTTGGCTGTTAGCATGATGCATGAACACTGCCAATATCTTTATTATGACCAAGTGAAAATTGCAAAAAACAATGAGCTAGCTTTCAAGTTTCACAGTAAGCTTGAATTTAATTTTATTGTCCACCCAGGTATATCTATCTACCTACACACACATCCCCAAATCAAACAAATTTCATGTGAAGAGTAGAAGGATAATAGGTAACAAATTAGATTGCACACAGAGAGAAATGTCCAGCTCAAAATCAAAATTCAGGGAAGTGGGTGACTAACAATTTGCTCTTAGATAGACTTAGTCACTCCTAACCCCACCAACTTCAATCATTAACAGGATCAGCTGTAAGCAAGATGAAACAAGGGTTCAATAAACAGAGCAGAATGCACTTAGTGACTATTCACCGTTGAATGTCAATAGAACTACATGGCTAGAAAAAATAAAAGCAGGAAAGGTCCCTAAAGGCTAAGAATCCATGACCATTAAGAGTACAGTAGAACCCATCTATGCTTTTCCTGGAATTACTGCTTAGTCATAACCCATTTCTTAGTTCCACTTCAGTGTAAATATGTGCTTACCTGACCTTCTGAATATCCAAATGTTCCACATGGCTGAATCTGGACTGAAAATTCCAGCAGTGTTGCAGGTGTAGCTGGTGAACGCTATGTTAATTGAGCTCTCATTTCAACTCTCTAGTATTTAAATTTGCATTAGGACCCAGTGGGTTCTATTCGGGTGTCTAAAATGTCAGGTCTTCTCATGTGCTGCGGTCATCTGCTGATACTCTCCTCTGAGTGTCCCTGCCGTTAGAGGTAAGATCAACTGTGACATGGGCATCATTGGTTGTAGTGCCAGGAAAATACTGATTTTGTCTCCCAGCCCTTAAAAAAAATAGAATTAAATTTTTTGGGTCCTGCTGCTGCTTTTCATTTATTATTGAGATCTGGTGCACATGTGTTTCATGTTCAAACTTCTGTTCTACCTCTGAGGATAAGGAAAGATGCAAAATATGCTATAATGTGATATATACCTTGAGCATAAGATTTGTATGTTCAGGACACAGTTCTGCACTTCACATTCAAGCACCACCTCAATTTACTGCACTCATTTCCAAGTATACTAAGGAAAACACAATGCAGGATCCCAGGTTTTCTTCAAACGGCAGGAGGAAAGATGCAAGACCATTGTAATGGTACTTCAGAACATTGTGCTTTTCAGGTATTCTTAGACTTTTATGCATTTAATTCCTTTTAATTTATTTTAGTCTTAAAAATTAGTCAGTTCTGGTTTTGGGCAAAAGATGTTTTTATACAGCACATAACTGCTTATTCTACTGACGCACAGTGTTCCTTTTCCGTAGTGTTTGACACAGCTAGATAGTGGCTGTTTAGAAAATGTGCTCATGGTAGATTGAGATAGGATGACTCATTCTCCTCCTCCATCTCTTGTACTCTTGGAACACTTAATTCCTCCAATTTTGAAATCAGAGCACATTGTCACAGTTGTTCAGTGATTCACTCTTGAATACACCGCAAGGAAATATGGAAGGAAGTTTATATAAAACGCAGCTGTCTGAGCTTGCTTTATCATAAATGAAGGAAATTGTGAAGCGGGGCATTTTATTTGTTTGTCTACATTTGTGTCCTCACCTTTCTCTAAGGGCCTTTCATTTGCGTTCCTGGGGCTCCTTCATAATTCCTTCTAGTTCTTGGCTAGGTCCAGATTTATTTATTTAATTAAAACAATCATACCGCTTGGTTGTTTTAAAAACTTCAAAACAGTTACCGTATTTTTTGCTCCACAACACTCACTTTTTTCCTCCTAGAAAGTAAGGGGAAATGTCTGTGCGTGTTATGGAGCGAATGCCTACGGATGGCGGGGGGATCTGCTGCAGTCGTGAGCAGAGGATCCATGGTTCCCCTTCCTTCCCTCCTCCGTGGCTCGCTTTGCTCGCTTTGAAACAGCAAAGCCGGAGAAGAGCCACTGAGTGGGGAGAAGAGAGGGACAGAGAGCCTGGTTACAAAGCACGGATCCACATGGATCCTCAGGATTTTTGCACTGGGTCACCCCAAATTCACCATCAGATCACATAGCATGTCCATGGCTACAGCTTGCACCAAAAAAATCACGCACCCACTGTTGCCTGGGGCCGCAGTGGTGCAAAAAATGTGGTTACAAAGCATAGATCCACATGGATCCTCAGGAGTTTTGCATTGGGCTACCCCAAACTTACCATCAGATCATATGTCTGTGGCCACAGCATGAACCACAAAAATCATACATCCACTGTTTCGTTTAGAATATTTTTTTTCTTGTTTTCCTCTTCTAAAAACTATATGCGTGTTATGGTCGGGTGCGTGTTATAGAGCTAAAAATACGGTAGCTAAGATCTGCTTAGCTTTAGAGAGAGGAGCCTAGAACAAGTACCTTCAGACCATTATCTGGTAATTCATAGACTCATAGAATCATAGAGTTGGAAGAGACCACAAGGGCCATCGAGTCCAACCCCCTGCCAAGCAGGAAACACCATCAGAGCACTCCTGACATATGGTTGGCAAGCCTCTGCTCCACCTCCAAAGAAGGAGACTCCACCACACTCCTTGGCAGCAAATTCCACTGTCGAACAGCTCTTACTGTCAGGAAGTTCTTCCTAATGTTTAGGTGGAATCTTCTTTCTTGTAGTTTGGATCCACTGCTCCTTGTCCGCTTCTCTGGAGCAGCAGAAAACAACCTTTCTCCCTCCTCTATGTGACATCCTTTTATATAGTTGAACATGGCTATCATATCACCCCTTAACCTCCTCTTTTCCAGGCTAAACATGCCCAGCTCCCTTAGCCATTCCTCATAAGGCATCGTTTCCAGGCCTTTGACCATTTTGGTTGCCCTCCTCTGGACACGTTCCAGTTTGTCAGTGTCCTTCTTGAACTGTGGTGCCCAGAACTGGACACAGTACTCCAGGTGAGGTCTGACCAGAGCAGAATACAGTGGCACTATTACTTCCCTTGATCTAGATGCTATACTCCTATTGATGCAGCCCAGCATTGCATTGGCTTTTTTAGCTGCCGCATCACACTGTTGGCTCATGTCAAGTTTGTGGTCAACCAAGACTCCTAGATCCTTTTCACATGTACTGCTCTCAAGCCAGGTGTCACCCATCTTGTATTTGTGCCTCTCATTTTTTTTGCCCAAGTGCAATACTTTACATTTCTCCATGTTACAATTCATCTTGTTTGTTTTTGCCCAGTTCTCTAATCTGTCAAGGTCGTTTTGAAGTGTGATCCTGTCCTCTGGGGTGTTAGCCACCCCTCCCAGTTTGGTGTCATCTGCAAATTTGATCAGGATGCCCTTGAGTCCATCATCCAAGTCGTTGATAAAGATGTTGAATAAGACCGGGCCCAAGACAGAACCCTGTGGCACCCCACTAGTCACTCTTCTCCAGGATGAAGAGGAACCATTGATGAGCACCCTTTGGGTTCGGTCAGTCAGCCAGTTACAAATCCACTGAGTGGTAGCATAGTCAAGACCGCATTTTACCAGCTTCTTTACAAGAATATCATGGGGTACCTTGTCAAATGCCTTGCTGAAATCAAGGTAGGCTACATCCACTGCGTTCCCTTCATCTACCAGGCTTGTAATTCTGTCAAAAAATGAGATCAGGTTAGTCTGACATGACTTATTTTTCAGAAATCCATGCTGACTATTGGTGATCACAGCATTCCTTTCTAGGTGCTCACAGACTGTTTGCTTAATGATCTGCTCCAGAATCTTCCCTGGTATTGATGTCAGACTGACTGGGCGGTAATTATTTGGGTCCTCTCTTTCCCCCTTTTTGAAAATAGGAACAACATTTGCCCTCCTCCAGTCTGCCGGGACTTTGCCTGTTCTCCAGGAATTCTCAAAGATGACTGTCAGTGGTTCTGAGATCACATCTGCCAGTTCTTTTAATACTCTTGGATACAGTTCATCTGGCCCTGGAGACTTGAATACATCTAAACTAGCCAAGTATTCTTGTACTATCTCCTTAGTTATTCTGGGCTGTGTTTCCTCTGCTGAATCATTTGCTCCAAATTCTTCAGGTCGGGCATTGTTTTCTTTATCGGAGAAGACTGAGGCAAAGAAGGCATTGAGGAGTTCAGCCCGTTCTGTGTCCCCTGTTTGCATTTCACCATCTTCTCCTCTGAGTGACCCCACTGTTTCTTTGTTCTTCCTTTTGCTATGAACATACCCATAAAAGCCTTTTTTGTTGCTTTTAACCTCTCTAGCAAGCCTGAGTTCATTCTGTGCTTTAGCTTTTCTGACTTTGTGTCTACACGTGCTGGCTATTTGTTTGAATTCCTCTTTGGTGGTTTCCCCCCTTTTCCATTTTTTGTACACATCCTTTTTTAATCTTAACTCAGTTAAAAGTTCTTTAGATAGCCACCCTGGCTTCTTTAGGCACCTTCCATGTTTCTGTCTCATTGGTATTGCCTGAAGTTGTGCTTTTACTATCTCCCTCTTAACAAACTCCCAGCCATCATGAACTCCCTTTCCTTTTAGTATTACTGTCCATGGGATCTCACCCAGCACTTCCCTAAGTTTTATGAAGTCGGCTTTCTTAAAGTCAAGAAATTGAGTCCTAGTATGCTTGGCTGCTCCTTTCCGCTGTATAGTAAACTTCAGAAGAGCATGATCACTCGCGCCTAATGATCCTTCCACTTCTACCCCACTAACCAGGTCATCAACATTGGTTAGGACCAGATCTAAAATGGCTGTTCCTCTTGTTGCTTCTCCCACTTTCTGGACAATGAAGGTTTCTGCAAGGCCAGTGAGGAATCTGTTTGACCTTATGCTCTTGGCTGAGTTTGACATCCAACAAATATCCGGGTAATTGAAGTCCCCCATTACTACTATCTCCCTTCCGTTTGGCTTGGGGATCTATAGTAAACTCCCACAATGAGGTCACTGTTATTCTTCTCTCCCTTAATTTTGACCCAAATGCTCTCACTTTGGCTTTGAGGTTCTAAATCTTGGATCTCTTCACAGGTATACACATCCCTGACATATAACGCCACTCCTCCTCCTTTCTTGTCTGGTCTGTTTCTCTGAAATAGATTGTATCCCCCCATTATTACATTCCAATCGTGGGACTTATCCCACCAGGTTTCAGTGATGCCTATTATGTCATATTTAGTTTGCTGTACCAAGAGCTCAAGCTCATCTTGTTTATTTCCCATGCTTTGCGCATTAGTGTACAGACATTGAAGTCCATTAATCATTCCCCCATGTCTCTTATTTAAGGATTTTTTCCTCCCACCACTAGGTCTGCGTGCTGTTTGCTCCATTTGGTCTATGACATTTGGATGATCATCTTCATCAATTGATAGACTCCTACCTTCAGGAGCACTGTCTCCCTCCCCCACATTAGTCAGTTTAAAGCCCTCCTGATGAGGTTTCTGAGATTTTTGGCAAAAACATTTCTCCCAACCGTTGTGAGGTGCAGCCCATTGCTTGCCAGAAGTCCATCTTCAAGAAACTGCAGTCCGTGATCTAAGAATCCAAACCGTTCCTGTTTACACCATTTGCGAAGCCATCTGTTCACTTCCACTATTTTTCCCTCTCTCCCTGGGCCACGTCGTTCAACTGGGAGGACAGATGAGATGACAATTTGTGCATTTAATTGCTTCAATTTCCTGCCCAGAGCCTCGTAGTCTCTTTTGATCTTCTGGAGGCTATTGCTTGCAGTGTCATTGGTTCCCACATGAACCAAGAGGAAGGGGTATTTGTCAGTGGGTTTTATGATTCCTTGCAGTCGTTCAGTTACATCTTGGATCTTAGCCCCGGGGAGACAGCACACTTCCCGAGACATCTTGTCAGGCCCACAGATCACTGCTTCTGTTCCCCTCAGTAGGGAATCCCCTATCACCACTACACGCCTCCTCTTAGGTTTGGTCGGGGTTCTTCCATGAGCTGTCCGTTCCAAGGTCGCCTGCACATTCCCTGAGGACTGACTTTGCTGCTCGTCTTCATATACCTGATCGACTGTAATGAGGGAGAGATCCTCAAATGGAGTCTGCTCTTCGTCTTCCATGCTAGGGGAGAGGACCTCAAAGCGATTGTGTATTTCTAAACAATCAGAGCGAAGCCTGGGCCTCCTACTTCTTTGAGTCACGTTTCTCCATATATCTGGCTCCTGTGTTGGTGAACTAGCCTCCTTCTCAGGGGAGTCCCCTGTCTCCTCCTTGGTGGAGACGGTGTGCTCTGTTGCTTCCAAGAAGAGCTCCAGCTCTCTAATTCTTTGGAGCGTAGCTACACGTTCCTCCAGTTGCTGGACTTTGTCTTTCAAGAGAGCAATCAACATGCAGTTGCTGCAGGTAAATCTGCCTGCAACCTTTGACAAGATGGCAAACATTGCGCAGGAACCGCAGGCGACTGCAGCTGTTCCCTCCCCCTCCATCTTGAGAACATGTCGTTGGGGGTGGCTACAGCGGTCCTCCATCATAAAAAGCGTGAAGACAGGACAAATAACTCCCCCCACAAAAAAAACTAGGTCTCCCCCAACAAACGTTTGAGACTAGCTCCCCTAAATCTAAAAGATGGATCAAACCTTTGCACAGGGAGAGCAGCTAATCAGCCACAAGGAAACACACACACACAAGAAAACCCTTTTTGCTCCTTCTTATAAATTCATAAAGCTTTGCACTGGTTTTTCCCCAGTTGTTTTTTTTTGGGGGGGGGTGGTGGTATGGAAGATTTTATAGGAACGCAGAAATGGAAAGCAGAAAGGGGAAAAGTTGGCATGCAGCTTATTTATTTTGGCAGTTTTTGCCACCCAGGAAGGTTTTCTGTCATAACTCTTTGCAGGCAGGCAGGCAGGCAGTTCCCAAATTGTTAACCTTTTGTCATTAAAACCTGCCTGATTTCCAGCCTTTATTTCTTAAGTTTGTATCCAAAGTGCCGTTTGCAAAGCTACATGCTGTGGCACATATTAAGTCTTACTTGTGATCACATGAAGTCTCCCTGCCCATGGCACCCATCAAACCTCTCCTAAAATTCAGAGGACCTTCAGAAATAAGAAGTTGTTCATGAGCAGTCTGTGAAGATTATGACCATTCCCCTGTTAGTTTCCAGCACATGGTCTCAAAGGTATCTGGATTCTGGACATCCATGACAGATGGCCGTCCAACCTCTGCTTAAAAACCTCCAATAAAGGAGAGTCCACAGCCTTCTGAGGGAGTCCGTTCTACTGTCAAACAGCTCCTACTATTAGAAAGTTCTTCTTGATGTTTAGTCAAAATCTCATTTTTTTCATAATGCCAGTCTGCCAGATTTGGTAGAATCAAAATACCGGCAAAGGATTGATCCAGACAGAAACTTGTATAAATGAGTGTGGAGAACATCAGAATAAGAATTATTCTATTATTATCCTAGCAGAGTTGCACTCTTATCCTTCTGAAGCAAGTGTCATGAATTTTTATAGCAGATAATCATTTTGATCATTTGGTGCTATCCAATCTCTAGAAGAGAAAAATGCATGTAATACAGTATTTCTCATTTCAAGTGTTTTGTGAGTCAGAAATTACTTTGCTCTTTGATCTACTGCGGCTTTGCAAGCTTTGAATAATTGTGTTGAGGAAAGTTGGCAAAGCTAAAGCCATATAATAATAATAATAAGCAGGCTGAAGACTCATACTAAACATGCATTAATGCGACATGCATTGAGACATTGAGCAAAACTGAACAGAGCTCTCTCTTTCACTTTAGGGCAATCAATTTATGGCAGATTTCCCAGCCATGTTGTATATACATGATGTATTTGCATCATGCTTAGCATGTGTTGGTGGGACCACTGCTATGCTGCCAGAGAACAAATTGCCTTTGCCTGAGCTTCCCATCAGTCATGTCCTGCTTTCACATGTGGGCTTAACCCCCTTACAAGAGGAACATGATGTTCAGAAAGGCTTTATTGTTATCTGTGCAACATGTTCTGGCAAATAATGAGCAACATAAATATAAATGTAAAGTAAGCATAAAATTTGGTGAAGTCCTAGATCACAGGATGATATAGTGCATATTTAAATGTCCTTCATATTCAGCAGTGGATGCTTCCCTTAGCTCCAGTGTATTGTGATGATTGCTGAAGAAAGGGATGCAGTAGAACATTCATTATTTTATGAAATAAAACTGTCTTTTGAGGACTGGAATTGCAGTCTCTACACTGCAAGGACTGGGACCCAGAGGGTCCTTTCATCTCACTCAGCAATACTTTTCTTATCTTGTTGTTGTCAAGAAGCTTTCTGCACATGTAGAGGGAAGTGAGGGGCAGATGGGGCTCATCAATCTGGGAGGGTGGTCCTTCAAGGAGAAGGAAAAGGCTGATCCTAAACTCCCGCTACCTTACAGGACATCTTTGGGATTGTTGTTTAGTCATTTAGTCGTGTCCGACTCTTCGTGAGCCCATGGAACAGAGCACGCCAGGCACTCCTGTCTTCCACTGCCTCCCACAGTTTGGTCAAACTCATGCTGGTAGCTTCGAGAACACTGTCCAACCATCTTGTCCTCTGTCGTCCCCTTCTCCTTGTGCCCTCCATCTTTCCCAACATCAGGTTCTTTCCCAGGGTGTCTTCTCTTCTCATGAGGTGGCCAAAGTATTGGAGTCTCAGCTTCAGGATCTGTCCTTCCAGTGAGCACTCAGGGCTGATTTCCTTAAGAATAGATAGGTTTGATCTTCTTGCAGTCCATAGGACTCTCAAGAGTCTCCCCCAGCACCATAATTCAAAAGCATCAATTCTTCGGCGATCAGCCTTCTTGATGGTCCAGCTCTCACTTCCATACATCACTACTGGACTGGAATTGCAGTCTCTACACTGCAAGGACTGGGACCATAGTAGCATAAATTGTGCCCTACAGTTATATGCTGAGCAGCTCTGTAAGGGCTGACTGTTCATTTCATTTTCTTAAGTACACACACAAAAATTTTCATTAATAATCTGTTGCTTTAGTAATGAAGAGCTTAATATAATGTATTGCATTTAATTTCAGAAATATGACAAAAGGCTTGGATTAAAATGGGGCCAGCATGTTCTTAATGAGCACTGATATTTCATCACCTAGAGCTTTTGTTTTACACCCTGACTTAATTTAATAGTTCATAACATGCCCTTTCTCCCCTAGTGCCAGATATATTGTTATCATTTTGGGATTATCTTTAGCCTTTGTCCTTTATTTTTTTTCCTTTTCCTTTTCACCAGATTGTTAAAGTGGGTGTGGGGTTAAGTCTGCAGCCAGAGACAAGGGAGAAACAGAACTCGGACTGCAGCACAAGGGATGGAAGGTTAAACCTTCCCTCCTCCATATTGTGGCCCCATCAAATCACTTTTCAGAGCTTTTATTCCCCACAGGCTAGAAGTAGCAGATAGCTAACTACAGAACTCTCTCCCACAGGAGGCCAAGTTGGCCACCAACTTGGAAGTTGTGGAGAATGTCAAGATTTTTGAGTGATGCTATGAAATTACGTCACCATAGGTCCTAAGAGCCATCTTCGTACCTCATGATGTCCGGACACTTTTATCCTAAAGTATCTCCTACTATGGTTCATTAACTGTGTTGTGTTCTGATCCATGTATATGATGTACTTTTCATGCCAATAAAGGAGATTGAGCGATTGATTGAACTGTCATCTTTATCTCACAAAAATCCTGTGACCATTACATCTTAGGAAGGGAGGCCAAGAGATAAGAAACTGCCCGAGGTTAGGCACTGAATCTTGCAGACACTGATAAAAGTGAATTAATATCCCAGCCTGGTATCCATACTAGAGAGTAAGGTTAATATTTTCTCCCAATGTATCATTGCACCCAAAGGATGGAGAAGGTAGGACATTTATCTCTGCATAACTGAGTGTGAAAGCTGCTTGTGTTTCAGAGTCATTTTATGTATGTTCTATGGATAATTTGATTCTGCTTCAGCCAGAAATTGTTTTAGTAGATTTGATATTTTAAAAAGGAGATTAAGAGCATTAGGCAGAGTGAGGCTTCTGCCTCAGGTGACTTATGTTGGAGGGCCAGGGAGTGGTGGCAAGGCTGTGCTGCAGTAATGAACCCTCTAAGTTAGCCTGGATGCTGTTCACATTGCTAGTGCTGAAGTAAGATTCAACTGCCAGTCTGTTCTACTTACATACGTAGAATGGAGGGTGCCATTTTGTATTTCAGCTCAAGCCACACAATGTTTTGGTCTAGTCCTCAGCAAAGTACATACATACATACATACATACATCATGCTCAAGGCAGCTTACAACATGAAAAAATTACATAATTGCAAACGTAATGAAAGTAGTCATAAACAATAAATAAAACATCAAAAAGTATACAACAAAATTAAACAATTTCCACATAAATCATAAGATCTAAAATAAAGATACAAAAATATAAAATCAATAACAGCAATAAGTCCTCCGTCAACAAAACTCCTAAACCAGAGCTTTCCAAACTTTGTGTTGTGACATGTTACTGTGTCGGCTGCAGTGTGTCGATGTGTTGTGCAAATGTTCCCCGCACTCCTCCCAGGACTGGAAAGGGGTTAGTTTAATCTCTGGTTTGCTAGTAAAACTAAATTACTGCGTTGCGAAATGATGCATATCTAAAAATTGTATCACCAACATGAAAAGTTTGGAAAGCAGTGCCCTAAATAATTCCAAAGTTGTAATCAAAAAATATTTTGATGGCTCTGTCACACATACAAGCCACTAGAATTTAGATTTTTATAAAGCAGTGAATACTTCAAGCCACTTTTCTTAACTTAAGTTTGTTGTGTTTCTTTCCAGAAAACTGAAGAATGAGTTACTGGAAGCCAAAAAGAAAGGTGGACGGCGTTACCAGGAAGACAATGGCAGGGTCTGCATTCGGTGTCGAAAGAATTTGGGCCTAATCTTTGATAGAGGGGATCTCTGCCAAGCATGTGGACTCAGAGTTTGCAACAAATGTCGTATTGTGGGAATTGGTGGCAACTGGAAATGCACAGTGTGCGATAAGATTGCGTAAGTTTTGTTCTTGGACACACTTGGATGTCAACTCACATTTTCTGATCTCCAGTTACGATGCCTTTGACAAGCAGAATGAACATACAGGTGATGGAGGGGCTGGGCTGATAAAGGCATGTTTGATCCTAATTTGAGCTAGAGAGACGCTTAAAGCATCTCCTGCTGAATGAGGGTTGTCTCCTGCTAGTATCTTCACTTGAACCCACCCTCTCCAGCTATTGTTGTTGTTTCAGATGTTTCTGGATTTTAATTCCCATTGTCATTGACCATGTTGACTGGGGCTGATGGGAGTTCCCCACCCCTGCACTAAAGTGTAGTGTGTATGTTTGTTTTGTGCATTGGACTTATTCTGCCACTCTGCTAGGGGGAACGTCATACTTACATATAGCTTCCACAGCTCAAATGTTATAAAAATTAATTTCAAAACTTAATTGCAGCAAGGTCTTGAAGTGTTTCTCCATGTCTTGATCCAAGTCTCTATCAGCAATACCAATGCTGAGACCTTTTCAACAGGAAGTGAATTTAAGGCAACAGTTACATCCCTTGATTTTCTCCAGAGCTAGTGCCATTAAAGCTAGTACCAATAGTACCTATTTATTTTATTTTAAAGTGCTTATTCTGCCCTGGGATATTCTGTCTTCTAGGACATCTAATAGACAAGTAAACACATAAAATGTATGTATTTATCTATTTCATGTGGTACTCTTGTTTCTCATACATGTTAAGGTGATGTGCCTCATAAGTAATAAATTAAAGATATAGACAGTAGAAATAGACTGTAAAAGCATTAAAGTAACCATGGTTGTTTGCATTCCTAAAAACAACCAACAATTTTAAAGGCCTGGTAAAAGTATTTATTTATTCAAATATTCATAGACAGCTATTTATATTTTATTTCATCGAAAGGTATTCAGCTTGTACCAACAAGGAGTAAGAGTTTGTGCCATGGCAGCCTCCCTAGACAAGGAGTTATAGCCTAGAGGGGCCCCTTCCTGGTTGCCACTTTCTTCACCTCTGACGGTTGGGGTACCTGGAGAAGGGCCTCCAGCAATGAGGTTAAGGGCCCACTGCCTGATAGATAGATAATTTATTACGGTCAAAGACCAGCTCGCATAACACAATAAAAACAGCTTTCATAAAGATAAAATATGCAATTATGTAGCCCCACCTACAATTACCCATAGGTACATGTAACATAACTTGCTAACTAGCACTCTGGGCCCCTGTGCAAGATTTCTACTTTTGTAAGCTAGCAGCTCAGGATAGTGCTGATGTGTCTCACAGATGCTTTAATTAGTGACATCCTTTTACCAGTTAGCGATATTTGCTGTCTGCTGTGCTATCCAATGATGTCATCATGCATACTTAATAAAAGGTGTTTTATTTATTTATTGCTTTTTATTACATTTAAATCCCACCTTCCTTCCAGGGAACTCAAGGTGTTGTACATGGCCCTCCCCATACTCATTTTATCCTCACAACAACTCATGGGGTAGGTTGGACTGAGAGATTGCAATTGCTCCAAGGGGGAGCAGTGAGTCTTTGTCTCCCGGGTCCTTATTATTGCTTTAAAGGTTAGCTCATGCTTCCTTAATAGTTTGCATGTGGAAGTGCCTTTTTGTGCCTAATATCACCATGGAAAGATGAAGAGAGGATTGTTGGTAAATATTGGCTTGAGGAAACTAGCATTTTTAAGGACATTGTGGCCCTGCTGTAGGCCATGGTAGCAATCAGGGAGGTAGTTCTTGTAGAAGAGCATAATGGCTGCCCAGGACCATGGAAAAAGATCAGAGCAAATTCAGCACAAATTACATGAGTGTGATGAACAAATTGAGCAGCTTGTTAGGCAGCTCTTGAGAATAAAGAGCTCCCTGAATTTCAGAGCATGCAGCAGTAAAATTATATCACAAAGCACTTTACTAAGCAATGTAGGCTGGGAATTAAATGCAAAATAATGGGTTTGGGGTGGGGAGAATCCCAAGCATCTTTTAACAGAAGAGGGAAAGATGAAAGAGAAAATACTGAGTTTTTCTTAAGGAACAGGTCTCCATTGTACTTTGCATGCATGAAAAATTTAAAATAAGCACTTGTCCTTCTAGAATGCTTTCCCACTTCCAGCACATAATTTCATTTTAGCTGGTGAAGGGCAAAGCGCAGGGTTTTGTTTTTAAGTTAACTGAGTTGCATGGCGATTGTGAAATGTAGCATAAAGACTTAAACACAGCTACAATTAAACCGCTTATGTGGGAGTTGTATAGGTATACGCTCTTAAAACTCTATTCATGAAGTGTCCTGCATTCAGTAACAGTAGTTTTCAAATGTCAGTTTCTAGCTTTAGAGGAACATTTTCTGTATTGCTCCTAACTATCAGAATCTCAGCACTTTGCCAAAGATCTGCAGCATATTCTAGGGACCAAATTGGACCTTTACTGCTCCTCTGTATGACCTGAGTGGGTTCTAAAGTATATGTCACACTCTCCTCGGCAATGCACTGCAGGGGGAACATGGGAAGTGACCTCACACTGAATCAAACCATGGATCCATCTAGCTCAGTGTTGTCTACACTGACAGACAGTGGCTCTCCAGGATTTCAGACAGATTGGGATTAAACTTGAGGCTTTCTGCATGTAAAGCAGTTTCTCAAGCTATGGCCTTTCCCCAATTTATAAGCCAATCATATCTCAGGTATAGGTGCCTGTCATCACTGTTCTTATCATTGAGAAAGTTGTAAGTTCCTCAGCACTCAGGAGTGATGAACACACATCTAGTTAGGATGCCATATGAATGGTGCTGGTAGATCGGTGAATTCTAAGTCCAGATTTAACACAATTACATAGAAATTAGATCCAGTTAAAAAGCCTCCAGTTAAAAAGCCTTGGATATCCTTCAGCCTCCCCACCCCCAAATGCACAGTATTTTTTCCAGTTCATTTGAGGGAGAGACTGTAGGGAGGTAACCTTGCAAAGGTCTATCTTTGAGAGCCCTTTGGCACTCAGTATAAACCTTCTGTGTGTGCATGATTGGGCAGCTCCAGTATTAAAACACACAGAGGTCTGCTGCCATTTAGTTTGGCACAAAGCAATTGTAAGTGGATAGGGCAGGTGACCGCTAAGTGTTTCATATCTAATACATTCACATTATTACTGAAGTTAGAGTACCTCAACATTTGCATTTATTCTACAGTTTTAGCAAGTTGAGTAAATTTTCTAGACCAACAGAAGACAGTGAGTGGAACAGTCAGCCTGAGTTGCCATCATTATAAAGGAGCAGCCTAAGATGTGGGTGGAGGTTTGTGTGCTTGCAAACAAATTAAAATTTGGGTTCTATTCTAGTCGAATGCCTCTCTCTATTTGGTATAGAGTGCTAATTATACCAGACAGTTGCCACATTCAATAAGACTGCAAGACATAAATAAGGTTTTAGGCAGTAGATTGGAATGGAGCAATGATGATTCAGAATGCAGCTATATAGATTGTGTAATTCTAGTTTTCACAGCTCAAACATTTCTCTTTCTCTGCAGTGTTAAGTTGTTATGATGTTCATGGACATCCTGGATTCTGCAAGTTATTAATCAAAGAATAATATAGGTAGCACAGTTGAGCACCACATGAGAGCAGAGGTTTCAGCCTCTTGGTCAATCCATGAAAGCAAAGAGGTTTCTGTTGATATCATAAGCAGAGAGAAGGAGTGATGACACCTTTGCAAAAGGTCCCCTTCTCCCTCTGGTGCAGTACCAATATTAGATCTCATAGAAGTTTCGGGAAATGAGATGAAGTGCTCCTTTATTCTTCCTATATAAGACACTCTAGTAAGGGCACCAAGTGTGGAAGGGGTCCCTTTTCAAAGGATAAAGAGACTTTATTTTTGCTCCCTGGGGGAGTGCTGAGGAATGGAACTATCTTTGTTCAGTAGCGTCTACAGCTGGTGAATGAATTATAGCTTGGGCCCTTACTAAGAGTGATGGACCCTGAGCATACCTTGAAACTACAAACCTCTTCTAGTTTTGTGTATGTTGAACCCATTCTGCGTGGGATTGTGCTCTCATGGAGGAAAAACAAAAGAAAAGCAGGTTTTCAGTTGAAGAGGTGCCTTGAAAAGCTGTGTAGGAGTTGTGAAATGAGGACTGCTTTTTAAAAGGTTTGCGTTTCTGTGCCTTACATAGTTCAGAATAAGGCACTGACTGTACCCTGAAGCAAAAACTCCATGCTTACAACATTTGCCAAGGTGTCATGGAAGCTGCCTAATAGAACAGTTTGCTTGGCATTTGCTTGTGCAGAACGGGCAGCAGTTATACCTAAAAATGCCTCGTATCCAGAATGAAATCTGAGCACACCTGATCTCCTGGCTGCTAGTCTGTTGTGGTTGGACTACAAAGGCTGCTACATTCCCAGGACAATCAACATCCTGGAGATTAATAGTTTTGATAAGATCGTTTGTTAGCAACTTTACTCAGGTGTCTAAACATTTGTTATCAAAGGGAAATGAAGTTCCGGAACACTGCTCTGTGGTTCAACTGAAAAGGTTTCTTTGCAGAATAAAAGTGACCAGAAGGAAATGGAAACGTTCAAAGGGTAGTAAGAATGGTTTTCAGAATACCGTAGCTTCTTGTATTCTACCTGTGTCTATCTTGATATCAAAGGGCTTGTTTGTATTCTCTGTCAATACCCTTGACTTTTGAACCTATTTGTGTATATCTGTTGTTTTAAATTAATGCAGTATCTGTGACTAATATCATTCAGTCCTGAAATTGAGCAACCATGCTCCCTGACAGACAGAATTGGTGTTGGAGATCGTATCATTGGGCAACTGCTGAGGCCCCCACACATATAGGGACTCCACTTCCAGCCCTGCCACTATGACTTCTCCTTGCTTATGAATCATGTTCACCTGTCCTCTCTGAGCATGAAAACAATGACTAGAGTCAGAAGATTGCAGCATCCTCCAAATTGCCTTGCCCATGCCTTCTGGGAGGTTGTGTGGATTGGGCCTAGAGGGAGAAGGCAAGCACAGTGGTGGCTATGGCAAGGTCTAGTGTCATATTTGTATAAATCTTCATAGAGGTTTAATTCTGTCCTCAGCAAAATTTGAGAAGGTGGTGGGAACTGAACTGGGACTTAGAAACTGAAGAAGAGGCATGGAACAGACTGTGAACAAAAATGCCATACAAATCCTTATTGGCAACAACCAGAGAATGAGCCTTTAAAATTTTGCTTGGCTGGAACTTAACACCTAGATGCCTAGCCTATATAAAACTGAACTGTTCTCTTAGGGTTGCGTTTTGTTAACTTGGCTCTTTTTGTGCTTTTCCTTCTTCTTTTTTAGTTCATCATTTATCTATAAGGGATCACATGCTGTGGAAATGTGTATACATTATTAAAAGGAGATTAAATATGAGCTCTAATTCTGGTTCCTCTGCCTGTTTTGTAGCCAATAGATTTCTAAGGGCTAAACATAAATGTTCGGCTAAATATACTTTGAGCTGTTACCCTTGTCTGACCTTATCATGTAGGCCCGGTTCCTTATTTAATTTTCTGCTAATGTTTTCTAAAGCAATACATATTTCTTGGGTGGATGGAGTTAATCAGAGTACTTGTTTACATTGATTGGATCAGATTGTGCCTTTTTCCTTTCTCTTCTCCTTCAGGCAGCTTAGGATAGTTACAGGTGAATGGTTTTTTGAAGAGAGAGCAAAGCGCTTCAAACAATCCACCCTCCTTGGAAGTGATGTCGTTAGAAGGTCTATCCAACGCAAAGCCCCAGGTAAAAATAACAGGAGGGAAATGTGTTTGTTCTTCCTATGTATAGCTAAAGCCTTGTTGTCCCCCTAATTGATGGTTATAGTCTTAGTGCTGCAAAATGACCTGGGGCTTGCTGACGCCTTTTTAGTATTGAAACTTTTTTTAATGCAATGGAAACCCCTTGGTCCCTTATCCAAGAGACTACTCTGGCCCACACCTACTTTGTTTTAGCAGCACCAGAACATAAAAGACTCCCACACTACTCAGTCAAAAATATTGATATGCCACAATCCTGTTCTACTGAAACCAGTGAGTTGTGTGCATCTGGGCTCAGGATTGCTGCCATGGCTTACAGCAAAGTATAGACCCTCTCATCATATGCCACACTTGCAGGGGGTTTTCCTGTTCATGCCTGTGCACATGGGTTCCATGTGCAAGCACAGGATTTCCTCTTGTAGCAGAGAATATTGCCTCCAGCTCATTATAGTATTCAGACTCAGAGTTCTCAACAGCTTTCCTTTTACACTGAACTATGTATAATACTGTAAGGGGGATTATCATGCCATTGGACAGCTTTCACCTGCCTGTTATTTCCCAGCTTTTTTGAACTACAACTAGACAGCTGGAGGGCACTAGGTTGGTGAAAGCTGGCATAGAGATGTAATGCAGCTAATTCTGCATGCATGCTGGTGGCCCTGCTAGGTGTGTAATACACTCTAGTCTGAACAGTTGCAATTCTCGTAGTTCTGTTCTATAGAAAACACAGTTGTTGCAAGGGGTTTGTGGGTGTTCAGCTTTGTAATGAGAGTAATGCTTTTTATCTTTTGAATGTCTAAAATCTTGGTAACGTGTCTACTAGGGTATATTGAATTCCCCTAGTAGGAGTTATTTATTTAACAAACTGTATATACTCCTTGATACTAAGAAAACCTTTAAGGCATACTTACTACCTATCAGAGATGTGGTAGCATCTACATTAGCAGGAGGTTGAACTGGATAACCTCTGAAGTACCTTCTAACCTTATGATTCTGTGACCAGTGTCTGCTTCTTCTTTTAAGTGCCTGGTTCTCTTGTTCATGTCATTTTTTTTTTTTTTTAAATCTGCTATTCCTGTTTGTGTTTTTCTTCTTGTTGTGTCATTTCTACCACCCCTCTCGTTATTTGCTCATGTTAGCTGCATTGGGCACTTTGTTTGAAACACAGCGGTGAGATAAAAAAAGATTAGAAGATAGGGATGTAGTCAGTGAGTGAGAACAAAACTCTGGACTTATGGGCCGTTGGCCTTATCCATATGCTCTTACGTTCTTCAGTTGTGGATGCTTCTGTACTTGGAGACCATGTTCAAATGAATGGTGTGTTGGTGTTTCACTTTGGACAGCTGGTTTAAACTTCTTGTTAAATCAGTGGGAAACTTGCCTTTGATCCCCTTTATTATTTTAAAAGTGCCTTTTTTCTTTTTAAGATCCTTCCTCTGAAGCTACAGGAGGAAAACTCAAAGATCAGTCTCCAGAGAGTTCAGAGGAGACTTCAAAGCAAGATGTGCTTGCTTCCTTTTCAAGTGGGGCAAAGTCAGTCTTCAGTGGGCACAGAAATATTGGGTAAGGCAACAGTTTATAATCTGAATGCTGAAGTGGATTTCTGTTTAGATTCACTCCAGAGCATTCCATCATTTGGACCCGATGACGGAGACCTTTTTCTTTCAGCAAGGATTTGTTGTTTGCTTCATTTATATTTCAAACATTTAAAGGATGTGTGGTTCCTAACTGGATTCTCCTTTGATAAGAGATTCTGAAGCAGCCTATGGAGGGGCTCCCTTTTGTGTGGTGTTTGTGGCTTCCTCAGATAACTTTCTTGGCATTCAAACAAAATGTTTCTTCCATCTTCCTGACTAGAACCATAAGGTGGTATTTGCTATGCATCATAAAAAGGGCTTCCCCCTCTCCCTCAAAATAACAGAATTTGGGATTAGTCCATGAAACTAATTGACAGGAAATTGATAACCACCCAAAGGAAGTACTTCTTCACACAGTGTATGGTAAATTTGAGGGGTACACTGCCATGAGCTACAGTGGTGGCCTCTAGCTTAAAGGAAATTAGACAAATTCAAGATGGCTGTATACCAGATCCTTGTTCAAAGGTAGCATAACTCTGAACGCTGGTTGCTAGGGAACTGTGTCCTGCTTCTTGGCTTCCCGGGGGCATTTGGTCGGTCACTGTGGGAGACAGGATGCTGAACTAGATAGGCCCTTAGCCTGATGCAGCAGGGTTCTTCTTATGTCCTTAAAATATTGAAGATCCAGTAATGTCCTAATGACAACACTGAATCCACTTGCCTTCTTTTCTGCTACTGCTAAGAAATGTGTGCAACAGCAAATGGGGCACTGGCACAAGAAACAGACGGTGCAAATTTAGGTTGTGTGTGAGTGTCTCATTGCACCATGTAGTGTTTATTTAAAAATAAAAATAAAAATGGTAAGGCCTTAGAAAATATTTAACAGGTCTGGTAGTTAATAAATATTTTTATGAGTGAATGGGAACCCTTACTGCCCCTTCTCAAAGCCAAAACATAACGGAAGACACGGGATAATTACTGCTGTTCCTTCTTCGTTTTGTACAGTTGAAGCACACAAATCACTGAGATTCTGCTTTTGGGGATAAAGGCCAAACCCAGTAGAGTGTAAATATTAAATGATGCTCTACTTTTGAAAAATTGCAATACTTTAGAAAAATTACTTGTCTTTCATGTTATCTCTATTATAGCAGAAAATTGCACAGTGCTACAGTTTAGATACATTCTTTCATTAACTTTCACCTTTGTCACAATATCTAAACTTGTTTTTGAATCTTGATGTGAAACAAAATGCAACAAGCTTACATGAAAATATACCATGGTGTACAGTTCTCATGAGCATCTTAAACAGAAAAAAGGAAAACTTATGTATAATCGTTATATGGGTCCTGTATTTTGATTGATGGCTACCTGGTTGCCTTGACCTTTCTACTGAACAGAGCTTTATTCAAGGCTAAAGGAGAAATCACAGTTGTGAAGGCAGAAGATGGAAGAAGCATCAGCTCAGATGTTGATGTCCAGAGTATAAATAGTGCTGATAGGTAAGAGAAATGGTATGACCTTTGTACGGTTGAACTTAATTTCTCCACTGGCTTCAGAAACTGATACAGATATTGAAATTACTGTAGTCCTTCCTTCCTTTTCTTTTTGCTGAAACCACTCTGACTTAAGGTTCTCTGATGCTCATTTTCGACATGCACACATTTCTCTTGCAAGTTGTAAAGCAAGGTGTGGTCTTGTGTCAATTTTGTTTGCTGGTGGTTAGAGGGGGAGGTGGTACTGAGCCCTAGTAGTCAGTAAGCTGCACTCATCATCCCCATCCAGCTCAGCTAGCAGCCAAGGATGATGGGAGTTGTAGTAGAACAACATCTGGGGACCCAAGTTTGAAGAACATGGCACTAAAGAATACAAGCTGTCATTGTAAATGATCCTGTTTGCCATCTCACTACTTCCCTAAGAAGTCTTTATGGGGTAGGTGGGGGTGGATGGTTGTTCACAGCAGTAAATTAGAATGTGATATGGCATAATCAGCCAAGCAAAAATGTAATGTGGGTGTCATTTCTAGTATATGAATGGAATTACCAAAAAAAAAGCAGAAAGGTTGCTTAGACAGTGAAGTGATGTGTTTTTAAGTTAAAATATCAGTTGCATTTAAAAGCAAAGTTATTCTATTATACAGCTTTTTATTCCATTTCCTGGCAAATGAGGATGGATTCCTTGATGAATACCAAATTTAAAATTCCCATTGCTGAATTTTGAAAAGATACTGGCTTTCTCAAACCTTAGTATTATTGAATGGAAGGATAGTAGTGTTCTGAGATGTGCGTGTTTTGAAATGTCACAAAAATCAAATTGGCGAAGCATTGGAATGCAGTTCAGGTCAGGAATCAACAGCTTGAGACAAATAAGGCAAATTGGAGCATTGCTGCTCTTGAGCAGACAGGGCAGACAGATGGAGGTATTTAGAGCATCTGAACAGTGTGGTGAAATCTCAAATGTCTGTGGAATGGCAAGTGTCCCTGGAGCATTGAACAATGTCAGAACCATCATGCCACACCATGTGGCCAACATGCCAGACTGCTGCACCATGGGCATGTTCCATTGAAGGCCTGTTTATCAGCTGTAACTAATTCCAAGTGTCCAAAAGAGTAGAACTGCATGTTGCAGATAGATTGTGTGTGACAAAAATGCAATAGCTGCTTTCCCTCTAGGAAGAGTAATTATGGAGCAGGCTTTTGGAGCAGAGAAGCTATGAAGGAGGAAGGACAAGGGTGCTTAACACTTCTTCGGTGGGCCTCTTCTCCACTCCAGATCCACACCCACAGAGCTAATTGTCAGTTGTAAAAACAGCTGATGGGGGCAAAAGTTCAAGTGCCTCTTTCGCCTGGGGTCTTCTGTTCCAAACAGAAGGGAACAGGTAACAGGAGGCCACTTACTTTCCCCTACTTGTGACATATGCAATACCAGGGATCAGCAAACTTTTTCAGCAGGGGGCCGGTCCACTGTCTCTCAGACCTTGTGGGGTGCCGGACTATATTCCTGTGTCCCACAAATAACCCAGAGATGCATTTTAAATAAAAGCACACATTCTACTCATGTAAAAACACGCTGATTCCCGGACCGTCCGCAGGCCGGATTTAGAAGGCGATTGGGCCAGATCCGGCCCCCGGGCCTTAGTTTACCTACCCATGCACAATACATTTCTTTCTATGGGTGAGAGCAACCAGTCTCACCCTGAGATTTTTCTGCAAAAATGGGAATAAAATGCTGGTGGGGGAAAAACAGAAGAGAAACAACAGCAAAGCAGCAGAGAAACAGAAACATCTTCCTCCAGGAAGGCAGAGCATATATGAGTTCCAATATTTAACTAAATAATTGGAATGTCATTGTGTGACTCTGTTAAACACAGAGATGCTCTGAGCCAATTTTGTGAAGCCTGAAACTACTATCTCCTTTATAAACTAAAGATTAGGTGCTTAATTGGCCCTGGAGTGTTTCTTCTCTGGGGGGAAAAAATACTGACTAGAAGCCAAAGAACGACGGTTTAAGAAAGGTGATGAATGACAAATTCAGTTTATGGGGGTGTGACAGGTAACATTACATGGCTGGGTAGCAATTTCAGTGGGTTTGTTCTTTATAATGTCTGAAAGGCCTAACTGGATCTGCTAAGAGGCATGTGGGATGGAGCTCAAGAGATGGTAAACTGAAATTACCTTGTGCAAACTCAGTTCCTGAATGCTACTTACATTATTGCCATTGAGTGCACTTCTGATTTCAGAGTTGAGTTCTTTGTGGAAGATCTGAAGCTCACACTTTATGTTATGAAATAGTGTGTCTTTCTGATGCAGTATTAGCTGTCCTAAGAGGATAGATTTTTGGCACTGTTTCCTTAGGGTGAGCACCTATTCTCTCAATATGGAGGAACTGCCTGCTGGGCTGAAAGGAGCAGTTTGTGCCGCAAACCGAAGCAATTCTTCTACTCCAGTCCATCCAAGGTCACCAGCACTGAGCACACGCAGCATGACTGTAGATTATGGCAGAGTAAGTTGACTAATTCCCAAATTGTTCTCTTTAGACTTTACTGCCTCCAAAGAGGTTTAAAAAAGAAACAGTTGAAACATGAATCGAGTTTTCATTCAGGCAAAACTCAAATCTATGCTCCTTCTAAATGTTTTCTGGTCAGGGCTCTTTTTGTATACAGAAATTCGCTGCCCATAGAAAACCAGATATTTGGGAGAAGGAATCTAAACTAGCTTTCTCCCTGACATGCTAAGTTTCTGTGTGCCGGTGTCTTATGAACGGAGGAGCATTCAAGCGTGTGACCTCTCCATCGTAGTCATAACTGATGAGAACAAGTCTCTAATCTTAATAAGGAGTGAACATGGAGTTATCCCATGTTGTTTTCACAACCACCTTGCTTGATTGTTGAGAGACTTGTGACCTGCCTAAGGCTACCCAGTAAGTTGTATGGATGAGCAAGGATTTGAACTTGGGTCTCCCTGGTTAAAATTTAACCACCTGCCTCCTACACTTCATTGATTTAACCATTATGTTGGCTTCTATCAAACTCAGTGGCAAAACCCACATTGATTTTAATGGGACAGGATAATAACCCAAATCTCTTAAATTTTACATTAGACTTGGGGATCAGACTACTACCGACTTCATTTGGGCAGCAGGTATTCATTCATTCACCTTTGCTGGCTGGAGTCCCCTGGGAGGATGATGTGCCAATTTAAGTTCAGGCAATACAGAAAAACACATTGAAAATAATGCAAGCAATTAGCACTTTCTGCCATGCCCCAGCTTTAGTAATGTCTGAAGCCTCTCTTTTCTTAGTTGTTTTTTAAGACCAGTGTGAATTAGGACATTAGTCCATTCACAGCAAAAGAAAACAAAGGTGAGAAAAAATGTCCTGCCTAAGGCTATCCAGAACCAAATGCAGTACAATGAGGATAGTTCAGTGACTTTTGAAACAGAGTACTGATCCAATCATACAGGGGTGCAAGGTAGCATTCAGGTTTTTTTAAAAAAAAATAAATACATAAATCAGGGAGAGACTTGGTGGCTTTTGTCCCATGGCTTACCTCCCTGCAGACCCTCTTCCCCAATTTTCTCTCAGCCAGGTCACTTATCTTATTCAAATTCTAGTGGGAAGAAAATTGCCTGTTGTGAGGGTTCAGATCCTTTTACTCACACATTCCTGCCTTGAAAATTGGATCCTGTGTCCCCCATTTCAATGTGACTGGGCAGTGCTATGACGCGTTTGACCCACTGGAATTTTTTTGTAAAATCACTTGAGTTCACTGAATGAATCTGTATTTGTGGGGAGGTTTTGACAACAACCGACACTAAATCTAAAGATTAAACTTTTGGTCATTTACTAACCATGAATGGTCAAAACTAATTTGGTTTAGCTTTTCAGGATGGGAACACTGGCTGTTGTGAAGACATCAGTTTGCATAAACATTATGTTTGTAGCAGACATAATAAAAGCTTAGGAGAAACTGGGCACATTTGCAAAAAATATTTTGCAGATGGCATTTTTTCTCTTGGCTGCTCAAATCCTGCAGACTCTCCATAGAGGCTGATATTTAACTCTGCTTACATTACATATAGCAAAATGGTAAATATGGCAGTTGCTGACAGAATGTCTTGTTTTTGCTTTAATGTGTTCACTTTTATATTTAATATATTTTGCCACTTTTATAGTTTGCAATATGTTCTGTTTCTGGGGCACATAGATTTATTTGTATTTATTAGCTCACTCAGATAAATCAGATTATTTCATCAGGATTCTTAGTATGGTTAGGCAGTGTCATGCCTAACTGTACTTCACAGATACAGAGCAAACAAACAGATGGAAAGTAGGAGAAGTTTGCATTTTTAGCATATAGTTTAGCATAAAGTTTTTGGCACTGCCAACAAACAGAACTGTTGTAGTGGGTTAAAGAACTTGCCTTTTTCATAAAGAGGTTTGTTTTTTGTTTTTGTTTTTAAATAGCATTGTATATGGAATATCTCTGTTTCTTCTCTTTGGGAAGGATCCTGGATTAGAAAAACGCACTGCTATGCCTGCAAGTGAAAGTATACCAGCAGATCTAGCAAAAAAGCATCGCAGGAAAGCATCTGGAACACCCTCTATAGCTGTTTCTAGGACATCTATGTCATCTGGTAAGCTTTTTCTTTTTTTTTTAATGCATTCTTCATTGCTACTGTTTTCTCCTTCCTGTTTTTCCTTCCATTTATTCTCATTTGGAATAAGCCCCACCCACCCCTACACACTTTTGCTTAAAACCTAAGAGGCAACCATTTCCAGGTTAGACTGTTTTATCCATCTAGCCCACTATTGTCTCTTCTGACTGGCAGAGGCACTTCAGGCAGAGGTCACCTGCTGCCTGTTCCTTTTAACTGGAGATCCCAAGGACTGAATCTGCAGGCAAAAGATGTACAATGGTACTTCCATTGTTTTATTTCTCATTAGCACCTGCAAATTGTAATCCTTGCCAGGATTCCACTGCTTCCATTTGAAGAATGATCGGTCCATCTGCCTCTGTATTTTACTTTATACTTTTATTTATGCCTCTTATAGTTCACCATATTTCTTCTTTGGTTTATGGCCTTTTTTAAATATTTTTTTTTTTTAAATGGCTAAGTTGCCAGAATTCTGGGTATTCAGTTGTGTGCAGCTTGATTTTTCTCTCTCCTTTGCTTGGCTTCTGCAGAAGACAGGAGAAATGAAGCTTCTGTAATGTACCAGAGGGATTCTTGTCCTAGCCCACTGCTCTGGTTCTTACCTTTTACTCTCTCTCTTTTGCTTTGGAATAGAGCGAGGAGAGGAAATTGACATTTGTGGGGAGCTGCAGAGAAGTTTGTATACCATGAACGGGGGGGGAGGGGAATCAAGGGTGGTATTGGAATAGAATTTACTGTATAATTTTCAAAGAATCTGCTTTTTCCTTCCCCTTCTGTTTTTCAGATCACAGTAGATCAGAGAGAGATCTCAGTGTATCCTTCTCAGAAGGCAATGAGGATACTTTAAGCTTAAGAAGTAAATCTGTACCTGAAGCGTTGGACCAGGAGCTGGTGAGTTAAAATTATGCCACAGTTTAGAACTATGCCATTTTGTGTTTTGTTGTTTAGTCGTTTAGTCGTGTCCGACTCTTTGTGACCCCATGGACCTGAGCACGCCAGGCATTTTATGTTACAAGGGCTTAAAAAAAAAAGGTTTCAACTGAATCCAATGGTTCACTTGTATCACACTCCATGCTGTGACTAAATGTATAGCAGCAGAAATAAGAATATAAGAGCTCTGCTAGATCAGGCCAAAGCCTACCTAATGTAGCCCCCTGTTCTCACAGTGGCCATCCCAGGTGCTCATGGGAAGCCCATAAGCAGGTCATGAGCAGAACAGCACTTTTGTGTTCATGATCCTCAACAACTGGTATTCAGAGGCATAGGTAATACTCTAATCACGACTGGTGTAAGCAACCTTGGAAAGGTAGGATAGAAGTTGGGGGTGTGCACTAACCACAAGATTCAGTTTGGACCCCAATTCAGCATTTTGGATAACAGCTGCATACCTGAAGTGTGGTTATAGTAGTCATTAGAAGTAATAAACTTGTTGAACAGGAAAGCCTAAGTTACAGGAAGGGCAGGAATATTAATTGAAGGTAGATTGACATGATATATAGAGAATTTGGACTGATATGGCATCCAGAATCAGGAAGTGTGAAGCTAATGAGAGCAGTAATTGCCTAATGGCATTCTGTGACATGTAATTACCCAGAATAAATGCATGCTAGTGGAACTTTTTAAACAATTTGCAAAACATAGTTTAAATCTGCCACCCACTACAGGAATCTTACCTCAAATAGGCTAGAAATTCTGTAACTTCCTCATGAACAAGTTTCAGCTGTCCCTGTGGCTCAACTGTTCTCTGGAAGGGACAGGGTGATAGGGATAAGAGAGAAGACAAATGCTACTCTTGCAGTGATATCCATTCGATTGAGAATCAGCAAGAGATGAGTTCTAGAGACATTGTATGTGATGAACAGCACATTTCAGAGCCAGGTGGACATGCTTATACTTTTTTTCTTTGTCCATTAGAGTTACCTGGATGAGACAGAGGAAGATATTGATGACATTGTGGCCTCTGGCTACTCAAAGAGACATACCAATATGATCAGTGGATTATCAACAGTAAGTTCTCCATTACTATTTATATGTATTTTCCTTGTACAATTTCTTCCTGTAGTGTAGTGTTGATGGCCTAGTTCATGTGTCACTTTAAACCATAGCTTAAAACCAACTATGGTTTAATATGAACAAGTAGAATGCGAGTGCATGCTGCTCAAAAGTTTCCACAGTGCTCTTCCTCTGTTCCTGCACCACGGCCAAAACTAACCAGAATCTGGCTTGTTGTGTTGTCTGAACCTAGTCTCCATCAAACAAACTATGAGCAAGAACAAACTTGGGTTTGTGTGGCAGAAAACAAACCATGAGCCCAGCTTTGGATAACCCAACAAGCCAGATTTTTTACTTGTTTCATCTGCAGCACAGAAGGAGCAGAGGAAGAGCTATAGGAACTTTAGAGCAGCACATACCACCGTGTTTACTCATTCACATTAAATCATGGTTTGTTTAAAACTATGGTTTACTGTGACATATATACTTGGTTGATATATGTTATATACTATTCATTCTTCTCTATTCAGTACATTCGTTTTACTCTCCTTTCCTTTATTCCTCTGCCGACCATTCTTCGGAGTGTGTGTGGGAACCACAACTCAACACTATGTCCGAATCAATAATGATTTGTGGCCTAAATCCAAAATCTGCTCAGCTTTCTCTGTTGTGTCAAATCCAAATGTCCCTGAATGGTGATTGGACTAGAATTTGAGGGGAAAGCAGCTCACTGGAGAGGCGTTTAAACTGTTGTTTAGATTGTGCATCGAAAGCATGAATGATTTAAGACTCCAACATGTAAAATGAATCTTGGAATTCTATCAATGGACAGAACCAGGGCAGCTAGCCCAGCTGGAGAGAGAAGAATGCAGTTATTTAAAGATGACTTATTATATCTCTGTTGATGTATGCAGGGATGTAGCCAGTAGCTGTTGTCAGGGAAGCCAATTACAAAGATAAATGTGTTTTAGATAATAGATATATACTTGTTGAATTACTACAGTCTCACATATATTTTTGTAGAAAGAGATTCAGCTCTGTATATAATATATTCATCCTGAAGAAGAAAAAGCCACTATTGCAAAAAGTGGTGATGTTTATTTCTGCAAGCCTTGTGACAATATATAATCAAGATAAAACAAAAGTGGGTTTCTAGATTGATTTGCATAATAAGGCCAAGGGTGTGTGCGTATCACAATTCCATGGAAGAACAAAATTTGGTGGTGAATTCAGCTTCCTTAGAATTTCTGCTATTGTGTTATTGTTTTGCAACAACATGGATAAGTTTAAAAATTTGTGGGCGTTCTTTGATGAAGATCAGAAGCCAGGCAGGTGACTGAATATTATTTCTTGCAGGAGGGAGGAAACTTCGATATCTTTGCCCATCCTGATTAACAAAATTGGAATATGCTATGTATAAGGGAAATTACGAAAATCTATATAATTTCCATAATTTATATGTGTTGCAGAGTTCTTTTGTTTTTCTTTGCACATAATTTAATTTCCAGAGCTCAGATTGCTAATACATTTTAATACAAAGTGTAACATGCTTGGCACACCTTTCAACAAAAAATGGAAAACAATACAATTCCAGTGATGTAAATGGCCTGGGAGACATCCAGAATATCTGGAAAAATAAAACTGCTGAATAAACTGTTTATATTGACATAGCAGGTATAAGACAAATTGGGGTAATTGGAGATGTGGATTACGGGGAAGAGAGTTCTTATTGCATCCAGTCACAGTTCTATGTCATGTGGGGCCTGCATATCAACTGTGGATGAGGGTCACAGAAGGTAGACAGACCTCAGTGGAAACCTATTGGCAGAAGGTGTGGAATGGCATTCCTGATGGGGGTATCAAGTTTTTCTATATCCACAGAGGTCGAGAGTGCGCTAGAGCTCTATTGCCTGTAAATATATGGCATCCTTAGTGCATTTGGTTTTATTTCCGTAGTGTTATGCTCCACTAATTTGAGTTTCTGGTTATTAAATGCCTCTGCTAATGACTTTGTACAATTTGGTATGCCGTGGCACAGAAAGACAAGACAGACACAGTAGGAGTTCTTGAGTAATGGGGCTATACACACACGGCAGAGGGAGTTGGGAAAAGCATCAACACCCCACTGTCTCACTTTGAGTTAAAGAATAGAGAAGCGCAAGAACTAAGGGTGCCTACTGAAAGCAACATTTTAGAAAGGGAGTTTTTAGTCAACATTACAGTAGGATGGGTACTGTTTATTCAAAGCTGGAATGTGCTGATGCTGCATGCTGCTCAGTGTGTTGTTGTTGTTATACATTTTATGTTATTATTAGTTGCAAAAATATTGACAACTGTATCATTCTGGTTTATTCGGAGAGAGAAAGATTCCCACAATCAATTGAGATTCAGCTTTAGGCTACTTTTGGATTCTTAGCTGCACCTGGCACTCCAGGTTGTGGCAGCGACAAAGAACACTTTTCAGCAACTTTCACTGAGTGAAAACCGTGTGCACGTCAGATGAGATCACTTCATATATCTAACCTCAAGGCTGGGCAATGGTATCATACATGGGCCCATTTTGACATTTTTTCTTCATCTGGCTCACAGTAAAGGCCAAACAAAATGTGATGTAAGGGATCAGGAGTTGCTTTTTTCTTTTTCTTTAGTAGTTTTTTTTTGGGGGGGAGGGGTTGGATCTGATGAAGACCATGATGCTGGGAGAGGGAGGTGTTAACCCTTCCCCCAGCACTGTTTTTCAGATTTAAAATCCCCTCCCACAAACAGAAGCTCTTTACCCGGGCAAACATACAGGCACTAGTATTTTCCCTATAGGAAAAATAACAGCAGTTGCCTGTGATTGAGGGGAACAGTTATCAAAAAATGTTGTGAGGGAAAATATTTAATCCCTTCCCCTGGTTCTGCAGGTAGGCTCTATCCAGTCGCAGGGTGTGGCGGATAGTATTTTTCATTTCAATCATGGGAGATCCTGGTTATTAACCTCCAGCACATCTCCAGTTTAGTGTATGCCACCCTTTAAGCCAGTGCTCCAGTTTCAGCCTGTTGTCTGAATGAAGCCAAGAAGATAAATAGTTTTGACATCCTGAGACATCCTTGAGCCCAACATGGATTTCTCTTAGTGTCATAACGGATGACTGTTGCCAGTCATCTACAGCTGTAATATGACTAGCAATCTGCGGCTAGTTCTTTGCAATGGTGAAGCCAAGCCCCATGGGTATTTTGCTAATTATGCCGCTCTTACAAGAAATGATTCTGGGTATCAGGCAAGCTGTATTTAGGATTAAAATGTCGAAAGTCTTGACTTAAATAGAAGGTTGACCATGTCACTTGATCCTTTATTTATTGTTTAAATCCAGCAAATAACATGGGTTTGATCAAGACTTGCATTTTGCGTATGGTGGTGCTCACCTCATCCGGGGAATGCTTTTGACCTGAGCTGTGTACACGCACATTATTTTCCCCAAAGAATCCTGGGAATCGTATTCTATTAGGGGTGCTAAAAAACGTAGATCTGTCCACATGTCCCAGAATTCTTTGTAGGAAAATAATGTACACAGCCCCAGCGGTGGGATCCCATTGGCTGTGTTTGCTGATTCCCAACTCACCTCCATTCCCCAGCACCACCTCCCACACTGTTCTAGAAGATCTCCCCACCTTTCCAATGGTGTGGGCTGTGACACTGGTGGGGGGGGCGCTGTGGTGAGAGGGAAGAATAAGCAAAAGTTGCTTCCCACCCCTAGATTTAACAGCAGCAATGTTAACTGCACTTAAGGTAACTTCTACCTTTTTAAGCAGCTTTAAAAAAAGACTAAAATATGTTGATTGCTGTTCATTTGTAAATAGGTTGCCATAGACATCTCCCGTATGATAAGTAAACCCTTTTATCCAAGTGTTCGTCTTGTGCTGCAAGAGAGAAATAAAATTATATTTTCTGAACATAGTTTAAGAGTAGTTCCTATTAGCAGCTTGAAGCACAGAGAGGTCATCACCCCCTGCTGTGTTTCAAGCTGTCTTTGCACAGTGCTGTTCACATCAGAGAGAGAACAGGGATCTCTTCCTCTGACATGTGTGATGTTTTTGGTTTCTCCCCTCCTGCAGCTTTCCCCCTCACCCCAAACTCCAATTCCTGAGTCTGCTGTGCTCTTCTGTGTGACGGCTGTCAGGGTATGTTCTCATTACTGCTTACTTTGCACCCAGTTTTCTTGTAAGATGGAAGCTTTTTTAAGAAAAAGCTCCTTGAACAGCCAGTATTTGTCAAGGAACTACAGGATCAATATGTCATGTGAATGTGGCCTCAAAAACTAGTAGTGGGAGTGCACTGGATGCAGAGTAAGAGGTAATGAGAGTATACCTAAGGTTTATTGTTACGGGAGAAAAATAACTTGCTCACTTAAGTATCAGCAGTTTTCTTTCTGTACATAGCGCTTCATTACATATTTGTGGTATATTGGAATAGAACTTCTCTGTCTTCATTTTCTAAAGCTGATCCTTGCATTTCTGAATTCTTCTGGCAGCTACTGAACACTTTGCTCTTCACCCTTTCTACATTTCCCTTTCTTTCTTTCTTTCTTTCTTTCTTTCTTTCTTTCTTTCTTTCTTTCCTCTCCCTTTCCCTGCCTCCTTTCCCCCTTTTTCTTTCTCTTAAAGAATTCTCCTTCAAGTTCTGACAGGAAATGGACCTATTTAAATGTTCCAGAAGCAGATGGTGACACTGTAAGTTCCCTCATTTTTCTGAGAAACTCAAAAGTCTCCTTTTTGTTTTGTGCTGCTCTTTCCATTTTCATAGACAGTTAGCTTAAATAACTAAAAATATTTTTGATAATTGATACTAATTACCTCATTAATTCAAAGAAACAAATCCCCTTACCCTTACATATGATGTGTGTGGTCGCATAACATCATAACATTAAAAAGAAAATTTATATTTGTTTTCTATAGTCAGTGGATTTTAAGACAGGGGGCAGGGGGCATATTGGGGGAGGGGGACGGAAATAATAATAGACTTTGGGGGGAAAACACCTTTAAAATGGGGAATCTTTCAATAGGTTTCAACTGCTACTCATAACTAGAGTTAGCACTCAGTTTTTCATATTGCATTAATATAACTACCAACCTAGCAGTTCGAAAGCATACTGGTGCAAGTGGATAAATAGGTATCGCTGTGGCGGGAAGGTAAATGGCGTTTCCATGCGCTCTGGTTTCCGTCACGGTGTTCCGTTGTGCCAGAAGAGGTTTAGTCATGCTGGTCACATGACCCAGAAAACTGTCTGCGAACAAACACTGGCTCCCTTGGCCTGAAAGCGAGTTGAGTGCGCAACCCCAGAGTCACCTTTGACTGGACTTAACCGTCCAGGAGTACTTTGCCTTTTACCTTTCATATTGCATTAATATATGAGTGGAAAGAAGTTGGCTGTTGTCTCCTGTTACGCTCAAATCACAAACATAAACTAAGTTCTTGAAGACCTGGAACTGAGTACTCCATGACTGTCAATCCATATGCTTGCTGGTTTTGCCTTATAGAGTAGTCTTAAGACTTGCAGCAAAATGGGTGAGGTAACAGCTGAATCAGCACTTTTCAGTGAGCGCTGGCACTGCCAAGTAATTTGCATCAACACAGAAGGATCCCATGCGCCAGGTCAGATGTATTTGCATGGAATAAAAATCTGAACTGGCCCTGAGGCCACTGGTTTTATTCATTTTTGAACTTCTTGTGTAGTAAAATGAGGACTAAGGAGCTATCCACTCATCCATGAGTTCACAGGGTGACCTTGGGCCACAACCTCAGCCTAACCTACCTCACCTCATGGTTGTGAGGATAAAAGGGAGCAGTTAGAATAACTGTGTAAGCCACTATGAGGTTCTTGAAGGAAGAACAGGATATATATGTATCAAATAACACTTGAATAGCTGTTTTCCCAACAATCTCAGTTATATTGGAAAGAAAAAGCATTTCCTATATTGAAATGCATTATGAACGTAGAGCACAATGCAGTTTATCATGTAAGTCACTCTGTAGTAAAATGCCAAATTTGATTATTCTGGTTCTTCTTAGTCAGATCTTCCATGAATATAGGAGAGAAGCAATTTTTGCAGAATGAGTACCATTCAAGATACGGCTTTTAAAGATGTGACTCAGCCTGATGGACTATTTCTCTCTCGCCTCTCTTTTCAGACCAGCATCAATAGTTTGACAAGTGTGTATAGTGAAACGGGGGACTATGGCAACGTGAAGATCAGTGGTGAAATTTGTCTCCAAATTAGCTACAGCTATAAAACAGGAGCCCTCAACATCTTGGTAAAAAAATGCAGGAACTTGGCCATAGCAGATGAAAAGAAGCAGAAAACAGATCCGTAAGCAAAGAAGAACCTTTTACATAGTCTTGTGATTCAGTCATATTTACTTGTGAGACAGCATGTAAGAAAACATAATACCCAGTTGCTTAGGATTGCCACCTGGCAAGGAGGGCACCCAGTAGTCTTGCACAGGTTCTCAGTGTTTTGCAGAAGGTGCGAAAAGCAGAAGTCTCACTTTTATCTTATCCAAACCTCAGTGCATCTGATATACTAATACTGGGAGACTGATGTAAGAGGTGGAGAGGTGAGCTGCAAACTGGAGAAGATAAGAAGCAGTGGTCTTTCCTAGTCTAACATTCTCAAATCTGCAGTCAAAGTGAGACAAGGCTCTGGCTGAGTTCATATGAACTGGGAAGCCATAATTTCCCACTACCTGAATGAACCGTGGTGAATGTTGTACATTCACTCCCTCCCCCCCCCCATGTGCTTCTGCTTTTCAGCTAGCAGTTGTCTACAGTAATCAACTTTTGGGAGCTGTGGTTCGTTTAAATTATGGTTAGCCAGGATATGAAGAAAGGATGAAGTTGTTTGCAATTTTCATGGCATTTGAGATCAGTTGGGAGTTTAGGGCATAGTACTAACCAGTGCTCTTTTCTGGGGGGACCCAGGGGTACGCATACCCCTAAACATTTTGTGAATCTGATGGTGGCTTCATTTCTTCTCCTGGTGATTTTCTTCAGTCAAAATGAGAGTACCCCTAAACATTTTTTTTAAGGAAAAAAAATCACTGGTACTAACTGAGTACGGTGGGATATAACTGTATTTGAGCTGTACTGTTCAGACTGCAGGTGTGGACTCTTGAGGCTGCTTGTTATTCCACATATCCATGCATATGTAAAATTGGCATGTCAATGAGCAGAGTAGTCTAAAACGCTTCTTGAGATGCTCATTTTATGCATGCAGGATTTATTTTGTTTTCAGTAGGGAGGAATATTCAGTCATGTGAGCCATCACTTTCAGTCAGAAGTACTCCTGCCTGAACACAGACTTACTATCTCAGTGAGAGCTAGGCCTAAATTGTTATGCATGGCTGGGTGAATAAACATACAGTCCTTTCTCATGCATCACAAGCAACTTGGTTTGGAATTATAGTCATGCTGTAAGAGTTTCTTGTCAGTGTGTGTAGCATTATAGCATTTACTGGATTCTGTTAATGATTTACTTCCCAATCTACAGCTATGTCAAAGCATACTTATTGCCGGACAAGTCTCGTCAAAGCAAACGGAAGACAAAAATTAAAAGCAATAGCACTAACCCTGAGTTCAATGAAACACTGAAGGTGAGAACTGAGAGCCACTGAAAATCTCCATGTTCCCTTTATGATCATGTGGTGGATTGGATACTTTGAGTAGCAATGAAAATTGTTTTTGTTTTGAGTTAAAACAGTTCCCTTAGGGGTTTTGTGAGAAGAGTAGTGGAACTTTTAGAAAGGGAATTTCTCTTCTTATTTATGTATTTATTTATATACCACCTTATAATAAAAATATGGTACTGTTGTATTTTTACATGTCTGACAGTGCACTGTCAAATGTGGACAAATTTCTCGATTCTTTCCCTGAAAAATTTGCAATGGGTGTTTTGGATTGGTGCTAAATCAAAAACCTAGCATGGAAGTTAAGAGCAGAAGTTCAATTTCCTAGCATATTTCTTCGTGACACTTTCATGAATAAGTATATTTCCCTTCCTGGTTTATTGTTTTTGGCTAGATCATGCCTGCTCTTGGTTGCTTTCTAATCCTATAACTCCCTAGAGTCTCCAGGTGTACTCTGAAATCTTCAGACTTTTGTTTAAAGGGGGGGGGGGAGAATCTAGTTTCATGATCTGAAGAAACTATGAAAATGCGAAGCCAGTGCAGAAGTTAAAAGTAACTAGATTTCTAGAGAGTTCAGTAGTATCTGTCAGTTCTCCTTCCTTTTTTTTAAATAGTAGACAAAGGGGAAAGGTTAATTGTTTCCAGCATCTACATTCATTGCTATATGGGGGGGGGGGGAGTTGAAAGGGGTATTTTAAGAAGCTCCATCAGTGGTGGTTACTGTTTGATAATGAAATAATACAAGAAATAATACAAACTGGCAGCAGCAAGAAAGAAAAGGCTTGTAAGAGAACAATTGCATTTTATGGATCTCTTCCTATTAAGAATCTGCTCTGATTGATTTGGTCTGCCCTAGCAGAGGGGCTTTTTTTTCACTTCGCTGAAATAAACTGCTGGCACCTTCCTGAATTTAAAACTCCTAAGGCTTCTGTTACACTCCTGTAATCTTCTTTTGGCCTCTTGTCCCTCTTTAGTATGTCATCAGCCATACACAGCTTGAGACTCGGACCTTGCAGCTTTCTGTCTGGCATTATGACAGATTTGGGCATAACAGCTTTCTAGGAGAAGTGGAGATACCCTTGGATTCCTGGAACTTTGAACATCAAGCTGATGAATGGTTCATGCTTCAGCCCAAGGTGAGGAATGCCAATTGGCTTAAACTGAAGATGGTTTCTAGGTTTCACGTAGGTGAGTTTGCAGCAACAAAAGGTGCTTTATGAATCACAGTTCAGGCTTACCTCCTCAGTGGAAACCAATTTCTTGCAAACAGCAGGCCATGGAAATGAAGGACCTGAAAGCTCTGCAATATAAGCTCATTCTCTTTATTTACTGCTTTGTAAGAAGATAAGCAAGGCTGTATATTGTCTCCCTGGTTATTTAACTTATATGCAGAATTCATCATGCGAAAGGCTGGACTGGATGAATCCCAAGCCGGAATTAAGATCGCCGGAAGAAATATCAACAACCTCAGATATGCAGATGACACAACCTTGATGGCAGAAAGTGAGGAGGAATTAAAGAACTGTTTAATGAGGGTGAAAGAGGAGAGCGCAAAATATGGGCTGAAGCTCAACATGAAAAAAACGAAGATCATGGCCACTGGTCCCATCACATCCTGGCAAATAGTTTTTTTTTTTTCATGCATAATTTTTATTAATTTGCATAATGCAAAATACAAAAACAAAATATAAAAGTTCGATTCTCATTTTCACAGGTTTTTAAGTATGACTTCCTTCAACCTTTCCACAAATCATCCGTAATAATCTTTTATAAAAGTTCGCATTTCTTAATTTGTAATGCCATTAATCATTCTAGTTCTTCCATTTCTCTTTAGACAATACTCTTTTCTTTTTACAGAGCTCCTTTAAAGCCCACTAGTGTTATCTGTCCATCACTTAAATTTTCCAGATATTTCGTAAAACTTTCCCAATCCTTAATGAACCTCTGGTCTTTTGAATATCTAATTTTCCCTGTCATCTTATCCATTTCCGCATAATCTAATAGTTTTGCTCTCCATTCCTCAATTGTCGGTAGGCCCTCTGATTTCCAATTTTGAGCTAATAAGACTCTTGCTGCCGTTGTTGCATACTGGAACAGCTTATGATCTTTCTTTTTTATCTCCCTTCCTACCAATCCCAACAGAAAAGCCTCGGGTTTTTTAACAAAAGTATATCTTAGAATTTTCTTCATTTCGTTATATACACTCTCCCAGAACCCTTTAACCTTTTGGCATTCCCACCACATATGGTAGAAGGTCCCCTCCCTTTCCTTGCACTTCCAGCATTTATTACAAGTTCCATACATTTTGGCTAATTTTGCAGGAGTCATATACCATCGGTAAAACATTTTCATTAAATTCTCCTTTAGTGTCACGCAAGCTGTAAACTTGAGATGTTTTTTCCAAAGTTTCTCCCATTCTTCAAAATATATATTATGACCGATATCTCTAGCCCAGTATATCATTACCGACTTTACTTCCTCGTCTATTAAATTCCATTCCAATAACTGATTATACATTTTAGACAAAATTTTATAGTTGTTATTCAATATCTCAATCTGGAATCTAGAATCTTTATCAGCATATCCTTTGTCTTTAATATCTTTCCTGAACATTCCGTTTATCTGGAAATAGTGCAGCCAATCATAGACTTTCTCTTTGACCTGTTCGTACGGCTTCATTTTCCACTTTCCTTCTTCTTTCATTAACAGTTGTTCATAGGTAGCCCAATTGTCCCTCATGTTAATCTTTTTAACGCTCATGACTTCTAGTGGCGATAGCCAATGGGGTGTTTTAGGTTCTAACATATCTCTGTTCCTCTCCCATACCTCAATCAGTGGACCTCTGAAAATATGATTTTCGAAGCCCCTGTGTACTTTTCTCCTCCCATGCCATAGATAGGCGTGCCACCCAAATCTGTTGTTAAATCCCTCTAGGTCTAGCACTTCCTTATCTTCCAGTTTTATCCATGTTTTGACCCAGCATAGGCATGACGCCTCATAGTACAATTTCAAATCTGGCAGGGCAAAGCCCCCCCTTTCCTTCACATCTGTCAACAGTTTAAATTTTATTCTTGGTTTCTTGCCCTGCCAGACGAATTTTGAGATCACCCTCTGCCAGTCTTTAAATATCTTTATACCCTTAATTACAGGAATGTTCTGAAACAAAAACAACACTTTTGGAAGCACACACATCTTGATTGTGGCTATTCTGCCCCAAAATGACAGTTTTAGCTTGCCCCATGTTTCAATATCTTTCTTAACTCCTTTCCATACTGTCTCGTAATTATTTTTGAATAAGTCTATGTTTTTTGGCGTTACCCATATTCCTAAATATTTCACCTTTCTGGCCACCTCTATTTCCGTTTCTCTTTGTAATTCTTCAGTTTTATCTGTATTCATATTCTTTACTATAATTTTTGTTTTCCTTTTATTTAATTTGAAGCCAGCCACTTTTCCGAATTGGTCAAATTCTTCGAGTACCTCTTTTATTGAATCTATTGGATCCTCCATTGTTACAACCAGGTCGTCTGCGAATGCCTTAATTTTGTATTCGTTCTGCCCAACTGTTACTCCTTTTATCCCCTTATTTTCTCTTATTGAATTTAGGAGGACTTCTAACACCATTATAAATAACAATGGGGACAGTGGACATCCCTGTCTTGTTCCTTTTGCTATTCTTATTTCTGCTGTCTCCACATTATTTATTATCAGTTTTGCCTTTTGTTCCGTGTAGATTGCCTTTACCCCGTTATAGAATTCAGTGCCAACCTCCATATATTCCAATTGTTTCAGCAGGAAATCCCAGATTATGTTATCGAATGCTTTCTCTGCATCCACGAACAACAACAAACCTTGTTTATCACACCTGTCAGATAAATATTCTATAATATTTACTATGTTTCTTATGTTGTCCTTCATTTGCCTACCCGGCAAAAAGCCCGCTTGATCTTTGTGTATACTTTCTACCAATATATTTTTTAGTCTCCTTGCCAGAATTCCCGCAAAAATCTTGTAATCTATGTTTAATAGGGAGATCGGTCTATAGTTTTTAATCTGTTGTAAATCTGAATCCTGTTTGGGGATTAGTGTGATTAGTGCCTCCTTCCATGTCTCTGGTATTTCTCTTTCTTTAAGGATATTATTCATTACTTCTTGCAATGGAGTCAGCAAGACTGACTCCATTTCTTTATAATAGCTACCAGTAAACCCATCTGGACCTGGGGCTTTCCCTTTTTTTAATTCCTTTATTGCTTCTTTGATTTCTTCTACCTCAATTAGGGCACTCAATTTTCCTTTCTCCACTGTGGAAATCTTTTTTATATTCTTACATTTTAGAAATCTTTCTATTTTTCTCAGATTATTCCTTTCACTGTTTTTAAAAAGTCCTCTGTAGAAATCCAAAAAGGCCTTCCTTATTTCCTTGGGATTATTTATCTCTTCTCCCTCCACCTCGATTTTATTTATTGTGTTCTGTTCCTTCCTTTTTTTAAGCTGCCAAGCTAATAGCTTTCCTGATTTATTAGCATATTCGAAGCTTCTCTGTCTTAATTTTTTGACTTTCCATTCTATTTCCCTATTTATCAACATTGCAAACTGAGATTGTAAAACTTTAATATTCTCTTTTATTCTCTTATTTTTGGGGTTTTTAGTTAATTTTTGTTCGTTGTCCATTATTTGCTGTAGAATTTCATTTTTCCCTTTTTCTCTTTTTTTATTCTTAATTGCACTCTGTTGAATGAAGAAACCCCTCATCACCGCCTTACCTGCATCCCACACCACCTTTGGTTTTATATCATTACCTAAGTTATCCTCGAAGTATTCCTTTAACCTTTTCTGAGCTTTCTCTACTATCTCTAAATCATCTAACAAGTAATCTTTCATTTTCCATCTGTATGATCTTTCTTCCAGCCCTTTCAGTTCCATTTTTACTGGGTTATGATCCGAAATCGTTTTGGCCTGGATCCCCACCCGTATAGATCTTGGTACTAGTTCTGCCGAGGTCCATATCTGATCTAATCTCGAGGATGAGTCATTGGGTTCTGAGTGGAAAGTATATTGTTTTTCCAGAGGGTATTTAAATCTCCAAATATCCACCAAATTACAGTTCTGAACCAATGAGAAGAAGGTTCTGGGTAGCTTTCCTTCTTTGCCCATTCCATCCCTTAACCTGTCCATCTCTAACGACACCACACCATTCATATCTCCCAATAGTATTATTTTCTGATCGACGTATTCAAATAGCTTTCCCTCTAACATCCTATAAAACTCCGATTTGTTATCATTAGGTGCGTATATCCCCACTATTATTAGGTTTTCTCCTTGCCAATTAATTTGAACCGCTACTACCCTCCCTTCTTCATCTTTGAAAATTTGCTGTGCTTCAATTTGTTTTTTGATATAAATAACCACCCCCCTTTTTTTACTTTGGTCTGACGATACAAATTCATTTCCTAATCTTTTATTAATCAAAACTCTTTTATGCTTCCTTGCTATGTGGGTCTCCTGTAAGCAGATAATATCTAAACATTCTTTCTTTAAGATGTACTCGATTTTATTCCTCTTTTTCTTATCATTCATCCCATTAACATTCCAGCTCCAAACTTTTAACACCATGGTAGTTTACCTTTGCAAGAAACTGCTATCTCTCTTTAAACTCTTTCCGCTCCCCCCTCCTCCTCTTCCTCTTCCTCTCCCTCTGTCCTCTCTGTTTCTTCTTCTGAGTCTTTCCTTCCTTCTGCCTCCTCACTTTTATCTTCTTCTTTTTGTATTTTCAGTTCTTTATATTTTCTTAAAAATTTACCGGTTTCTTCTGGACTTGTCAATTTTTGCCTCTTACTCTTGTAAGTGAAGGAAATTCCTTCAGGGAACTCCCATTTAAACTCAATATTATTCCTTTTCAGAGTCTGTACCAGTTCTTTATATGAGTCTCTGCGTTTTAGCAGCCTAACTGGGATGTCTTTGAAAATTATTACGTAATTTCCATCAATATTCAGCCTTTTCCCTCTGTTTTTTTGGAGAATCATATTCCTCATTTCCCTTTCTTTAAATGTAACTAAACAATCTCCTACAAATTTTTTATTTCTGGCTGATTTGGCTTTCAGTCTAAATGCAGATTGTACTGCGTTTGCCATCTCTTCTATTGGAATCTCCAACCAGAGGGCTAATTCTGTTATTAGTTTCTCTTTTATATTTTCACCTTGTAATTCTGGCACGGCTCTTAATCTTAAATTAACTTCCCTCTGTCTTAGTTCATTCATAGCAATTAAGTCTTTCATTTCCTCTTGGTTTTTGTTCAACTCCAAAATCTCAGCTTTTATCTTATCCTCCTCTCGTCTCACATCTTTCATTTCTGATCTTGTCTTTTTCAGACCTTCCTCCACTGCCTGTGTCCTCCTAAATACCTCTTTCAGTTGACCCTTCAATTCGTTAACTGTTTCATCTATCTTTTTGTCCATTTTCCCAATTCTATTGTCTACTTGTTCTAATTTGAGCTCTAAATTTTTCTCACTTTGTTTTATCTCCGCAAACATTCTTAAAATATCTGCTCTAAAGTCTGCTTCTTGTTTGGATCCCTTTCTATCCACTGGTGTTCCCCCTTCTGGTCTTTTTCCCATGTTTGACATTCTTACTTGATTAGGTACAGATACTCAGTAAAATAGAGGATCTTAGTTTCTAGCACCCGTTGAGCAATACCCGTTTGGCCCTTGTGGCCCCGACCCACAGTATTTTAACAGTCCTTAAATAGTCCACGTGGATCAACTTAGTTCCTTTTGCAGTAGACCTTCTTTGGAGGTGTCTTGAAATTCTTAAGTTCTCACAAAAGCAGTGGGGAAGGTACTCTTAGAGAGTTCTTAGAAAGATCTTTTAAATTACAATTGAAGAGTGAAAGTTCACACCTTAATAGACCCTACAATTTAAGCTGGAAGAAGACCAAGAACATGTGTAAAGCAGAAGAAATACACAGAAAAGAAAAGGAAATCCAAGTTGTAGTAATATACTCTGTCCACCAGGTGGCTCTCTCTAATGCTACTCAGCTCCAAAGGCAGTCTCTCTCTGAGGGCAGTCTGGAGAGTCAAGCAGCAGAGGGAGAAAAACTATTTTCCGATCGTTAAGTAGCCATCAGAAATCGTAGATCTTTCCAACTCAGAACTGAGATGTCAGCAGGGAGATGGACGTGCAGAAGAGAGTTATAAACCAGGCTGATCCATACTGCAAAAGTAGGTAGTCTTTGTTAATTAGCCTCTGCAGCGTTTCCGTTTCTCCTAATGGCGTCGGCACTTTCTCTTCCGCTCTCACTTTACTGTAATCAGCACAGAGAAAGACTCCTCCTCCTCCTTCCCCCTCAGTTCATTAGGCGGTTCCAATATAGAAGCTTTACCCTCTGTCCCCTGTTTTAAACAGTCCTATATTTTTTTAATAGGTATCCAAATGCTTTAATAAAAGAGTCTTTCAGGGAAACAAAGCAATCACTAGGGGAACTCACTTTCTTTTCCGCGCTCTGGTGCTTTCCTGCGTGTTCGCTGATTCCGGATAAAGGCTGAACTCCATAAACCGTTTATTTTCCGCCGGGTTTCTCTGTTCCAGAAACGTTGCACCCCTCAAGTTTAGCTTACTCCCCGGTTTCCTATGCTTGAAAGCGGAGCGCTAACCCTCGGCGAGACCGGGGCTTTCCGCTACTTGGGAGGGTGGATATGGCTGCCCTTGACCTGCTGCTCAGCGCCGCCGCTCTCTTCGCCTCTTTTTGAGGTTACCTGACGGCGAGGCGAGCCGCGACCAGTCTCTGCTGGGCCCCTGTACCTCCGGACACCCTCCAGAGGTGTATCTGGGGTGCTTTTCGCCCTTCGGCACCCCCTTTTCCTCCCTTTGTAGGTCGGGATTTTCGCTCTCAACCAAATCCCTTCTCGCTTCGAGGACGCGCTCCACCGGAAGCCGAAATCCACATCCTGGCAAATAGAAGGGGAAGAAATGGAGGCAGTGAGAGATTTTACTTTCTTGGGCTCCATGATCACTGCAGATGGTGACAACAGTCACGAAATTAAAAGACGCCTGCTCCTTGGCAGAAAGGCGATGGCAAACCTAGACAGCATCTTAAAAAGCAGAGACATCACCTTGCCAACAAAGGTCCGTATAGTTAAAGCCATGGTTTTCCCAGTAGTGATGTATGGAAGTGAGAGCTGGACCATCAAGAAGGCTGATCGCCGAAGAATTGATGCTTTTGAATTATGGTGCTGGAGGAGACTCTTGAGAGTCCCATGGACTGCAAGAAGATCAAACGTATCCATTCTTAAGGAAATCAGCCCTGAGTGCTCACTGGAAGGACAGATCGTGAAGTTGAGGCTCCAATACTTTGGCCACCTCAGGAGAAGAGAAGACTCCCTGGAAAAGACCCTGATGTTGGGAAAGATGGAGGGCACAAGGAGAAGGGGACAACAGAGGACGAGATGGTTGGACAGTGTTCTCGAAGCTACAAACATGAGCCTGACCAAACTGCAGGAGGCAGTGGAAGACAGGAGTGCCTGGCGTGCTCTGGTCCATGGGGTCACAAAGAGTCGGACATGACTAAACGACTAAACAACAACAACAACAACAACAACAACAACAACAACAAGATAAGAAAAGTATTGCTGAGTGAGATGAAAGGACCCTCTGGACCAGCACCTTGTTGCCTACAGTGGCCAACCAGATGTGCTCAAAAAGCCCACAAGCAGGACCATGAATGCAATAGCACTCTGACCCTAGAGGTGGAATGTAGCCTTCATGGCTAAGTGATTGATAGACATGGAAGATAAGGCTAACTCTTGAGATAGCTAAATTGGAGGCCACCATTGCACTCTGTACCAGTAGAGGGTATAATTTAATTATGTGCTGTGTAGAGAAGTACTCCATTTTTGTCTGTCCTGAATCTTCAACCATTCAACTTCACTGAATGACCTCAGGCCCTATTATTATGAAAGATTGTGGGGAAGTCTCCTTCTCAACTTTCTCTGCAGCGTGCAGTTTTACACACTTCTCATGTATGGAACTAGCCATAATCAGAGACAACTTAGATGAACTTTAGGCCTATCTAGTAAGGTTTCAGTTGTTGCAAGGAGGTATGTGAACCATGCTATCACTGAAAGTTTGAGCACAGAAGATTTCATGAGCTACCTTTTCTGCAGCTCTTCCAAAACAATTTGTCCTTGTCTCAGCAGCTTAATGGGTCCCTGGTTATTTAGATCTGACCAGCTCTGTATTAGGTTAAGGAAGTATTACTTTCCTCTATTTGCATGTACTTTCTTCCGCTTACTACACACATGTAATACAAACAGGGAAGGAACATTCCAATTACTTCTGTTTTGCTTCACCTTTTCAGATGGAAGTTGTAGCTGACACAGGTCTTCAGTACAAAGGAGAGTTGATAGTTGTCTTACGGTATATCCCCCCTGAGAGGAATTTAACACTTCCCCTAGGAGAAATTCAAGGTAAATATAGATGGGAGCATCCAGCGTTCTCTGGATGATTTGAAATTTGTCATCTTGTGCAGACATAAAACTGCTAGGCTGTAGAATATGGAATTACCTACTGTTCAATTACTTACCAATCTCTGAAGGAATTTCTAGCTACACGTTTTTAATTTTCTGAAGTACTGAGCCCCAACAATAAACCTTTGGGAGCAAGTAGGATGTGTCAGCTTTCCTAAACGAGTGTAACTGATTGTTAGCTGTCAATTCCTCAGCCTTTTGTTACAATTTGATTTTTGGCTCTTCTTGGCTAAGGAGGTTTAGCATTTTCATTGTACAGTACACATAATACTACAGACACATGTTAAACATGTCTGTAGGAGACAGGTATCACCTTCTCTATAAAGGGGCAAAATATGCATTTCTTCTTTTTTTTTTACATGATCTGCTTCTATATTCATGCAGCCAAGAGGTGCAACCCACATTATTATATCCTGGTTTTGCTCCAGTTCACCACCACCCCATAAATGTTTGTGGCCTATTAATTGAAGAATAATCTGTCATGCAGTTTGGTCAGGGCAGAGATCTAGTGTTCTTGATTATCTTTGTCCATCCCTTTATTATCAATCCTTTAAATGTGAGGTATCACACTTGTAGACACATTTACCTTGTCAATGACATCTTCTATTTTACTTTAATAGAAGCTAAATATGGCTACTTGGTTTATTTGATAAACTGCATCATATTTATCTAGGCATGTTTGGGTCCGTAGGTCTTTTTATTCAGATTTATGACCTGATGCAGGAGATGGAAGGATCAACAAAGATTTGTCTTGATGTATGTAATGCTGAGAGATGAGTTATTGAGTTAAGTAAGACTTTTAGATGAGAAATATGAATGCATGGTGTGCAAGTTATTTTCTGCTTAGGAAGGCTAATATGGTTGTTTGGGTGAGCCATAGGGATAAGTGTGAAGTTTCTAATCTGGGATGGCAGTGGGTTATCTAAAATACTGAAGTGTGTTTTTATACACACGCTCTTTAAGCTGGGTAAAGAGGTTTCACCCCATTGGTTTATTTTTAAAATAGGAAAGAAGAACTCTAAGAAGGAAAAGAAGGCAAACCCACAACTGCCGCCAGGAGGCATATTAGAAGTTGTCATCAAGGAAGCCAAGAACTTAACAGCTGTGAAGTCAGGAGGCACTTCTGACACGTTTGTGAAAGGGTATTTCCCCCCCCCTCTCCTTAGCATGCCTGTGGATGTTGAATGTTTCTGCACAGAATCTGACATTTTTATTCAACAATATACTTTTAATTTCTCTCTCTCTCTCTCTCTCTGTGTGTGTGTGTGTGTGTGTGGAATAAACACAAGTCTTGCTCCTTGACGTCCTTCCTGCTGCTTTTCAATACTTTACGTAGAGAAATTATTGAGTGGTCACATCATACATTGGGGAAACACCATTGTGACTAATGCTCTAAATAATTTGGGGTGGGGCTGATGTCATACTTCCATTTGCAGTGGATGACATGGGGTACAACATGGATATTTGGAGGAACCCACTGCTTACGTCATATGAGAACTCTGCATTTGCTCTTACCCTTGCTTCCTGTTCAGTTACCAATTACTGATGCTGATGTCCCACTGTTTTATCCCCTGGTGTTGCACTGACTTCTTTCCAAACCTCTACTAATGAGTATGGTTTTATTACTGTTGCACATTTTTGATAAAAGCTCAGCAATTCCACAATTTCCTTTTTATTGTCACTTGGGCTAGACACCCTGGGTGGTATTTAACTAACTTTTATTCTGAGCAGACCCATTGAAGCTAATGGATCTAACTTGAATCATATTCATTGATTTCATTGCATCTACAGTGGTACCTTGGATTACAACCATAATCTGTTCTGGAGGTCCGGTTGTAAACCAAAACAGGTTGTAACCCAAGGCACGCTTTCGCCAATGGGGCCTCCCCCCCAAAATTGGTTGTAATCCAAAAAAAGCGACACACACTTCCGGGTTTGATGTGGTTGTAATCCAAAATGGTTGTAATCCAAAGCGGTTGCAAACCATGGTACCACTGTACTCTGAGTAGAACTTAGTTGACTAATACCCAAAGGTAAGTCCTGACTTCATGTCTACACAAGGGAAAGAGGATGGGGGTGGAGGAGGAATAAAGAATGCTTGGGAACCAGCTCCTAAAGCTACACTCATTAAAACCTGGTCATTTAAATTACAGTGGAACCTCGTGTTACGTACCACCCTCCTTGTGAATGCCTCGGGTTATGAGCTCCGCTAACCCGGAAGTAGATGCTCCCGGTTGCAAACTTTGCCCCGGGATGCAAGCGGAAGTTGCGCACTGGCAACGCGGCAGTGAGAGGTGCCATTAGCGAAAGCGTGCCTCATGTTACGAGCAGGTTCGACCTCCAGAACAAATAAAGTTTTTAACCGGAGGTACCACTGTAGTGAGTCTCTCTTGTCATTTAGATTGCTTGTGTCATGAAAACCAAACCCATAACGTCTTACTGCTGTCTAACTCTTTTCTCTCCCTTAGGTACCTGCTTCCTGACAACAACAAGGCATCTAAGCACAAAACCCAAGTAATAAAAAAGACCGTGAATCCCCACTGGAACCATACTTTCACTTTTAGTGGCTTGAATCCTAGAGATATACAGAACGTCTGCGTAGAACTCACTGTCTGGGACAAAGAGTCCCTTGCCAGCAATATCTTCCTGGGAGGCGTTCGCCTGAGTCGTGGAGGAGGTAAGAGTAGTGATTTGATTAGACAGGCGATGTCTCTTGCCTCCTTTTGGTGGGTGGGGAACTATTTGGACAGACGTCAAAAGGGCACGGAGGAATCAACAGGTTTTTGTCACGTTTTCATTTCTAGTGTGCGTCAGCTTCCCCCTCCCCAAGAACTCTGCCTGGCCTTCTCTTCCAACCTTTAAGTGGACTTAAAGACTTTATCCCAACAGGCTTACTGATTTTATTACAGGCCCCAAGTATAATTTAATATGATACTATTTTTTAAAATGTTGCAGTGCTTTGGGGCACCCCCAAAATGGAGGTCAACCAATTTCCCCCCCTAGTTGTCCAGTGCTTTACATTTTAGCTATATGAACCACAGCCCTAAATTTAAATAGAGCACTTTGTCTGATTCTTTAGATGTTGCATATGTATAGGTGAAGCACACATTTCATTCGTTGTTTAAAGCTCATTTGTTCTTTTTACCATTAATTTAAAAAGTGGGAATTCAAGACATGGAGCACTCCAGCCTTAAAATGCACCTGCTCCATTTTCATATCCATTAAATTTATTTTAAAAGTAACTTAGTTTTGGGTCTTTTGTGTTTTTTTACTCTTCTCTTCCTTTAGACTTAATCTAACCACATTCTTTAATAGTTTAGGGTTTAGTTTTTCCCCTACATGAAAAGGAAAATAGATTTCAGAGCTATAGGACAGAATACATTGGGCATTTATTTATTTAAAAAATCAATATATTTCTCCGAAGGTGGCAAATGCGCTGACCTTTGCCATGTTTTGCAATTTCCAGGTTTCAGTAACGGCAAAGAAGTTGACTGGATGGATTCTCAAGGAGAGGAGCAACTTCTCTGGCAAAGAATGATTGATTGTCCTGGGGATTCTGTGGAAGGTGTATTAATGCTGAGATCTAGCATGGGAAAGCGCAGACTCTGAGAGGGGCTATGCGTAGGCACAGAAATAACTCCAGGTATTTCGCTTGTACAATTAATTACAGGGTGGTATGATGAAAGCCGACCTGCCATGGAGCAGCTCCTGGTGTAATTTGCACATGTAAAATAGGGAAAACAAGGACTTTCGGTCAACTTGGACTTTCAACTCTCTTGAAACGGATTATAAATGCATTCAGCACTTTCCTGCGATTCTTATCATTGTGTTTCCTACTGTGACTGAGTGGATGGATTAAGTTCTTTTAAAATTTTCTACAAAACCCTAGTTCAAGCAGCTCCTGTAGATTGTTATTATTTCAAGACATGGTTGCGTTTTCACAGGAGAAATGTGATTAGTAGGCCCAAAAGTGCTTTGTGATACTGTATAGGCCAATTCAGTTCAAGCCCATTTCAAGTAAGTGTAATGGTTGGAAGATGCAAAGGGGATGGGTGTCAGATTGCAGACAAGCTGCAACAATAATTAGTTCCATCTACTTTCCCTTCCAAGTTCTGCATGTTCATATTCTTGAATGGTTCCCAGAAGTGGCTTTGGTAATAAGCAGTTAAGGAATCCCTACTTCCTCACTCAGAAGCGGAATGGCTATTTGGGGGGTGGGGGGTGGTTTAGAGACCAGGAGAATTTGCTGACATAAACATTTCAAGAGTCCCCACAAAACTCAGTGGTTGTGCCACTGTCCAAACAGGACACTCATAACAATTGGACAGAAGAAATTGCCATTAAGGGTTGCATCCAGTGCTGCTATTCTGCTAGCGCAGCAGGCCTCCACTTACGCAACGTACCTTTTCCTCCCCCTACAGTCTAAAAATCTGCTCCAGAGAGTTGGAAGATTCTACAGAGTAGATTTTGAGGGGGTGTGGGGAGAGGAGAGGAAGTCTCATTGTGCTGGCAAAACTGGATACCACCCTACGTTTCTACGTATAACCAAGTTAATTCTTCCCAGGACTTTGACACCTTCAGAGCAAAATAATTAATGAACATTCCTGAGTTAGTTGAAAGCTATCAAGCAGATAATCAAATCTGTGTCCTAAAACAGGGTTGTTAGTGCCTACTAAACTTTTTAAAAATAGCCTGTACCAAGTAACTGCACTGCACTAAGATTTAAGCTGTTTGCTGCTAATATATTTAACTTAAACCTCCTTCCCTGTTGTAAGGAATTGAATGATCAATTATTCCCCTTTACCCCAAACCCCCTTTAAGCACTTGAAAACTGTAATATTAATATCCATCACCACCCTCATCCCTTTCCTCAAGTTGTGCATACCTACTACTTTCAGCTTTTTGTTATTGTATTGTATTTGTTTTCTAAGTCAGGGGTGGCTAGGCTAACCTGAGATCCTCCAATCAGCTGTAACCCAACTCATGCCATTCCTGACTACTGGCCATGCTGGCTGGGGCTGATGGGAATTGAAGTCCAAACATCTGGAAGGTCATATGTTAGCCACGCCTGATACAGGCCTTAAAGTACATTAGTCAGAGTAGGATGTGAAGCAGATTTGAAGTACAGCCTTGACGATATATTTCTTCTTCTTTCATAAAGCTCTGGTTCAGTCCAAAGATGTGGTGCATTAATCCTGCTGTGAACCGTTCACCACCCAGCTCCTCAGTCACTGGAACTCAAATGGCACATAGTCAGTGCTCCTGCTGAGTAGCTTCAGGCAGTACATTGCGCTGAAGAATTCAAAGGGTGCAATGCTGTGCCTTTTCCATTTTAATTTGGCTGAAGGAGAATAGGAGCATTCAATTTGAAGAACTGCATTGGAAGTGCACTTTGACTTGTAGTCTACTTTGGTTTGCTTTCTTTTGAAGATAACTGTGAATACTGTGCCACTAAAGCAAATAGCAGAGCAGTGAGCAATAGGATCTTCACACTGTCGGGAGGCCCCAACTGCTGTATTAGTTATTGGTGATACATTGGTTGCTTCTGTGGCAAAAGCTGACATGCAATTGTGAACCATACTTCTGGCAGGGAGGGTGGCTCTCAAATGGTGTCCATGGCAGCACAACCATTTCAAATAAACATAGGCTCTTGGGTGAGGGCCATATGTCTCTGTGGCTCTTGCCAGATGTACTGCCCAAGTCATTATTTGTACCACTAAAGCGAAAGCTGAGCCCTGAAGTGCAAGCCCTGTCATCTGAGAGTTAGGATGTCATTGACTTTGGTGGAATTTATGAACATAGGAAGCTCTCTTAAGAGTCAGACCACTGGTCCATCTAGCTCTCTGCTGATAACTTTACCCAGCAGCAGTTCTCCAGTGTCTTAAAAGGACCATCTTTCCCACAGTAAAACAATAATAATTATGTTTAGAAATGTGAGAGACCTTTTGCATGTAGAGCAATATACTCAAATACTGAGTTACGGGGACACACACATGGTAAATTTCTCTTTACCAAGACTTTCAGTTACACATTCTTAACGAAATCAAGCTCCCACTTATTTGTTGTTGTTTTTAAAAAAACCAACACTGGCTTTTGCACCAAAAGAAGTACTGTACTCCAACTAGATGTGCATAGACTTTTTTGCACTTCAGTAACTAAAGTTAAAAAAAAAAATCCTTTGGCTTTGTGGCATGGTATACGTACAGAGAGGAAGATTTTTGAAAATATATTAAAAATGGCTGAAACGCAGCATGTGAATCAGACCTCATTTAAGTCTTAGTGGGTGAAGAGATGAGGCACAGCAGTGATTCAGAAGAAGCACAACAGGTCCATTTCTGTGTTCAAAAATCACTTTTTCCATTTGAAAACTGCAGTCGTTGCCATAAAATGGTATCGATACTAGGTGAAACTGGATACTGTAAATACCAACAGCAACCCAAAAGGCTAGGTTTGTGGCTGGTGCATGAATGGACAAAATGAAGTGTGGCAATCTGTTTTCCATTTAACCATTTTGTATCCCACAGGGTAGAGATGAATTCAGTAGAGCAGGTATGGTGGCAGCTTTCAAACTTTTCCTGTCTCTTCATATTGCCCCGCAACCAGATCATAGAATCTCATAACAGTATTGTTACAATTTCTTTCTCTCTCTTTTTTGCATTTAACTACACCAGTTTTGTAATTTCCCAGCTTATAGATAGATGTGAATAGCATTTTAAAGACCCAAAGTCAGAAAGTACAAAAAAAGACCAGACTTCCACTTTTCAAATCTGAGAACCTCCCAAAATTCACAAATTTCATCTGTCTTACCACCACCCAAAAAAAGGTCTCTTTAGTTGAGACACACAGTTTGTTTGCTAAACACAGGTCTCACACACTGCTGTGTTTCACATGCGCCTACTGGGTTTCCTGGCAATGGTGTGGATACTTGGATATAAAAATAGTAGATCCTCTAAAAAAATCAGGATCAGGGGTTACTAATCTGTGGTCTTCCAGATGCTGCTGGACACCAGCTCCTCCCCATCTCTATCACCCATTCTGGCTGCAGCTCATGGGAGTCCAACAGACTTTGAAGTGCCAAATGGTGGTCATCCCTTGCTCTAAGTGAAGATGTTTTCTTTTGTAACTTTACCAGACAATGCTGTTCGGTCTGCACCAAAAGTCCATGGGGATACTGCCTTCTGACTGGCACAAGTAATGTTCTCTCTAGCACACCATGGAATAACCACCTCATACCACCAGGCTCCAACTTTTAAGAAGACAATGGGGTTGATTCATTCCCCTGCTTGAACCTTAAGAGGTTGACTAGCACAACTCAACTGTGGCAATAAATTATGCTAACTGTTTGCTTTAACTACTGTCCTGTAGAATTTTATCCTGCTAGTCTTCAGATGGCTTTGGCAGCGTGTTAAAAACATCCATGTAAGTTAGATTATTATTATTTCATCAGCAAAAATGCTTTGTTATGTGCAATGTCTTTCTAATGTATTTTTTCCTGTTGTCTCATTTGGAACAATTATGTTGCGCATGAACTGTATTATGTTAAACCCTATCAAAAGTCAGCCAGAACTCCCCCCCCCCCCATGCAGGCTTGCTTTAGTGTACATTCCTATGTATTTATACAGACTTATGGATTGTGGGGGGGAAAGACTGGCTTCATTTGCAGTTAGTGTAAAAGGTCTTATTTTTGTGTGCAATTAAAATATTTCACCATGTTAAAATTCCGATCTGTGCACAAGCTGAATTTTTAAAGAGGGACTCCTCTAGCTCAATCATGTGGATCCTGTAGCCCTCTTGGTGGCAGGACCCCCAGGCCTCCCCAAGGCTTTGATCATTAGCCATGTTGGCTGGGGATGAAAGGAGCTAGTCCAGCAACAGCTGGAGGGCCAGAGGTTCCCCACCTCAATTCTAGGTCACTGTTTCCCAGTGTAGGCAGGTGTTGCCTTTGCTGACCTCTTTGGCAACATGTTTTCTCTCCTCTATAATAAGTCATTCTAACCCTCAGCTATAGTAAAATTGCAAAATGCTGCAAAATAGAACAGAGATGGGTACTTGTTAGTGCACGGGTCCTCATGGGATAAGAAAATAATCTTTGCTGATGAGCTACATTTATTTTCATAAAATATATTAGATTCAACCCAAGGGGATATTGTTTAAGACTCCCTGTGGGTGATTTTCTGCTCACAGGATGCTAAGGGTGTGAAATAGAACTGGTGCAAATTGTGTCCCTCCTGCCATTGGCTCAAAGGCTCTTTTATGATCAGAAGGGTTTTTTTCCCCATTTGTGGAAGAACATGTCTGGAGCCAACTCTACTTATTGATGATTATTCTTTAAATTTAAGAATTATCCTTGCGGGAGAAAAGTCTAGTGAGAGTAGCAAAGTTTAAGGGAATTCACCCTCCCCTGTTAAATACTATGAAATGACTCTAGCATTGATTACTTAGTAGCCTAGCTTTAGAATATTAAGTTGGTTTTTCATGCCAACCTTCTGCAAGCTGGTGGTCTCCAGGTGGTTGTTAAGATGGGTGATGTTAGGTTTTCAACATTGCTATGTATCACCAGACCGAACATCACACTCTGGCGAAACACTGCAATGTTGAAACAAGCTGCATTGGCCCCAGCCTGTGAGGCGCGGGCTGAAACTGCTGCAGCTCTCACCATGGGAGCTGGGGCAGTTTCACCCCATGGGGCGAAGGGGCTCCTGCCTCCCGGCTGATGTCTCTGTTGAAGAGCAGGCAGCCACATGCCCTTGAATGGAGATGTTTAAAGGAGCCCCACCCTGCCTCCAACTCGCACCAGCTGTGGGCAGGGCTCCCTCCGCCTTTGCCGGTGTCAGGGGCAGACAAGCTATCTCTTTCTCCTGGGAGAGAGACAGAGGAAGCCCTACTGATGGAAACTGACAGGCTGCATCTGCAGGGCTCCCTCAAGTACAACGGACCCTGTCTCCAGTTGGCCCAAGCCAGAGGCCAAATGGGGCTCCGTTGAGGAGCAGGAGCTGCACGCCCCTGAAAGGATAAGTTTAAAGGAGCCACCTGCCCGAGTGGGCAGCCGAGGAAGAAACAAGCTACATCAGCCCTGGCCAATGTAGCTTGTTCCTCTCTCAGTGGTATGAGGACCAGAGGCGGTGGTATATTTTGGGTGAAACCACCACTGCTCCAGAGTCCCTCTGCCGCAGCTTGTCTCTCCTTCATGTGCTGGGTGCTGGTGGCAGAGGGACTCAGCAGAGGCAGTTTCACCCACAATATACTGCTGGGTGAAGCAGCCACCACTTCTAGTCCTGGGTGATGTATCAATACATCGCCAAGGCCTACTCCCATCATCCCAGAGCATTTGTCATGCATGGCTGATGGGAGCTGTAGTCCCCAAACATTTGCAATAATAATAATAATAATAATAATTTATTATTTATACCCCGCCCATCTGGCTGGGTTTCCCCAGCCACTCTGGGCGGCTTCCAAAAGAATATTAAAATACTATGATACATCAAACATTAAAAGCTTCCCTAAACAGGGCTGCCTTCAGATGTCTTCTAAAAGTCTAAACAAAAAGTTGTGGGAACAACATTTAAAAATGGTTAACGACATTACTTCTTTGGTAAATTAGAAAACAAACTAAGCCACAGGCTGCAGTTCCTGCCTTATGCCCTGCCCCAGAATGAAGGAGTATAGCCAGAAAAGAGAAGCTGCAGCTACTAATTATAAACTTTGCCAAATGAACTTTGATAATCAAGACATAATTCTCTATTTATTTCTTTGCCTCCATTCCTTGGGAGTATCTTAAATATAATGCCTTTGCATTGTCTGTAGTTACTCTATACCCAAATGCTTAAGATTAAAACCATAAACTGCAAAACAACATCTTTATTAAAGATCTGTAAAAAGAAAAGGAAACATTTACACAGGGAGCAGCGTTCAAAGGCATTCCTGGAAACCTAACCAAGGTAATTTGATATTTTCATTCTCTTCTAAAGATTTTCTTAGAAATCTCTGGAAATAGTGAAGAGGCATTATGTAAAATGCTAAAGAAAGGAAGCTCCACAACACACTCACAAAGCTAAACACAAACATACATTCATTTTTTAAAAAAAAAAGAATCTGTACATCAGTGACTTCCATAATACCATGCTTTGTGTAGTAGCACCAGAGGGCAGGGAGGGCAGCAACATACCGCCACGCAAATGGCTGTAATCCAGACTCAGGGACAGGACTGGCCAGCTTCTGCTTGCAGTTTCATTTCTTCTTTTCTCAAAGGGAAAGTATCAATGAGAGCAAAGAGCTCAGCAGGAGTCGCTGGGAAAGGATATCGTTCTTTGTCCACACCATGTTTATCAACCACCACCATATTGAAGTTATAGTGGGGAATGCGGAGCAACAACCTGACAATATGAAGAGAGAAGCAGTTGGTTTGCTTTTAAAATAAGCAGCTACATTACATGTATGGTCACAGAGGTGTAGCATAGGCCATTGCCCTGAGCACCTTTTGCTCCTCACGCTGCCCCTGCCAGCCCCATGCTGCTTTGAAAGTCCGAACCCACATCCGAGCTTTGCAAAGCAGCGTGGGCCTAGCAGGTACCCTTCTAATCAGTCCAATCCTAACTGATTGAAGGACATATACCTGCCCTGTTGTGTTCCCTGCACCCCGGGCACTATGAAGACATGCTCTGCCGCTATGTGGCCATAACTATCCATTGCAATGAAGTATGAGAAAGAACAATCCCCTTTTTTCAGATTTTTTTAAAGTCAAAGATTATGTACAACTGGACTCTCAGCCACAGCCAGCCAGTCAATATACAATTTAGACCATGAATTAAAAAGACAACTGTCCAATATTGGAATGAAAGCTGCTACAGTCAATCTTGCACAAGTTATCGTGTTACATCTATAAAAATTTCTCAATATTTTGTCCACTGGTGTGTTTTTTTCCAGAAGGACCATGCCTTCTGTTTTTATCACTGTGTTGGGCAGCCTGCCCATCCCTACTTCCTCTTTACAACCCTGGCAGTAAGCAGCACCAGCCACTGATGCAGTGCTGAAAACTCCATCATTTCCCTACTCTTCCAAATGACTGGTACAGGCTTAGTGGGACCACTACATTCCTATGAGCAGAAAAGACCCTAACTCTGAAACACAGTGCAAACTGACCTTGTGCAACACATCTGTGCTGAGGAAAAGTAGAACAACAACTGGTTTCCCTTGCAATAGGTGGAAATAGGGTTTGCAATAGCATGATCCTGCCAATTATGTCCTGGTTTATCAATATGAGCTATGACGCTCCATTGTGGAATGAAGCAGCTGATCCCCTTACTGTGCAATGGAGAGGTAGCTAACCTGGGGCGCTCCTGATGTTGGGTCCAACTGCCACTGTAGTTAATGGTCAAATGGCTGGAGTTAGACTCCAGCAACATCGGAGGGCCAGAGGTTTGCCACCCTGATATAGTGGCAATTTGAACATCCCATTTGTACAGCTCTAAGCATAGGAAAAGCGCATCCTCTGTAGACTCCAGACCTGTAATAAGTAGAGCAGCATTTCCACCTCCACCTGCCATGGAAGAAGCATGTACGGTAATGTAGCTGTTTATCATATAACTTTTGAGTCTACAAAGGCAGGCTTTTATGTGGGCTGGAGGACACAGTAATTGGTATAAGGCAGAGCTCTGCCTCAGAAAAATGGATTGCAAGATTAAACATCAGAACAGGCATATTCTTTCTATACACTGCTTGGTGACTATAAAACTTGCACCACATCTCCTTGAGAAATATTCTCCAACTCATGCAGAATTCAACTCATGCAGAATTTCTGTTCAGGGATGCTGTTTGCTCAAGGGAATCTCACATTCAGTTTTATTTTAAACAAATATTGTGCTTCCCTAAAAATGCAATCAAGACATTAAAGGGCAATATTGGGGTGGGGGAACTATTCTGGATTATTATCAACAAAAAGAGTTTTTAATTTACCTGAGTTGCAAAGCCAGCGCAGGAGGCATCAGTCTCAAGCCTATTCTTCCCAGCTGTGCTGGATAGACTCCAACCAACTCAATCACGGTCACGTGCCGGAGATCTAAACCACACAGCGCTGGCTAAAGTAATCAAGATATGAATTGGAGATAAACATCAAGTGGATTAATCGTAATGGGAGTTTCTGCAATGTGTGCTTATTATTATGGTTCTGTAATGTTAGGGACTCTCGAGACATAAAAGTTAATGCACTGTTAAAGACATGGTTCATCTACACTATTTTGGGAGCTAAAGTGGAGCTGTGCCTCACCTGCAGCATTCCCAATTGCAATCTATAGAAGTAATTGGCTGCAGTCGGAGTGGATATAATGAGCAGCCTCCGTTTCTCATAAAACTGGTCCAGGAGGGCTGCTGCGGTCCTCACACCAACATTAATGTTCATGGCTGAAATTACAAGCAAGAAGACAATGATGATCATCATAACAGACCTGTTTTCAACCTTTAGCAGCTGCAGATAATGGCAACTGATTTGGTCATGGAAGCCAAAAGGGGACAGAGCAGATTGAAAGAATCAAGAATGTTCTCAACTCAACACCAAGGTTTTAAATGGTAGCTCAATTCTTAACAGCAACAGAAAACTCAAAAGCAAGATGTGCAACCTGAGCCTATGCATTTTAAACATAAGCAAATCCCTCTGGTTTCAACTGAATTCACTCCCAAATAAAGCTCTGAAGGGTTATAGCCTTAGATCTTTTCTGGATTATCAGAAATTTGCATAAATTCAGGAAATGCACAGTTGTTGTTCATTTCCGGTAGAGGATCTGGATAAATTCTGCTGCAGATACTTGTGTTGCAGAGATGTTATTTTTTCCAGCATTCAAACCAGCATGTAAACATGTCATGGTGATTATTGAAAATGGGCTTGTGGTGGCATACATTACAAGCACTCACTTTGAATAACTAACCCCCCACCTATTTGTGTCATTAGTTCATGAGGCAAACTTTGACATGGGCAGGCAAACTGTGAACTTCCATATGTTGTAGGACTCCAGTGTCTATCAGACTTAGCCAGGAAATCAGGGATGATGAGAATTATGATCCAACAGAAGCTAGAAGGCCACATCCAACAGAAGCTAGAAGGCTTCAAGAGATTCAAATAAGGAAAGCATTAAATCAAGGCTTCAATACGCAAGAGATTCAAATAAGGCAAGCATTCAATCAAGGCTTCAATACGCAAGAGATTCAAATAAGGCAAGCATTCAATCAAGAGAAGTCTTGACCTGACACCACACAGGCTCACAGAGTGAGTGGGGTCCTTGAAGCCTGTTTCATGCACAATCACCCAGCCAATGCCTGTGATTACTGGGACACATTTTAGGGATTGGACGCAATGCTACCTCTGCACACAACATTAAGTTATGCCAAATATTATGACATTATACTGGCATATTGGTGCATCACATTCTAAACTTATGAGAATACCTTTACTGAGTTACAACCATTGGTTCATCAAAGGTTTCTCTACTCTTTCTGGTACCACCTCTCCAGAATCTGAGGCAAGATTTCTCCTATCCTTTAAGATATTTTAGCTAGCCATGCTGAGGGTTAAACCTGGTGCCTGGCTTGGGCTCCTCCCTGCTACACACAGCTCTTAGGAAGTCTGCTAGCCATTAATGATACAGATGTTCATAATACTTAAGTGCTCTGCATGCATATCTTGCCAAGTATCTTGGATCTAGAAGCCAGAATACAGGAAAAGAATCACACTTAAATCTTTTCACTCACAACCTGCAACAAATTACTGCTTCTTCCAGATGCTAAGTGGTATCTACTTTGCAAAATCTGCACATGTTTTGAGTTGGCAGGAGAATGTGGGCGGATGTTTAGTAATCAATTCCTATCAAGAAAGAGAAAGAGATCAATAGAATGAGAACAGGAGAGAGATGCAAAGAAATCTCAAGCCAGAGAAAGGAAATCCGTATATAATGGATGTAGCACAGACAGCTCTTTAATGTGTGTGTTAAGTAAAGCTGCTTCTTTTAGATATCCAGGCAGAGCTCCCCAGCACCCTTGCCTACTAATGCTACATTGCAAGCTGTTTCTAAACATGAATATGAGTTTTTAAAACAGCTTGTAATGGGGAATATAAAACTGGTGATTAGGAAATAGCATAAAAGCCTCACTGCATTTATGCAACTTCCCACAAGCTTCTGTGGGTCAGGGTGACTGAACACCTCTGGAAAAAGTGAGAAATGTATTGGCATTAACATAATAAAATACTGCATTCAGGCTTAGCCACAGATTTGTATCTCATGTCATCTTCAATAGACAGGTAAGCTTTATAACACGGAGATCATTATTCATTAGCAACATCTCATTTGCTTAACCCTGCATAAACAGCTTGCTAGCCAAAACCCAGTGAACAATTGTAAAGTGTTGAAGCATGTGGAACAATTACAATGTTTGTGCTAAGCAAGTCTTCCCACAATACACATCATCCTGCCACCCCACGTGCTGCTCTTTTACTGGAATTATTCATCACGTACGTGTACAGGTTGGCTCCGTTCCTGACCAGCCTAAATTGTACTGACAAACTCGTGCTGGACTTCCCTGCAATTCGTATCCACCAATGCAGGAAAATTCACAGGTTGCGCCATAATTATCCCCGTCACCAGAACATTTTATGTAGCCATTTTCTGGAGCATTCAGTTTTCCACAACGTCTGACTGTAAACACAAAATGCGGAGCACTCAGTGAGTCATTTTATCTCCTAATACATCACTTCTATGAAATGAAAATGCAATTGCATGGGCTTTGGTTTTTTTTTAGCCTTCAAGAGACATCAGCATCTTTTGATTTTATAATCAGTTTGACATATAGATTCATTAACACACACAGGTGTGTCATTCACATACATTAACTGATGCATGGTATAGCCAGATATTCCTTATATTGTTAATAGCCCTGAGCTTATGCTACATCAACATGGCAGAGTTTAGACCTAGCACAGTCTATTGCTAATGAATGGAATAATGCTAATTGCTGCAATATGCAAGCACCATAGCTTCTAATACAACCTCTATATTACCAATTTCCTCTTGCTCATCCAGTGGCACAAGACTTCCCCCAAGAGCCATTTAGTGGCACAACAGCTAGAACTGTGGGTCCGGCTCTCTGCCTGTTTTTCCAAAGTATACATAGCAAGGGGGCTGCTCTGTTCCACTGCCCAAGCAGGGGACATTGCATAACCAGACTCTGCAGAAGACATTGCTATGTGCCAAACAGCCCAGTACTTTTATGGTGCTAATTTTCTTATTGGTTGGTTCTGTGATTTTAATGTTATGATTTTAACAACAGTATTGCTATTTATTTATTTATTTATTTTTGCAAAATGCCCAATTTGGTGAAGGGTAATGGCAGCAGCAGCAGTAGTAACAAAGTGTGAACAATTCCAGTTGCGCATCAGCCACTAATCTTGAACATCTAACTCTCAGACAGGCTATTCTGTATGTATAAGCCATTTCTTAAGCAATGCTTCCTCCAACACTAAAACCAAGGGCATTCCACTAATTATTCGTAGCCGCTCTTATCAGCGACATACCCTGGTAGAACTCAAACTGGTGAAGATGGAACCATTCACAAGGGCTCTTTTTGGCACCTCTCGCCTAGCTATCTTCAAAAATTGTGGAACATAGTTTTAATTACAGTGGTATCTCAGGTTACAGACGCTTCAGGTTGCAGACTCCGCTAACCCAGAAATAGTACCTTAGGTTAAGAACTTTGCTTCAGGATGAGAACAGAAATTGTGCTCCGGCAGCATGGCAGCAGCAGGAGGCCCCATTAGCTAAAGTGGTACCTCAGTTAAGAACAGACCTCCAGAACAAATTAAGTTCTTAACCCGAGGTACCACTGTACTTATTAAGATATTTCCACTTCACGAAAATGGTCACAGGGTGATTGACACCTAATTAAGGCAACACAAAATATAACACATAATAAAGATTAAAACAATCAAAACTCAGAAATTATTTCACCTATCAGCCTTCAAAAGCCTGTCCCCCCCCCAAAAGGGAGCAGTTTTCACCTGGCATCTAAAAATAAATAAATACAAAGTGGGGGCAAGTTTGCAGATCCCTAGCTTAGGAAAATTGAATAGAGGCGTATGATTTTACATATATTCCCACATCAGGAAGTATAATGGACTGATGCCACAACCTCCTGGCATTGTCTACATCTTGTACCCACCTGGTTAAGGAAGATCACATACACTGAATACCATCAGAGAAACTGCAAAAGCAGCAGCAACAGCAGCAGCAGCAGCCATGCTCCAGGTAAGATATACATAAATAGGGCCTAACTTTGATGCCCGTGCTTCCCCCAACCCCAACAGCAAATGTTCTTACCTTTAACTTTAACATAAAATCTGCACGTTCCCTTATTCCCGGCTCTGTCAAACACAGTGTAGTGGATCTTGTGATCTCCCTCTGAAAAATGTGATCCTGGTGGTAGTCCTTTCAAAATAACACTAAAAAGAAAGAAAACGTTGCAAACAATAATTATTGTTGTTGCAGAGACAGGACCTTTTAGGGAATACAATTTAGAAGATTAATGTTCAGTTTGCAGCTCTGATTATAGCAGTGCAATATATCCTTTTCCAAAATTGCCCACTGGCAGCAAATATAACAGAATGCTACATATATAACCAAGAACAAACACTGTCCCTGTGGAGGTTTATCTGTAGATTTACTGCTTGAAGCACAACCCCTGAATCAGAAATCACCTGTGCAGCCGGATTTGCTCTGCCTGTAGCAAACAGACCACGAACACTTGAAATACAAGTTCTGTGGGCACATACAAATTTCCAGGAGTGACTGTGTATTAAATCCAACCCATGTCTTTATATGTATTAGTTAGTTCACACATTTTCACTCACTCTGTCAAAATGCCATCTGCAGTGTCCCTTCCCTCTGGGGTTTCCCAGAACACTCTGGCTGTCAGTTTATTGGGCTCTGCCGTTTTCTCCTTTACACTTGGGCACTGGATTCTAGGCGGCTCCATATCTGAAAATAAACACACAGATATAATAGCACAGGCACACTTGGTTTAAGCTGATATCCTGCAGGCAATGCAAACAGTGCAGAAATAATCTTGAACAAGTTAATCATCAAACTGCTACCAGGACACTTAAAATTGACTCTGGCACAACATTAATAACACCAAATGGAGATTATTGGAAAAAAGAAGGTATCTTCTTGAGATTAAAAGCAAGCAGATCAGGAAAGCACCTGAAAATTCCTCTAATCTCCAGAACTTTCTGATTTTTTAAAAAAACACTTCATATAAAAAAATTACTTTTCAGTGTATTGATGCATTCTAATTATTGAATATCTACTTTATTCTAGAGTGCAGTTCTGAATGCTAAAGGTCTACTTGCAGGTTTAGAGGCAACTTCACCTAGACACCTCTAAAAACATTTTGTATGAATTTTGCCACTTGAATGCAATGTAAGGCTATTGACAGTGTTCTGTATCAAAGGGCTGGGTCCTCCTATATGGGCCCAACGACACAAGATTCCCGATGCATTATGTTTTGAGCAGGGCTGCTTTTTCGGGGAACTCACCAGAACTCAGTTCCGGCACCTCTCAGGTAGGTGCCATTGCCATTATAACAGAACAAGGGAGGCGTTCATGGTGAGTTCTGGCACCTCTGTGTCTAGAAAAATAGCAGTGTTTTTGAGCATGATACATGCTGGGGGGAGGGGCAGGAGAAGTAATGTATGAAGCAGTATTAAAGAGTCAGTACACTTGATTGCTCTCGCGCCGCAGGGCAGCTGCTCCCTGTTCATTGCAAAGGAGTCTTCTGGTACAACTGCAGCCCTTCTCAATGAAGTCTGAGAAAGGACACGCAAAATGACAAGTAGCTGCTGGTGCAAAATTGTCAGTGCAAGCTGCTTGCTATGCACATGAGAACAAGCAGTTCTGCAGGTAAAGCAGTTGTGTGTGAAAGGAACCAAATTCTCGGTGCTTAAGCCATTACCTAAATATGTGCATACTCAAAATTAAATGAAAGAAGGAATGGAAACATTCCTGAGAATTGCAGTGTTTCTGATATGCAGTGGTACCTCGGGTTAAGTACTTAATTTGTTCCGGAGGTCTGTTCGTAACCTGAAACTGTTATTAACCAGAAGCGCCATTTTAGCTAATGGGGCCTCCTGCTGCTGCTGTGCTGCTGGAGCACGATTTCTGTTCTCATACTGAAGCAAAGTTCTTAACCCGAGGTAATATTTCTGGGTTAGTGGAGTCTGTAACCTGAAGCGTATGTAACCTGAAGCGTATGTAACCTGAAGTACCACTGTATGTTTATGAGTCTCCTATAGCAAAGGACCATAGTTTCCCCGTATTACTATTAATTTCAGCTACTTAAGACACCAGACTTCGGTTACTATAGGAACTGCATCTCCAAGCACTCATGGATCAGTGAACTCTTCTTGCTGGACCACAGTGTTTTAAGCCATTTTAACTGCTTAGAGATAATCACTAGACAAGCGCGCGCACATGCCCCTCTCTTCCCATTAATTTGTAGTGGAGAGGGCAGAACTGTGAGAAGTCATGACTAATTGGAACTTCCTCAACTGGGATTTCTTATCTGCAGCAATGTAACAAAACAAAAGCCACAAATTTAATTTGAGCCACATAAGGAGAAACTATTAAACAAAATAAATGAAAGACAGTGAGACACCATTTCAGCAAAGTCATCCTAGAAAGCCTCCAATGTTGTTTCACAAACAGTTTCACAAAGGTCAGAAGAGCATCAGCGGGAGATAACAGACATTGGAGTGTTCCGGTTTTTTTTTTTTTGTTTTTTTTTTTTTAAATGATAAAATGGTTCATATCTGGTAGTGTCATCTTTACTTTCAGAGTGCAAAAGTGTGCACTGCAGTTCTGCCAGGCTGGTAGGTTTGTGAGAAAATAATCTACTATCAAACCCACTGTCAAGCCATTTAAAGAGAATTCGTTTATTTTTATCCCACCCTCCAAGGAGCTCAGGGGTAGCAACCCGTGGTTCTTATGTACCTTTGTTTACCCTTGCAACAACCTCGTGAGGTAGACTGGATTAAAGAAAGTAGCTGGTCAAAAGTAACCCAGTGGAGTGAGCTTCATGGCTGAGTGGGAATTTGAACCCAGGTCTCCCCAGCCCTAACAATGCACTACCCCTCTCTCATTATACACACACTCTGTAACCCAGGGCTGGGGAACCTGTGCACTCCAGATGCTGCTGGACTACAACTCCCATCATCCCTGACCACGGGTGAGCTCTGAATCTTGTTTTAGCTGCAGCAATATAACTGCAAAGCAGCAGTTGTGCTGCTATGGTAGGCAATCTCTGCACATCCTCCCAGGCCACACTTACCAACACAAGAAGCTGGTCGTCCACTCCAAAGTTTGTTATCCATACATTGTACTATTCGGTCTCCTTTTAACTGGTATCCTGGTGAACAATAATACTCACACCTGGAGTTATAATATGCACCATCTAAACACTTGAATCCTCCGTTACCTGGCATCGAAAGGGTTGGGCAACGTTTTTCTACAGAGGGGGGGAAAAACCCAACCAAAATCAAATGACTGAGAATATTTTTTAAAAAAACTTTGCACTATATGCAAAGATATACCTATTCACTGAAAAGCAAATGCATGTCAGTGTTGATTAACTGATAAAATATGAGGGCTTTCAAAGCAATGCACTACTAGTGGAGTCACTTTCCAATACTTCACCCTGCATCTCTCATGTGTTCATCATGGTTAATGTATATGTAACATGAAACAATCTTCCAGTCCAAAGCTGATGGCATGTCAGTGGAGGCCTTAAATCTGCATGATCCAAAGCCCAGCTGTTGATCCCAGGAAAGGTCAAAAAAATCCTGGAACTGGTGGACTTATTCTCTCCCCCCTCCCCAATTAGGGCCAATGAGAGAGAGAAGATAACCACTGGAATAACCCCTTGGCAAACACACCTTCTGCCTCTGCCAAAGTAATGGATGCAGGGGGTACTTTACTACTCTTTGAAATGGCTGCATTGCTTTTAAAACATGAGCACACACAGACTGAGGCAAGGTAAAGTAAGCGAGCAGTCCTGCTTCTTCCTCCCCCCCCACCGGGTCAGCTGTGGAAGAGGGAATTGCCAAAACTCAAGTGGACAGCCTTATGTTGGACAGTGATCCCAACAAAAGGGACATTAGTAAGGTGTGCCTTGTTTGCTGCTATCTTACACTTGGAGCAAATTGTGCTTTGGATTTAACCTGGGAATGGTGAGGTTAAAGGCAACAAAGTGTATTTCCATATCGTAAAACTGGGTCTTATTTAGCCGTCCTGGCAAGGAAATTGTTACAAAAACAGTATTTAAAATATTCTGCTTTAAGACACTAGATGGTGAGGCTGTTAGGAGCTCACATATTAGTATTTCTACAACCCTATAGTGGGTGGGGCTGGTGAGAGTGGGAGTCCTACAACATCTGGAGGACCCCCCACTGGCGGAGGAAGAGGAGTGCGGGGGAGCGCGCCGCCCCCGGCAGCACGGTCCCCAGGGTGCCATCGTGGCTGACCCCCCCTGCGCTGGGCGCCCCACCTGCGGGACACGCACCAGCTTTCCGCCCCCCAGTGCCGGAGCATGAAGCTCCGCCACTGGGACCCCACAGGTTCCCTAACACTGGGGTAGGAGATTGTCCTTGGTGACCTCCTTGTGGATGTTTTCTGTATATGCAACTTAAAAAAAAAAAGCATTGATAAGAGATAAGAGTGCATAGAGAAACAGAGTTAATATTTTTACTGTGTAAAAAACTCGTGCCTCTCTAGTATAGGTTGATTAGCCAGAAACAACTGAACTGAGAGCCAAAGTAATGATCCACTCACGTTTGCACAAAACTTTGCCAGACCAGCGTTTGTTTGACTGACACATAAGCTCCTGGGGACCGTGCAGCTCATAGCCTTTCTGACAACGAATGTCGCATTTCGTTCCCAAGACGTTTTTATAATACCCTCCGCGAGGGCTTCTGCAGCTGGCATAGCCGTATTTCACCTTGATAGGAGAGCACCATGGTGTATCTGGTGAAAGACATACGTGCATTTATAAGAGGAAAAAGAAAATGCACAATAATACAGGACTGTATTTAAGGCTGCAATTCCACTTGCACAACTGACATCTGTTTGTGAAATGGAACTTTCCTCTCCTCTCCCCACAACCTTCAGAATCTGTGCCAAAGGGTTGGGGAACCCTTCAGAGCAGATTTTTTTTTGGGGGGGTGGTGAAGGTGAGAGGAAATTCCCTTGCTTGAAGGTGAGAGGAAATTCCCTTGCAGAAATTCCTCTGCATACACATTTCTGGATAAAACCCACACGTTTAAAAGTGGTGTTGGACTAGAGTTTACTGGGAAGAAAAAGAGAACATAAAATTACACACAGACTGCAAGGTGATTATAGGCTCCCTCCAAAGTAACAGCACCAAAGGCAGTTGCTTTGTTATGTGTGGCATGTGAATTATATTTTCTGTTCAAATCTTGAGCCACTAAAAATCAAAGGAATGACTAGCACGGGTGCAGTGGGAGGATGAGCACTGACCCCTTAGTTTTCTGCTTGCAGTTTAAGCCTGCCACCATGTGGACAGTTAGAATTATTAGATATTTTGTTAAATTTTTCTCCTCAAAAGGAAACCAAACTATATTCTGTTTGGTTATAGCTCATATATTTACTTAAAATGATTTTTTAAAATAATGCTGGATTTTAAATTCTGTGTCCAAGAGTTAGAAGTAATGATTATCCCAAACAATGGAATCTTGCTTATTAAGCCAAGTCTTATTTGATGTGTGGTGAATCGATATTGCACTGTCCTTGAGGCAGTGGGGCCCTGCCTATGGCGTATGCATCAGGAAGGGAGATCAAGGCTGGGGGCAGCGCTGGAGAGAGGGGGCTGGTCTACAATGTAATATTGGGTGTGTGACAAAAACTTACACATAGCATCCAAACTGATGAATTAACGTGCTTCACAACGCACATAAAGCCAAGGCAATTCAGTTTAAACACTACTCAAAGGAACTAGGGAAAGGAATCTCATGAGCCGATTTCTTCAAGGCTCAATGTCACCTTTAAAAACGAGTCACAGTAAAAGGCACACATGCAAGAGAGAGATGGGTGATGGGAGAAGTATGTGCTAGGGATGGGGGAAGGAGATGAGGGAGATTATCCCATGGTCTGCTGATTAGGCAGCTGCAAGGTGGCAGAAGGGGAGCAGGGTAGTGGTGCTGAATTCTATGTATTGAAACCCACCAGCCAAAATATGGGCTGCAGGCCTCTAGTTTTGGGTTAGTGGAATTTGCTCTGTAAAATTTCTGCACTTGCAGAGGAATGATAGAATACTTACCACATTGTTTATACCAATGGTAGGATACTATAGACACAAGCATGGGTGTACCAGATTAAGGGACATTTGCAGCCTATTCAAAAAAGAATATATATTCCTGACATATATAGACAGAAGCACAGAGACTCCTTTTTTTTGAAACTTCTGAGAACTGAAATGCACTGGATATGCTCTTGTATAGAGGTTCTACTGCATATTGAAACACAAATGACATATTCAACAGACTGGAGGCAAGGAGTAAAGCATTACAGGAATACATAATGCAGGCATATGAAATTCTTACTAACTTTGGAGTTATGCCAAGATACAATTCTCAAAGTCACTGCAGAATGTAGAAGGCAGAAGGAAACTTTTAGATACCTCGGTCCCAACATATGTGGGTTTTTTTAAAAAAACCTAATACTACAAAACTGAGTTCAGAAACAGTTTGAGCCAGTGTAATCTACGAAGCTCTGGTATAATACAGGGACAGCACCTAATTCCAGTCTGCAGCCTAGTAGCTGAATACTGGAATTAAATCTCTCAACCACCTGCAAAGGCAGCTCCACATAGTCTGTGATCACTGGGCCACAGCAAGATGCCTCCCACTCCTATGGTGCAACTCCACCCACAATAGAGCGCACCCACAACACAGCAAGGATTGGGGATTACCACACAAGACTATCCATCTTGCAAATAAGATTCTTTCTTCTTACCCTAGTTGTGGAGATGTCATGCAACAATATGCTTGCCTCCTGTGTTGCTAAGTTGTGACCTCAGCTCACAGGATATGTGGTGGGTTTTGTTTATGAAGCAAGTGGCAATTACTAGCATGGTTTTTTGTTATGAACAGAGTTATAGGCACCATCTACATGAAGGTTCCAATTGCCAGTCTTTCAAAATATTAAGCTCTAAGGTCTACTTTTTATGATACCAGCTTCTGTTCTTTTGGATTTCACATTCTACCCTAAGCATTCCTATAGCTTTATTACACCATCAGATTTTGAGGCTGTATTACACAGAATGGGTACCCCTATTAGCCAAAGTTCAGATAGCAAAACACAGGTGCAATCCAATAGATTTAAGGATAAATAAGGTTAGGCATGTTGAGACAGATAGTGGTGTGGATTGAATAATCCTGTTTATGCTGAAGTACACAAAGATATGCAGGTGGCGCTGTGGGTTAAACCACAGAGCCTAGGGCTTGCCGATCAGAAGGTTGGTGGTTTGAATCCCCATGGTGGGGTGAGCTCCCGTTGCTTGGTCCCTGCTCCTGCCAACCTAGCAGTTCGAAAGCATGTCAAAGTGCAAGTAGATAAATAGGTACTGCTCCGGCGGGAAGGTAAACGGCGATTCCATGCGCTGCTCTGGTTCGCCAGAAGCGGCTTAGTCATCTGCTCACATGACCCGGATGCTGTATGCTGGCTCCCTCGGCTAATAAAGTGAGATGAGCGCCGCAACCCCAGAGTCGTCTGCAACTGGACCTAATGGTCAGGGGTCCCTTTACCTTTACCCGTTACACAAAAGTAAACACACAGAATACTCACTAGCTCTCTAATAACTTCCCTTCAACATGGGTAATTACAAATGTATGAAACATAATCAATGTCGGAGAAGCACTCAGCCATAAGAAGGTTGCTTCATTCCAAATAATATCTAAGTATGCCATTGTATATAAAAAAAAGTTATTGCTCTATCCAAAAATATGCATTGGGGCAAAATGGTAGGCAGGGCTTTTGCAAGCCTGCTAAATGAAAACAACAACCCATTTCACTTTCAGTTGTCACCAGCAATTGATTTGTTTAGAAAGGCTGCAAACACTATCCTCTTAATAAAGGTTATGAGATTACCTGTGAATTCTTAAGATTGCCTGGTTCATAATTAGCATACTTTTTTGAGGGGGGAGAGGAACTGATACAATAGAAAAGCTATGGAAAAAACTCAGTAAAGTATCATCAAACAGGTAGAGATCACAGACAACTTTTAATTTTGATGCTATGGTGCATGAAAGCAGAAAGCAGCTTATTTTTAATTAACATGAACTATCTGCTTAATCTCCAAAAAGTGATGTCAGATAATTAGAAACTTTTCCTTGGAAAAAAATAGAGAAAATCCATGAGTAGTGCTTCTACCATCCCCTGCTGTTCAACAGCAACAAGTACAGAAAATTCAAACACACATGAAGTCTGGCAATTCCAAGCCTGTGATTATGTCAGCACATCTCCATGGCAGCTTAACATTCCTACCTCTCTCCATATATCCAGCTTGGAAGCCATATATCCAGCTTGGAAGCCATGTGGCCATTGCATTTACAGTAACTGTGGGTCTCCCCCACCCACCTCCATTTCTTTCCTTTGGAAGAAGGGTTGCCAGATTTTTGCACCTACATGTCAGACTGATCTTATGCATTGCTCTACAAAATCAGAACCAGGGACAATGAACTTGAGAATATATCTGTAAGACTGCTAAATAAGCAGGCACGAGTAAGATGGGAGAGTAAAGATTATCTGAAAGTGAAGAACATCATACATGACTTGTGCACAATCATTATTTTGGGGGTGCAAAATATTCAAATCAGTTTGAATATTTTGCATAAGGGTATTAATGATGTAAATACACATATTTTCATGGATTCAAAACAAACAAAACCACAGCAACGTAGTACTGGAGTTCAAATCATGAAAGGGCATTCACAGCTATTCACAGAATAAATAAACCGTGCAAAAAAATCTGGCTGCCACAGACATACCCTAAGGCTTCATGCTCCAAGCAGAAAAAGGATAAAAAAGCTTTCTTGGCAATGGGTGATCCTCATTAGTATATAAGCAAAGCATTCACCTTTATATCTATTGTGTGCATACACGTCTTCATCATCTTCTAGCGGTGAGTATCCCGATCCTACAATAAAAAAGAAAAACAACTGCAGCAAGCAAGGAAACAACATCCTTGAAAAGCGTAAGGAAAGCTCTTGCAGAGATGAGCGAAGGCAGAATTAGGATGTATCAAACATCCTAGAGCAAGTTAAACTGGGTAAGTTTTTGTGTTTATTAGACTTGCAGCAAAATCAGTTTATAGTGATCTCGGTAGTGGCGTCCTCCCTGTGGAATGCCCTCCCACCAGATGTCAAAGAGAACAACAACTACCAGACTTTTAAAAGACATCTGAAGGCAGCCCTGTTTAGGGAAGCTTTTAATGTTTGATGTATCACAGTATTTTAATATTCTTTTGGAAGCCGCCCAGAGTGGCTGGGGAAGCCCAGCCAGATGGGCGGGGTATAAATAATAAATTATTATTATTATTATTATTATTATTATTATTATTATTATTAGGAAATGGATAAAGATATACATTTTAAAACCGAATGAAGTCTAATTGTTTCCCAATATATATTGGATCAAGGAATTCATCTTGCAGGGAACTCCCATCACAAATTAAGATCTTACGCAAGTCTCAAGTGATATTTCACTATACGATGGTTCAAAAGATGCAAGTGGATGCATCAGCCATCCTAGCAAACAGCTGCAGAGGCAGAATACAGATGTAACTACCATTCCAGATACATGTGTGACTGAGCTATTTAGCACAGCCAATGCAGCTAAAATGCCATTACATCCATTTTACCTTAATGCTATTCTGGCCAGTCAAAATAGCATTTTATTTAACTACTGAACATAAAGACTGTTAAAAAAAAGGAAAAAAAGGCTTACCTGGGTGGTTCTGGGGCATCATGACATTCTACCAGACATTGTTATATTTGTGTTAATTGAAATAAAATAAACTTTCAACACAAGAGTACAGAGGCATATATTTCACTTTTATTTGGCAACTGCAGGCAATCCTTTTAGGATTCGTCCCTGTATGTCCAAGCAGAGTGATGCACTGGGGTAAAAATAAAATGAAATCCTTCCATATGCACCAGGCAAGACAATAATGGAGACCCTTGATGGAACTGGGTCACTCCATACAACTCATGGAATAGATGATTGGCACAATCACCTTCAACAGAGCCAGGCACCTGTTTGACAGGAGTGGATGGGCTAATAACACCAACTCATCCCTTTGGCAAGTCAGCTTGTGGAGATTATTGTATGCAGCAGTGTGTTTAGAACCAGCTACTTTACACAAAGGAATCCATCCACCCAAAATATATAAGCTAATCCTAGAGAGAATCTGAGGAACTGCACAAGCAGAATATGCAATACACAGTAAGGTACAATAATCCTATCTAAGGAAATGCTGAATGAGGTGTGAATAAAATAAAAGAGATGACCATATAGCACCTCAAAGATTTATAAGTCTCGTTAAACGTTCGTCTCCTCTTTTATTTTGCATTTTAATAGAATAGATATAGCGGGTCCCCTGCAGAAGAGTAAAATTCAAACAAGCTGGGATTATTATAACTCAGTCTGTGATTGGCTGTGCAGACCTTCTTTTTATCATCCACACATCATTCACTAGAGCATTGTGGTTATGTGGGTTTTTTAACATCTATGGCCCTAGGACATACTTCTTCTTCTTATTACTACTACTACTACTACTACTACTATTAAAAGTGATTATGAAAAAGTTCACAGACTGGTACAAGCACGCAAAGAGGGGAAATATCACTCACCACCAGTGAAATCACAGGCTCACAGTACTCAAGTAACCACATTTCGAAGAGCATTCATAACCGCAATTGACACCTCTGTGTGTTTGAAGGGATGAGGAATCACGTTTTCAAAATAATAGCCACAATATAGTTTGAATGCCGCAAAATAGCATTTATGTTACAAGCAAATTGTAGCTTAAGGAAGGATTCTGTTATCATATGCAACACATGAGTTAACAACTGTATAATTGTGCAGAAAATTCTGACACTTCAGAATACAATATTCCTTTATTTTTTTAAGAGGTCATAACCCGCATCATTGTGCCAAAGACAGACTATTATAGTGGGCTTGATCTTCCTCATGAACAGAATCAATTTCCTTTACCACCCCACCCCCACTTTTGCTAGTCCAGTTTTCCTAGTATTCTACTCTTGTAACTTTCTTTAAAACTGCTGATGTCGGCAGACATGTTGGCATGTCAACAGCTCCATGGTAGAAAACACTAAACTTAGTAGAATTTTAAAGCACTGCTGAGCTATGTAAGATTTAAATAGCAGTCTCTAACGGCTTTGAAGATGTTACTAAAGGAATGCTTTTCATGCTTTGTTGTGCGCTATTTGGCAGAATTCTGGGGTTCTGGTCTCAATGTTCAGCTCAAGAAAAGTGTCAACAAAATGTATTCTTTCAAACAATTTTTCAGAGAATTAGACTGAGTGCTCCCCAAAGATGCCTCATGTAAAAGCAGCAGACTGGTGGGCAATATTTGAAGAGTTAGCTCTTTCAGTGGTTATTTTCAGAAAATGCCAAGAACATTTAAAACCCCATATTAATTTTTAATGGAACTTTTTGCTAACTTCTATGGAGCACTAAGGCTGCAATTCTATACTTGCTTACCAGAAAGTAAACTCCACTGAACTCAAAGTCGGCTTACTTTTGAGTAGCCGTGCACAGGATTAAGCCAGAGATTAATTTGCGGCCCCTTCAGATGTTGTTAGACTACAACTCCCATCATCCCTGGAAAAACAGCTATGGTGGCAGAGAACAAGAGTCTAACAACATCTGGAGGGCAACAAGATTCCCACCCCTAAACTGTCAGCCCCTAAGCCATGCATGCACCATAAATTTCACCACGCTCCAGTCCATGCAGGTGCAGTTATTAAAAGCACAGAAGAGAGTTAGTTCTATGTGAGGAAAATTCTTGGGGGCTGCAAATAATTTAGTTTGTTCTGTCAGGGTGTTTTTCAGAAAGATCCCACTGTTTTTGAAATTACATGCTTCAACTTGTTTTCAAGAGAAATCCTACAGAAGCAATACACGTCTCAAGCTGACAAAATTAAGCTGCAATTGTAGTGCAGAACAGAATAACAGGCAATTAATTACCTCAAAATAGTTTGGGGTGGGAGGAATGAGTGATCAATCAATATCCCGGGAGGATATCATTTTCAGTTACAGGAAACCACCATTCTTATCAGGTTTCATGGGAAATGTTGATTACAAATAGACAATGGGATATATCCAGTGTCAGTCATTCAGAGCAGACCCACTGAAATCAATGGACTTAAGTTGGATTCATTCAGCCCATCATTGTGTCCAGGCCACTGCAAGTTAATAAAATTGCATCATTGGGATAAGGGTCTACAAATCTGCTTGATCTCAATCACCAGGGGTACATATGTACAAAATCTTGGCATTTAGCATGTACAGTGGTGCCCCGCAAGACGAATGCCTCGCAAGACAAAAAACTCGCTAGACAAAAGGGTTTTGTGTTTTTTGAGCTGCTTCGCAAGACGAATTTCCCTATGGGCTTGCTTCGCAAGACAAAAACGTCTTGCAAGTTTGTTTCCTTTTTCTTAAAACCGTTACAGTAATACAGGGTGCATTGCTTGAAGAGGTGCAGTTGCGACTTGACTTCGAGGAGCAACTCATAGCACGCGGTGTGGTAGCCTTTTTTGAGGTTTTTGAAGACTTTGGTGATTTTTGAAGCTTTTCCAAAACTTCTTTTGCAGCCATTTGGTAAGTTAAACTTTTAAAACTTTTTTGGGGGGTTTTGGATTTTGGGTTGGGGTGTTTGGAATTCAAGGACTTGGTGTTGGGGAGGGGTTTGCAAGAATCCGGAAGCTTGTGTGTTTTTTTCCTGCATTTTTATGATTTTTTGTGACCATTGGGCCACTCTGCTGTTTTTTTTTTTTAAAAATTACGGGTTTGAATTTCTGTGTGGTGGGTGGCTGGGGGAACAGTTGAGGAGGGGTTTGCAAGAATCTGGAAGCTTGTGTGTTTTTTTCCCTGCATTTTTATGATTTTCTGTGACCATTGGGCCTCTGCTGTTTTGTTTTGTTTTTAAAATTCTGGATTTGAATTTCTGTGTTGTGGGTGGCTAGGGGAACAGTTGAGGAGCGGTTTGCAGGAATCTGGAAGCGTGTGTGGTTTTTTTCTGAATTTTTCTGATTTTTATTGTTCCTTCAATTTTTGAAATGCTCTTTACAGTATGTGTGACTTTAAAGCGCACTTAATAAACTCTTGTTGTACCAAATTTGGCTTTGTTTGGACTTTTTTTGACCATAGGAACGCATTAATTGAATTTCACTGCATTCCTATGGGATTTCGTGCTTCGCAAGACGAAAAATTCGCTAGACGAAAAAACTCGTGGAACGAATTAATTTCGTCTTGCGAGGCACTACTGTACGAATATGAGAAGCTGTTACTCTAGGAACAGGAATAATAGAGGCAAGCTCCATTTTAGCCACAGAAGTTGTAGATGGAACTTCACTGTTCAGAAACATGCACACGCCAATAATACATAGACCTTGGGCCAAGGCAATTTGTTCATTCTTAGGAAGCTCCAGAGAACTAAACACTAGCTTATTCCTGCCCCTGTGCAGATCACCTGCAGAATATATTCCTCCTCTGTGACTAGGAAAAGAGTCCCTAGGAAGTCATCAGCTTTGCCAACTCCTAGATAGCCATGAGTCCCACTGAAGAAGCACAAGACTCTAATGTTTTGAGCACTACCTGCCATGCATAACACTGCACAATGAACTTTGTGAAGAACTGTGAAGCAAAGCTACAAAACTTTGGAAAGAGCCTTCCTTATTTTGTTGCAGTGTTGTAAAAATATAGCAGTTTGTGGGGCTAGAAGGAATACGACCCAGCTACAGGTGTGCTACCGCCAACAAAAGGGTGAAATTAAGCCAATAGTATTTATTATGGCTCTCAAAGAAATCTCCCAAATCATATGATAGACTTTGCCATTATTTCCCCTCAGAAATTATTCCAAATCTATTTTTAACAATCTGGCACACAGTAGCCTGAAAATCTGCTTTTGAGAATGCAAATGGAAAATGTGCATTGTTCAGAATTAGCCATTTATTCAATGAAACATTTGGAACAGCCATCCATTTAGGCAGCATTTGAAGTCAGGCTATTTCAAAATACATCTTTAGAAGATTAGGAACAGAAGAAACAATTAGTATTAGATGTACAAAACATTCCATGTCCCCTTCACTGATATTTCTGCTTTACCAAAGAGTGGCAATTCACATTCAGCTGTTTTCATGGATATCTGCTTTTCATTATTTTTCACCATCCCCCATTCAAAGCCTTGATGTACTATAATGCATCATGCAACAATACATTGCTGGTTTTTTATATCCTTTCAAATGAAAAAATGGTATAAAAAATGTACCTGCTTTCAGGCAATTTGTAACGGTACTTCTGAAGGGCTGTGACATGGAAGATGAAGCAAGCTTGTTTTCTCCTGTGCCTGAGACTAGAACCCAATGGATTCAAGTTACAATAAAGGAGATTCTGACTAAACATCAGGAAGAATGTTATGATAATAAGAGCTGTTCAATAGTGCAATGGAAGCCCTTGAGATCGTTCCATGGAGGTTTTTAAGCAGAGGTTGTCTGGCCATCTGTCATGGAAGCTTTATAGTTGAGATTTTTGCTTTGCAGGGGGTTGAACTAAATGACTCTCAGGGTCACTTTGAACTCTACAATTCTATTATTCTATTATTAGAACACTTATGTTTAGCTTGGGAGCAACAGACAAGCAGTTCAGATAACATAACAAACCAGTGCTTGTAGTTTGCTGCCCTTATAGCACAGCGTGGCCAGAAGAGAAGGAGGAGCAAAGCAGGGACTGTTCAGCAACATGATCACCAAGGAGCAGCAGTGGCCCAAGCAAGGGGAGGCCAAAGGTTAATGGGATGCAAAGGCAAAGACACATTTGCCCCTGCAGCTGATGTCAACCATCTAAGTTATCTCAGCTAGGTCCTGGAGATACTGACTGAGTAATCACTGGGTGCTGCCTCCTGGCTAGTGAAAGGGCTGGTGCCTTCTGCTGTAGCCATTGGCTCCTTTGCCACAAAGGGGCTTCCAACTGTGGGGATATTTTCTCAGGGCTCTCTTGACCTGTGAGGACTCTGTAGACCAGCCATGAGACTCTGGTGGCAGAGGTGTCTCTTCAGAGGAAGATTTGGTGCCCAGACCCACATGGGGTGCACTATCTTTATTTTAGAGGTGCAGCTGCCATAGAACTCTGCCTCTGAGATCTGGTCTGGGGCCGTGACATTCATTTGTTAAGCATTATGGTTTAACATGGCATGTAAACACAGCCATTACATACAGCAAGCAAGATGGCAAAAGTTATCTGATAATAATTCCTTTTTATTTTGTTTTATTTTATTTTGTTTACGAAGCTTTTATGCTATGCTTCTTTTCCATTTTTCTAAAAGAATTCCAAAGTCGTGACTATGGTGCCAAATGCTTCAACTGAAACACAACCAACAAGAAAATACTACATTTTGGAAACCACCCAGTCCTGTACTGAGCACAAAAGCCTGCATATGTGGAAAATGCGGGTTGTAATCTAACTGCATATATTATGCAATGGAACACAAGAGGCTTGGAGAAAGCAAATGCTGCCAAATGTCCCAAGTCAGGAAGGCTACAAGGAGGAGATCTTCAAGAACTCAGTCAAGGGCTTTGGGAAAGGCGCAGAGGAGAAAGAAAAAGCCCAATAAGATGCAAGAGAGGTGGCAAAAGTATATATGGCGGGAGCTGTAGTGGAAATAACTTCTAGCTATAAGCATTTTAAACCATTAACCTAGTACTACCTAACCTGGTACTCTAACCTAACCTTTTATTGAGGGTGAAAGAGGAGAGCAGAAAATATGGTCTGAAACTCAACATCAAAAAAACGAAGATTATGACCACTGGGCCCATCACCTCCTGGCAAATAGAAGGGGAAGAAATGGTGGCAGTGAGAGATTTTACTTTCTTGGGCTCCATGATCACTGCAGATGGTGACAGCAGCCACAAAATTAAAAGGCGGCCGGTTCTTGGGAGAAAAGCAATGACAAACCTAGACAGCATCTTAAAAAGTAGAGACATCAACTTGCCAACAAAGGTCCGTATAGTAAAAGCTATGGTTTTCCAGTATGGAAGTGAAAGCTGGACCATAAAAAAGGCTGATCGCTGAAGAATTGATGCTTTTGAATTATGGTGCTGGAGGAGACTCTTGAGAGTCCCATGAAGATCAAACCTATCCATTCTTAAGGAAATCAGCCCTGATTGCTCACTGGAAGGACAGATCGTGAAGCTGAGGCTCCAATACTTTGGCCACCTCATGAGAAGAGAAGACTCCCTGGAAAGATCCTGATGTTGGGAAAGATGGAGGGCACAAGAAGAAGGGGACGACAGAGGTCGAGATGGTTGGATAGTGTTCTCGAAGCTACCAGCATGAGTTTGACCAAACTGCAGGAGGCAGTGGAAGACAGAAGTGCCTGGCGTGCTCTGGTCCATGGGGCAACGAAGAGTCGGACACGACTAAACAACTAAACACCCAACCTGGTGCTACCTAAGAATAAGCTGATAGCTTGGCCCAAGGTCTACCGTATTTTTCGCACCATTGGACGCACCGGACCATAGGACGCACCGGATCATAGGAGGGGGAGAACAGGGAAAAAATTTTTTTTCTTGTTCTCTCCCTCTAAAACAAGGTGCGTTCAAGGTACCTATTTTTTTGGGGGGGGGGAAATAAAGAAAAAAAAATTCCCTCCCCAGGCACGGGGCAGGCGCGGGGGAAGCCCGAGCTTCCCCCGACCCCAGCCCCCAGAACAGCCTGCTATCTGCAAGCCTAGGGAACCGAGCCGGTCTCCCCAGGCTTGTGGAGAGGTGCGCGAAGCCCGGGCACGCTCTTCAGTGCGCACCAGGCTTCGGAATGCAGGCAGCTCCGCGCCACCCTCCCGAGCCCCGCGCAGCTTCGCGCCGGGATCGGGAGGGTGGCGCGGAGCTGCAGGAAGCCCTGGGGCGCAGGCAGCTCCGCGCCACCTTCCGGAGCTTCGCGCGGGGGTCTGGAGGGTGGCGCGGAGCTGCAAAAAGCCCTGGAGCGCAAGCAGCTCCGCACCACCCTCCGGAGCCCCGCGCAGCTTCGCGCCGGGATCGGGAGGGTGGCGCGGAGCTGCAAAAAGCCCTGGAGCGCAGGCAGCTCCGCGCCACCCTCCGGAGCCCCGCGCGGCTTCGCGCCGGGATCGGGAGGGTGGCGCGGAGCTGCAGGAAGCCCTGGGGCGCAGGCAGCTCCGCGCCACCCTCCGGAGCCCCGCGCGGCTTCGCGCCGGGATCGGGAGGGTGGCGCGGAGCTGCAGGAAGCCCTGGGGCGCAGGCAGCTCCGCGCCACCCTCCGGAGCCCCGCGCGGCTTCGCGCGGGGGTCTGGAGGGTGGCGCGGAGCTGCAAGAAGCCCTGGAGCGCAGGCAGCTCCGTGCCACCCTCCGGAGCCCCGCGCGGCATCGCGCCGGGATCCGGAGGGTGGCGCGGAGCTGCAAGAAGCCCTGGAGCTCAGGCAGCTCCGCGCTACCCTCCGGAGCCCCGCGCGGCTTCGCGCCGGGATCCGGAGGGTGGCGCGGAGCTGCAGGAAGCCCGGGAAAGCCTGCATTCGCTCCATAGGACGCACACACATTTCCCCTTCATTTTTGGAGGGGAAAAAGTGCGTCCTATAGAGCGAAAAATACGGTATATATAATTGCTCAGCAGTGGGCATGCATAACAGCACAATTATTTAACCTTTACTATAATTGTCAGTCTGTCCTTTTTTGTATTTCATTTCCCCTCTCATCTTATTCTGTGTATTTCCCCCTTTATACCCATCTACATAGATACCTGCTATTTAGAAGACTGCTTCATACCATCTGATGGATTCTAGTCCATAGCTCATACCATAATAAAACGGTTAGCTTTAAAGCAGCACAAGACTTAGGAATATTAAACAGCCTGCAGGATCGGGCCAAATGACTCATCATACTGTTCTCACAGTGGCTAGCAAGATGCCTGTGGGAAACTAGGGGGCAGAACATGAGCACAAGAAGAATCACCCCTCCTGTGGTTTGTAGCAATTGTTATTTGGAAGTAATACTGCCTCCAACTGTAGAGGCAGAGCACAGCCAACATGGCTTGTAGCCATTGATTGCCCTCTCCTCCATGAATTTGTCTCATCTTCTTTTGAAGCCATCCTAGTTAGTGGCCATCACTGCCTCCTGGGGTAATGAGTTCCATAGTTTGACTAAGCTGTGCGAACATTTTCTTGTTTGTATCATAGCTTGGGTGAGCCTTAAACAGAGGATGTCCTTGCTCCCCTCACAGTCTTAATCACCACACTACTTCAGATATCTGTGAAGGAAAAGTGTAAAGCACTCCTAAAATACATTTTGAAAAGTCAACTCTCTCTCTCTCTGCAACATTATTTGGAGCTCAGAGCCTAGTGTCTCATTTCCAAAGAAGTCTTATATTTTGAACCTAGTTCTGACACAGAAGACAATTTCTCATCAGAATTGGAAAGTCAGTGGCAAAAAGATGGACAAATTGCATCTCAGAACTGCCAGCCTGAACCACAGTTCCCAGGAGGGTAAACCTTTGTGGTAAGTGAGAGAAGAGACAGGCTGACTAACAGTAACTCATGCTCTGCCATACCACACTGGCCAAAGTTTTGCCAGGCTTTTCAGTAAATCCCTCTGTACAACTGATGAAGTGTGGAAAAATACATAAAACAGTATACAGAACTGCAATGTTGTTCTGAAGTTGTGTGTTTCAGTGGTTCTCTCCAGTAATTAATCCCCAAAATGAGCCCGAGAGAGGAGTTAAATAAGCATTGTTCTTCCTCCCTAACGTACTTTCCTATAAAGAAGACATACCTTCTTCCTAAACTAGAACGCAGTTATGCATTCTGGTTGAATAAAATAATTTCATTATCCCTTAAAAACAAAAAAACCTCAAACTTCTAAACGATGGCCAACAAATTCACATAAACCATTTCTATTGCAAAGCAAGCTTTGAATACTAAATTTCATACTAAATTTCATAGTGAATCTTTGTAAACCATTCCACTTATAAGGTCTTAGTAACCAAGCTGTTAAGGGGGGAAAAGGTGTGTTCACACATGAGAAACATGAAATCCCAGAGTTGGTCATGGTTATCAAAACAGAATATAAGGTCACCATAAATTTGACCTAATTTGGCAGCAGTGTCATTTTCTAAGCAGCTATTTGGGCAACTGGAAGGTTTTGAATATGGTGATATTTAACAGGCCTAACAGTGCTATATACATGTTTACTCAGAAGCAAATCTCACTCAGTTCAATTGAGATTGCTCACAGGTAAATGGGTATGGAGCTTTCATCCCCAAAATGCATGGACCATCACTATGAGTCATTATTTATTTAAACTACATAAACGGACTACTGAAAGTACCAACATTTCAAGTTTTAGAAATTTTCTAGTAAACAAAAACAACAAAAGATCACCCAAAGAGCAACAAATGTATTACTAATGTTTGCCTAAGTAGCAACAAGTATCCTTGTAGAGTATTTGAGGATAATTTGAAGGTTAATATGAGACCAGTAGAATTTATAGGAATTGGGCTCAGATGTAGTATTTTCTGACATAGGACCACTTCCAACTTTAAAAAGGCATATCCAACAAAAACCCAAGCTCACTGATGGTACAAAAGATTGAGCACACAGTAATTTGAGAATTCCAGTTATGTGAACCATGTGTGTGATTTTCACTATAAAAGGAACAAAAAAACTTCAAAACTCAGCAAGATCAAAACAGAGCTAGCTGACTGGCAATGGCAGTTACACATGTGCTGTTCAACACATGTTGGAGTTCTGCAAACTTGGTCCTTTGCCATTTGAAGTGAACTTCAGCTGATGCAATTCAAATCGAGGAACTGAAGCAAATTTAGCATCACATTCCGCCTCATGGCATAAATTGTATAGCAATCTCACCATCAACAGCACTAATCTTACATGACACAAGAAAGGGAACTCCTTTTTCCCACCATATGCTCTTTGGGGCCTGGAGCTATTTCTGTAGTGATCCCCAACAAGCTTTTTCCACTTTCGCTTAAGAAAGACATGCAGCAACAACAGTTGCATTGGCAATGTACATCGAGTTAACAGAGTGCCTATTCAAAACTTCCCCTAAGTTCAATAAGCGTGTATAGGATAAGTTACTTCTAAATGAGCAATGACACACTAAAAAGTCAAGCCCCTACCCCTCTAGAAAACAAAGCCTTCAGATGAGGCATGGGATAGGGGAAAGAGTTGAAGGCTCAGCAGAAGCCAACCTCAGATTTAGGTTAGTGGATACAGACACACATACGCACAGAAGTCCAACTCCCACAAATCACAAGCTAGTTGACACTATGCAGGAGCTATACCAATTCTCAGAATCAGTGGTTTTCTTGATTGACCAAATTAGCTCACTAATCGCACAAAACACTGTGTATGCTTTACTGTTTCTCAGAGATACGACTAGTCACATCTGTTTGTTCAAGACAATTAGCAATTACTCCTAAGTGAGTAGATGAATTATAGCACAGCAATATGGAAAGAACGCCTGGCCTGCTTTTGGAGAACAGAAAAGGGGCGCACTTTTAATATATGGAACAGGGCAGCTGCAATATTGCCAAGCTGAACTGCCCTTGGCCAGAAAAGGCAATTGTTTCTATTCCATTTGCTGCTCCCAACAAGTTTGGGGAAGGTAGTTTTAACACCAGAATAGCAGCTTTTTAGACTGCAAAAAGTGGACCTTAATGATACTAGGGAACAGCCAACGGCAACAGAGTTCTAGTGTTTCTTCTGGATTTTTTTCAATAACCTTATCCAGAAAGCCAAACTCTGAAGACAGCAACTTCATGTAGCAAAAAAGTATCCATTCGTATACAGTACAGTGATCTGTCAGTTATAAGTAAATACAATTTAGTCAGACAGAACTTTATTGCATGTTAGGTTAACAATCATTGTATCAAATACTATTGTGTTTAGATCTCTGGAAGGGATGGAACATAAATTTAAATAAATAAATAGGTTCAGTTATGAAACAGTGCAAATCTGTCTTCCAGCATTTTTGCATTGGCAATGTTAGCTGAACTGCACCAACAAAAATAAATTCAAACCTTGCTTACAAACGCAATTAATTCAGTAACTTTATGACCCCCAGTGGACAACTGTTACTTATGCAAAGTATGCTTGCAGGCCAAAATGATGCAATGCTCATCCATTAAGCATGCTCAACAGCTTTTTAAAAGTGGGAGGGGGGTTGCATGCACTTAATAACTTCAAAATTGCACAATCTCACACACATTTGGCATTGGGTTGCTTTTTAAAGCATATGGAACTGTTGGATTTGGAAGTAAAATAAGTATCAGTAAAATAACAGTGGTCCCTGGAGAATGGATTCACGTTGTCACTCTTTTCCCACCACAAGATGATTTTGTTCTAATCATGCAATGCGTGCTCAAGTACCCCCACACAAGGCAATTTAGCAGACACTATGGTTTAAACCACACAGCCTACGGCTTGCTGATCAGAAGGTTGGCAGTTCGAATCCCTGCAACGGGATGAGCTCTCGTTGCTCAGTCCCAGCTCCTGCCCACCTAGCAGTTCGAAAGCATATCAAGTGCAAGTAGATAAATAGGTACCGCTCTGGTGGGAAGGTAAACGGAGTTTCTGTGTGCTGCTCTGGTTTCGCCAGAAGTGGCTTAGTTATGCTGGCCACATGATCCGGAAGCTGTTTGAGGACAAACGCCGGCTCCCTCGGCTTATAGAGCGAGATAAGCGCCGCAACCCCAGAGTCGTCTGCAACTGGACCTAACGGTCAGGGGTACCTTTACCTTTATGCATAAAAACAGTAATTGACAAAATTCCACAAATGAACTTAAGGCAAAACCTAAGTGGTGGCAGGAAAAATTAGCAACTTTTGGGAAAATGACAAATAATGCTCTTATTCATTTAAAATCATCCTCAGAAGCAGATATTTCAAACCAGTCTCAGAATTAAAAACAAAACAAAACAAAACCCATGGCTTTACCTTGAACAAATATCCTTTCTGTCTTGAAAACGGAAAGGGGAAGTGTGCAGATTTCCATGCTCATAAATTAGAGTATATGTGTTTGCCAAATGGGAAGGCACATCAAACTGCTCAAAGAAGTCATTAAGAGGTTTGGAGGGAAGTGTCACCAGTATGCGAATGACACTGTGCTTTATTTATCCTGTTTTGACAAAACCAGATGAGGTGGTAAAAGTCACAGAATAAGTATGGGGAACCTGGTCATTACCTCAGCCAGCACGGCCAGTGAACAGAGATGATGAGAATTGGAGCCCAACAACATCTGGAGGGCCACAGGTTCCCCCTGTCATAAATTGCTGCCTGGGATTAGCAATCATCAATTGATGAGGGTGAGCAAACCAAAGTTCAATCTAGATGAAATAGCGCTATCAAGTTGAGTCTGATTAGTTTGCAAGTTTGTGGCTCCCTTTATGGTTAAATGGACTTGCACTTCCTCTGAATTGTAAGATGAGCAGGTTGAACGTACTCCTCAACCTGGCTTTTCCTCCTGGAACCAAAGGCAACAGTGCTTTTCAGTCCCTCAGTTTGATATGCCAGCTGAGGCCAGTGCTACAGAATGGTGAGCTATCCATGGAGATCGCCACCCTATGGAAGGTGCTCTGTTTGATGCTGCCCTTGAAGACTTGTTTGCAAACTTCAGTTAGCTTAGTTCAGAACTCATAAGTTCACTTGTTACGAAGAATAAGCAAATGGAAGCACAGAGCACTGGTATCTAAAGAACTTTATTAGCTTTCAGCTTGTTGGAATAATTCAAGGTGCTGGTTCTAGCCTTGAAAGCCATAAAATAACCTGAGCCAGACTACCTCAAGAAGCATCTTCTCCCATGGAATCTTCCCTACATCATAGGGAGCATTACTCCAAATCCCATCTTTATCTAACTTTTGATTGATGAAAAGAAGGAACACAATATGGTCACAATATGGTCTTTTGTGACCATGCTGCGGAACTCTCCTTCCCAGTTATGCTCTTATAAAGACATTTTTATTGCAGCAAGCAATTGGATGATAAAACATGACTGCATCTTAACTGCTGTGCATAGGTGTTTTAGGCTGTTGTATTATTGTGTATATATGATGCTGTTTTATTGGTCACTGCTTTACATTTTTCATAAACTATAAACTGCACTGATATGGAGATTATATCATAAAATAAATAAAACAAATGCATTTTTCCCAGTGGCTAATGAATATACAATAAAAATGCCTATCTACAAATACAACATAATTGAAAGGGAGGTGTAAAACTATTATTTTGCATTCATGTGTAAAACACGTAATATTATGCTCCTGGAAATTAGAAGACCCTGTGTCATCTTGCCAGCCTCTCCCAGCACTGTATTGCCATTAAAAACAGCCAATTCTCAACAACGTCCAACACTAGTGAAAAATGCTAGGGTTCTCCTCATACAGTATGTATGCATCCTCTGCTCTTATAAACTATTCCAGAAAGAGAGATGGCAACAAACTAACATGTTCATGAGATTATTCAGCATAGTCCTATGTCAACAACCAACATACATTTAAACACAAGCAGAAGCCCCCTTGGGTAGACTAGTAGAAAGCCAAATATGGTACATTGGGTACCCACAACCCATCATGATCAAAGGCCCTAATATACTCTAATTAGCACTTTTAACAAGAAAAGCATTTTATAGTTTTATCTTGCTCTTTCTTGCATCAATGCTTATGGTTTTCTTTGATGTTTTGCTTTTAAAAAATATATAGTTTAGTTTTGCCCTGTGAGGTAAATCAGTAGAATTCCCATTTTACAGAACTGAGGCTGAAGACTTTCCCTGGGCCACACAGGGAGGCTGTCACTTGACAGGGATTTGAACATAGCCTATAATCCAGTTAACAACCAGACAAGAACATCTAGCCCAAAGGACCCTGCCTTTAGCACGCAGGATCAGCAGGATGAAACTATCCTGACTAAAGGCTAATGATCAGGTTTGATTCACAGACCCACAGAAAACAGCTATATTTTGGCGCTCGAACCATGGTGAGCTTGTTGCATGCATCCACTGCAACACACAGGATTCAGTTTTTGGTATGACCTGGCTAATATCATAGAATCACAGTTGCAAGGGACCCCGAGGCTCAAAGTATCCCAACCCTGAGCACTGCAGGAATATGCAGCTGTCCCTTACCAGGATCAAACCTATTAACCTTGGTGTTATCAGCACCATATAACCAACTGTACATGACATCAGACAATCTTTTAAAAATATATACTGCAGATGATCCATGTGAACAGGAAGTCTGAACTGGGTCTTCAGGTGCATGGGGGAGTATACCATGCCGGTGTGATAACACTTCTCGGGCAAGCACAGCAACTTAACTTTGATGTGATGCCACCTGTAAGGGGCTCTGGTACTATTTCCATGCCAGGCATCACATTTAAACTGTGTGCCAGTACTTTGTATGTAGTGGTGGATACAAGGCTAACTGAAGCGTTTGCCAGTCATTCATTATTCCTAAACTCGTATGTACCACATAACTCGGATCCATTCACGTGCAGAATAAGACTGCAGCCAACTCTTAATTACACACAGGTGTTAGGTGCATTTACAAGTTATCAGCTTTGTGTGGAACACTTACGTGGACGAGACCGCCGTTGCCCGAAAGATTAGCACCGGCTGGGGAGTCAACCCGCGCAAACTTTTAAAGTCTCTCCCCCCTCCTCCCAAGCAGCCTTCAACAACTGACGCCCCAAGTCTACTAGAAGCTTTGTTTCTGAAAGGAAATTCTTATGCAAAAGAATTGCAAACCCACACGACGAGCACACTATATTCTTATTTCGGGGCGTCCCTCGCAAGGGTCGGCCGCCGCTTTCCCACCTTGGGCGTAACTTTCGGCCAGGTTGCTGCAGCCGAAGACTAAGCGGCGGCGGCGGCGGCGTCGTCTCTTTCCTCGAAGGCGCCTTGAGCGGACTCGGAAGCGCCGCCTTCCCCGCGCGGCCCCGAATGCATCCCCGCCGCCCCCCTCCTCGGTTTCCGCCCCCTCTCCTGAGCCCCCTTACCTTGGTACGCGAGGCTGAAGCGCGCGCCCACCGCCAGCAGGAGAGCAGCCAAGCAGACGGAGGGGCTCCGCATGTTGCCCTCGCCCAGGCGCCCCTTCGGCTCCCCCTGCAAGGCTGCCGGCCGACGCGAGAGCCGGGAGCAAGCGGACGGCTCGGGGAGGGGCGACGAGCAGGCAGAGGGGCTCCCCTTGCAAGCTCCTCCCTCCGCAGCCTCTTCCCGCTGAAACTCTTCCCCACAGCCTCCCACCTCCTCCTCTCCCCACCCGCGACGCGCAGGACGCCGAGCCCCGTTGCAAAGCAGCGCCCAGGGAGGCTGAGGTGGCCCCGAGGGGCGCCTTCCTAGCAGCAGCGCTCGTGCAACGCTCCCGAATCAACTCTCTCTCGGCGCTGGGATTCCGCCAGTTTTAAAAAAATAAATTCCCCCCACTGCGGTTTCAAAATGTATTTTCCCTCCACGGGCCGTTTGCAGAATCAGTTCACTTATGATGGGGGAGAAGAAGGAGCTTGGAAAAGGTCAAGCACACCACCAACCCCCCAAGCCGCCTCCTGCTTTGCTCAAGGCCGCCTTTTCGGCGAACCCGCCTTGGGTTTCCCCCTCCCTGCGTCAGCCCTACTTGTAATCCAGACCACGATGGTCTCGCGCGCCAGACAAAAAGGATGCCTGCGGGCTCCCCTCCTGCCTCTGAAAGGCTCGAGGCCTTCCCACACATGCCCGCCGCCAAGGAGCTTTTGGTGTGTGGCGGGACTTCTTTCAGCGTTAGCCCTAGGCCGACACAAGTAGAGCGGTATCCTGCCGCCACTCACGGGGAGCGGAGCCTTTAGCAACTCTTCCTACTCCGATGCAGGGACGGAGGAGAGCACTGCCTAGGTTTTAGGCCAGTTTGGTTTTCTCAACAGGGACACAGAGGTTGCCTCAGTTCCAGTCAGTGGGGAGTAAGAGAGGCAAAGTGACCTCCGCGTGGGCTTCCCAGACATATCTGGTCAGCCACTGTAGGAGCAAAGTGCTGAGTTTTCGGGAAAGAAAATGCAGAGATGTACATGCATTGACAATTGCATCAACCGTGACACCTATCTTCCTTAAAATCATTCCTCAAAACTCATTTTTTTCAGCATGCCTTGTCCACTTGATCCTAATTCCCAGTTAACCGATCTTTAAGTACATGTAATGAAATCTGCAGACCTTCATCTCTCCCTCTCTCCATTTCCCCAGTTAGCTTTTAGATTGTAAGCCTCTTGAGAGTGTTCTCTAAATTGCCTGTTTCTTATTTATTGGAAACACTTGGTTTTAAAACGACACTTTTATCCCTCTGTATGAGGCACTAAAGGCTGCTCACAAACCATAAACAATGATAAAACAGATATAAAACAAAAGTATGAATAAAAATAACACCAAGTTGGCAGATATTACAATGCATATTCAGATCACCAGGAGAAAAAGGAGAGCCAAGAATTTGACATTCAAACCTCCTGCAGATTCAGCAAACATCCAACTAGAACAAACAAAAAAATCAGCTTGACACTGATTTCCATTGGGTAAGAGACCAAATAAATCTTCCAGGACAGGGCACCACAGTGCTTTTACCTGATTAACACAAAACAGGGCATCTCCTGATAACTTCTAGGAACAGGCAGTAGTTCTTCAAGTATCCTGGTCCTAAACTATTTACAGTTTTTAACATCTTCATCTCAAAGAATAAGTAGCTTAACAAGTATTCTTCTGGCTATCTTCCTGAACCAACTGCAATGTGAATTTATACTTGTAGATTCAAATGATAAATTTGTTTATAAAAAAAACCAATAAAATACCTCAACCCAACCTTTGAAGTACAAAAATATATATTTTTTATTAAAACACAGAGTTAAGGCCACAACATTTCAGTAGGACTGTGATACTCATCTTTGTTGCAGTAACTAAAAATATTAATACAAATAAATACTAGGAAGTTGGTCCAAAATCAATGCAAATCAGTTGAAACATGCTAATTTTACAAAAAAATCCATCAATATGATCATTATATATCTGCCATTATCATTTTCAAGTATAAATTGCAGTATCTGCTTGCAAGCTGCCAGTTATGACACCACATTTATGCAAGCTTTATAAATTTAAGCATCAAAGTATTACACAGGTAGAGGACGTCTTTTTGGCCTGATGTGGTGCCTCCTTTTGATTTTCTTCAGCATGGTTCTGATTTTCGTCTTTACTCTTCTCTTTAGGTAAGTCTCCTTGATTGCCAGTTTCCTGCTCACTGTGAGGAACATTTTCAAGTTTGTTTTCATCACAGCTGTGTGCATTCTTCTGCTTTGAAGTCTTTCGTTTAAAAAAAGAAAACTAAAACACACATAGAAAAACAAAACCCACATACAATTATTAACTATTTTGAAAACTATTGAGTATGTTTGACAATTCTTTTAAGGCAGAAAAAGGAGTCTGCATGCACAACTTTTTACTTATCTGGACATAATATGAAACAAAATGTTTATATCTAGAGAGATGATTGCAAGTTTGACTCAAATATCTGCATCTTGATCAATGTTTTTTTCAGAATTTAAGTTCCACTGAGTTAAGCAGGGCTTACTTCCAAGTAAGTCTTGGAGAAAGCATAACACAGTACTGCAATCTTAAACCAGTTAACTGTGCTAGGACTATTGCCAATAGAAGCAGGATGAAGAAGAAACATTCCTAATGAATTATTGTAACACAAACAACAAAGCATTATGCAACTTATGATAATTGAGAACAGATGTTTGTTTACAACATCCAAGTAGACTGCAAAAGATTATGCTCAAAAATAAATGGGGATATGTCAACAGAAACATTTGCTGCTTTCAGACTGAACAACTAATTCAGTCTGTAGTACTCTTGGTTGCAAATTTATCTTATCTAAATAAGCTGCGCCCATCGTTTTCCAAGGGAGAAACAGTGATTAACTCCCATCCTGAGAACACATACTTGGAAGAAACTTGGATTTGAGCCATCTAAAGTTTCATACAAGGGCAAAGCATCTTGACAATTCACAGGTCATGCAAACAAGCTAGACAATACTTTCAACTTATTAAGGTGTGCAAATATGGTGCAGATTTTCCCATAAGTACTAATTTTGACTACAGGATCATGAATACATCTTTTCGATGTTCCTTCATTAACCTCCCTTGCTCCACACATAACAAATTAGCACATCTGAGACTATGCTCAAACCTTGGTTCTTGACATGATTTTTCAATGTGCCATCTTTTTTTTTTTAAAGAGCATTCAAAAACCCTCCACCTGCAGTCTGAAGTTACATAGTCTAAACTTTAGAGTGTTCTGCCACATGCTATTTCTGCATGTTGAATTGGTTCTTCGTTAAGATAATTTAGTAAAAAAAAAAAAAAAAGGCTAGCGACTTTATATAATAACAGGTTATATATACTGCTCAAAAAAAGAACAATTACAGTGGTGCCCCGCAAGACGAATGCCTCGCAAGACGAAAAACTCGCTAGACGAAAGGGTTTTGCGTTTTTTGAGTCGTTCCGCAAGACGAATTTCCCAATGGGCTTGCTTCGCAAGACGAAACGTCTTGTGAGTTCTTGCGAGTTTGTTTCCTTTTTCTCAAAGCCGCTAAGCCGTTAATAGCCGCCAAGCTGTTAATAGCCGCTAAGCCGCTAATAGCCGTGCTTCGCAAGACGAAAAAACCGCAAGACGAAGAGACTCGCGGAACGGATTAATTTCTTCTTGCGAGGCACCACTGTAGCACAATGTATAGAAACACTCCAGATTAGACTACTGTGGTTTGATATTTAGTAGCAACGTACTGCTAGGCACTGAACACAGACGCCACAGTCTCCGTTCCCAGAAAGACTGCAAACCAATATCCCTATTCTAAACATACACACTTGGAAATAGCACTGGGTTATGCATAAGTAACCCAACCAGAAGCTTGACTGCCATTAAGATTATCCATAATTGTCATGTATCAGAAATCGAAGTACACAGAGACACAAAAAAGCCATGCTGCCTTGTTTAAAAACAAGAGTTTAATGGGCATAAATGATTTTATATGTTTATTTGTCACTGTAGTCAAAATAAGGCTGCCTCTCCCACCCTTTAGAAAATATTAGTTTAGAAGAAAACTGTCTTGTTTTACATTTTGCTAGGTTTCGGAATGCCCAGGCACATTCAAGAGGGTGAAAAACCATGATAACCTTGAGAAAAAGTACTTTGGTATTTCTTGGGAAGATGTTGATTTGTTCCATTAAAACCCTATTTTAATATCTGTACCCCAAATGCATCTGTCCAGAGCCATTACTGATCCTTCCCCATCTTCACTATTTGCTCACCAAGCATCCTGCAGATTGCACACCCTACTACACTGTGTACAACGATTAGTAAAAGTATACATTGAGGTTGCAAACCTATACTCATTTACTTGGGAATAAGGCCCAGTGAAAGGGGTGCGGGTGGCGCTGTGGTCTAAACCACACAGCCTAGGGCTTGCTGATCAGAAGGTCAGCGGTTTGAATCCCCGTGATGGGGTGAGCTCTCGTTGCTCGGTCCCTGCTCCTGCCAACATAGCAGTTCGAAAGCACGTCAAAGTGCAAGTAGATAAATAGGTACCGCTCCGGCAAGAAGGTAAACGGCGTTTCCGTGCGCTGCTCTGGTTCGCCAGAAGCGGCTTAGTCATGCTGGCCACATGACCCAGAAGCTGTCTGCGAACAAACGCCGGCTCCCTTGGCTTATAGAGCGAGATGAGCGCACAACCCCAGAATCGTCCGGGACTGGACCTAACGGCCAGGGGTACCTTTAAGGCCCAATGAATAGGACAGAAAGTTCTAAACATGGTTTCAGGTGCTTGTCAGGCTTAATAATAACACTTTCCTTCTGTTGGGGGTCAAGTTATCCAGGATGACATGCAAAAAAAATCTTTTTTTACCCTTTTTGCCTTCTGCGGTAGTTTTGTCTTGTCCTCATCACTGTCTGCGATTGGTCCTGAAGAATTGTTTGTGACGCAAGCCACTGCAGTTTCACACTCTGAAAATAACCCAACAAATTAGCTGCCATTTTCAAAGTCCCACTTCCGACTAATTCAGCCAACACAACCTTAAAGTCATGAGCCATTCATCTTAAACATGGAGGCAATTAATGGGATATTAATCAGTAAAGCTAAAACTAGACAGCCAAACCTCAAGAATTTTATTTTTATTTAACTCATATCTATTCTTAGTTGTTGTTCTCATTGGGATCCAGACACTTATAACAGAAGAATGAGTATAATGTTGGTGGGCATGTAAATTGTTTTGTCTAAAAATCTTACAGGCAACAGAAGGCAGGGTATTCTTCATCAAAGCAAGAAAACAACAAACATGACCCATCCCATAAGGTTCCCTAAGATATCTGAGCTGCATTGGAACAGAGGAATGTTCTGTGCTGCTAAGAGTATCTCCACATAGCAGAATAATCCTCCCTCTCTCTTTTGATGCACAACTGAGTTACCATAGGACAGTGGCAGAACACATACTTCATTATTCACCCAGGCCATTGGATCTTCCATTGCTGTGTTCCTGGGGGCTGAGTTTGTTGTAATGGCTGCTCCATGGCTTGCTTTGATGTATTGTGGTTTAATTAGTTTAAGTATATTGTTTTGTTTTAGTGTGCTATAAAACCACCCTGTGGTTTTAGACAAAGGGCAGTCTATAAATAGAATAAAGACACAACAGATCCCAGGTTCATTCCACGGCATCTCCAGAAAGAGCTGGGGAAATCCTGTTGGAAACCCCAGATAGCCACTGCCAATCAATGTAGACAACAGTGAGTGTGACAGATGAATGGTCTAATTCAATATATTGCAGCTCCTCCCAGTTCCATATCATAGATCTTATAACCAAAAATAAAACATGCCAAAACTGGTGTGAGAGGGGAGAGAAAACCGGGAGTGGGTGGACATGACACTCAGCTGCAGTTTATTAAGCTGTAGTTTATTGAGGTGGGATTGTTAGGTCTGAAGCTATTTACTTCCTTTCATGTGTATCACAGGGTGGGCCTGACTTATTCGTGACAAGGTAGGCAGGTTGATATTGGGAAGACTGTGAACATGGACAGAAAACAGACATTCAGATCACCAGAGACTGAGGAGGTTTTGCCCCCCAAGACAATTTTAGCCCTGATTGCAGTAGATTATTTTTTCCCATACGAAACATAGAATTGTAGAATTGGAAGGAACCTTGAGGGTCAACTAGTCCAACCCCCAGCAGTGCCGTAATCTCAACTAAAGCATACATGAATGGTGGCCATAAAACCTTTGCTTAAAAACCTCAAAAGAAGGGGAGTCCACAGCCTCTTGTAGGAGTCTGTCCACTGTAGAACAGCTCTTACTGTCAGAAAGGTCTTCCTGACGTTTAGTCAGAATCTCCTTTCTTGTAGAAGGGGAGTTTATTGGCTTGTGGGGGTTTTTTATTCTTGTTTTTATTATGTATTTTCTGTTCTTATATTGTATTTCTATGTTGTCAACCGCCCTGAGATCTACAAATGAAGAGTAGTATACAAAACAAACAAACAAACAAACAAACAAATGAGAAAACAAGCTTGCTCCATCTTCCATGTGACAGTCCTTTAGATAATTGAAGATGGCTATGATACATCCATAAAGAAGACTGATCACCGAAGAATTGATGCTTTTGAATTATGGTGTTGGAGGAGACTCTCGAGAGTCCCATGGACAGCCAGAAGATCAAACCTCTCCATTCTTAAGGAAATCAGCCCTGAGTGCTCACTGGAAGGACAGATCCTGAAGCTGGGGCTCCAATACTTTGGCCACCTCATGACAAGAGAAGACTCCCTGGAAAAGACTCTGATGTTGGGAAAGATGGAGGGCACAAGGAGAAGGGGATGACAGAGGATGAGATGGTTGGACAGTATTCTCGAAGCTACCAGCATGAGTTTGACCAAACTGCAGGAGGCAGTGGAAGACAGGAGTGCCTAGCGTGCTCTGGTCCATGGGGTCACAAAGAGTCGGACACGACTAAACAATCAAACAACAACAACATGATACCTCCTATCAATCTCCTCTTTACAACGCCAAACATACCAGACTCCCTCATTCATGCTTCATAAGGCTTGGTTTCCAGATACTTGAACATTTTGATCACTCTGCTCTGCATACATTCCTTGTCAATAGTCTTCTTAAATTGCGGCACCCAGAACTGGACACAGTACTCCAGGTGTGGTCTGACCAAGGTGGAATAGAGTGGTACTATGACTTCCCTTGATCTGGACACTATATTTCAGTAGATGCAGCCTAGAATAGCATTAGAATTTTTTGCTGCTGCTTATGGTCTACCAAGACCCCTGGATCCTTTTTCGCATGTACTGTACTACTGGCAAGCCAGATGTCCCCCATCTTATATTGGTGCAGCTGGTTCTTCCTGACTAAGTGTAGAACCATACATTTCTCCTTATCTGAATTCATTTTGTTAGTTTGGGCCCACTTCTCCAATCTGTTAAGGTCTTCTTGAATCGTCTGTGGCATTGGCCAACCCTCCCAGTCTTGTGTCATCTGCAAATTTGGTAAGCATCCCCTCAATACCTTCAGGCAAGTCATTTATGCAGTCGTTTAACAACAATGGGACCAGGCTAGAATCCTGCAGTCCCTCACTAGTCACCTTTTTCCAGGATGATGAGTAGTGGGCTCAATTCTGTGGAATTCCCTTCTACTTGTGATCAGATCACTTGTTGAACTTCCAGGGACTACAGAAGACCTTTTTTATTATTATAACAAGCATTTAATTGACATCTGGTTTTATAGGTTTAACCAATTGTTTATCTTTCCCATATTTTATTTCTTGTGTACCACTTAAGAGACAATTGTAGTTAAGTTGGCTCTGCAAACTGACACTTAAAGGATCTCTAAAAAACAAGCCCTGTTGTTATGCAGCTCAGATCTTAAAGTTTCAGCCTGTATGGGAACTATAAAACTCAGCAGTTCATGCAGGATCAGGACTTTAATGTATTATTTGGTGTTTGGTGCTTATTTGGTATTCAAGCAGGGACAAATGCACTAAAAAATACTTAACAAGAAGTTCCTGAGAGTTAGCTGGAATGAAAACTCAAGGATTCTCTTTTTTCTCCCCACCCTCAGGAATTATAAGTTTATTAGAATCTTTGTTTTTACTTGCATGATGAAAAGCAGATAGCAATACATTTTTTTCATACTTAGAAATAGGTAAAACAATTGCAAGGAAACTTCTAGTATCCTGCTTTTTTCCATTTGAAAAATTACAACAATGCAGGCTGAAACAAGATCTAAGACAGCTTGCTGTATTTGCTGAAAGTTTCCTGAAAAAGGCTTAGAACTCTATGCAGTTAATACAAATTGGCATTAACAATGTTTTGTCTCTCCTTTTAAAACTGGCAGAGTTCAGTTCTTTTTCTAGCTGACACAAACCACAATGACAGCGTGGCAAGGACAAAGGGGCACATAACTCTTCTGTAGTAAACTGTAAAATTAAGACTATATTAGTGACCACCTAGGAAAAAACAAATCTGACAATTCCACCCAGCAAGGGCTATCCTTAATTCATCCATGATATCAATTTATCATTTGGGCAGGTACGTGAAAGGAAGATGAGCTAAAGCAAATGGCTCATTAAAACAAAGGATCTTGTTTATTGACCCACGGAACTGTCAGTCAACACAGAGAGAATTACATCAATTAATACAAAGCAGGGAAGACATACATGTAAAATAGTCTGGAAGCAATCAGCACCACTCCCTCCTAGCAACTGTCTATGCAGCGAATTCTAGAAAGGATAAAATATTGCACCAGATGAATGAAAGAAGGTGTTCTTGTGTAAGAATGTACCGTACGCTAGTTTCTACACCCACAAACTCACACACCCCTCTCTACTCTCCAAGCACGAGGCATTATGAGAGTTCAAGGGCACACTCCAGCCAGCCAAATACACTTGAAGTACAAAGCAGGGTGAGTGAGGGTTCCCACAATGGTTTAACCCAGGTGACTGTTCTTGCCTGTCAATCTGCCAACCTGTATCATGTCTACATTAGAATCAGGAGGACAGATAGTATCTTCAGTGGCCACGATTCTTATCCTCTTGTGTCCCAAAATGTGTTGGAAATACTTGGTGTCAATTACGACATGATGCTGGTAGTTAAATTAGTGTGCTAACTTGTAACTAAAACTGGGTTGTATTTAGTGAGCAATCCCATGGATTGATTTATATACAAAGAAGTTAATGCTGCTGAACAAAAAGCACATTTTTAGATTCTATTTAGATGCCTAGATTATTACTTTTTAAAAAACTAAACTAAACTAGATTATGACAAAGATTTTCAGAAGGCCAACACAACTGATAATTTAGCTAACTGCTGACTCTTTATCAGAATGGACACACAGTGCAACCCTATGCATGTTTATTCAGAAGCCAATCCCACCAAGTCCAATGGAACTTAATTCTTATTAAGTGAGCTTAAGACTGCAACCACTTTCTCCTAAGAACAAGAGCAGACAATTAGCCTGCATATAAGCCCTTGATAGAAAAGGCTGATGCAAACAATTACTGATGCTTGAAGAGCTATGGTTTCTTAGGAAATAAAACACAGCTCTTATTTGAAGTCAACATTATGCAATGTTTCTAGAAGCAAACAGGTAAAAGTTAAACGTTGAAAGTTGACTGGCACATTTGTTCCTACCTTGCTTAGATGGGTCTTCTTCTGTACATGCCTCTGCTTTCTAAAAATACAAATATATAATATTGTTTTAAAAAGTGGTTAAAAAAGAAATACTTAACTGAGAGTACTTAAAAAAAGGAGAAGCCCCAAAGGAATACACCCACCCTGGGGTCAAGAATGACGAAGGGGAGGATGAAGATCTCCTAAGTCAATACATTATTTAAAAGAAAATCAAACTATCTCCCTTATTTTCAAATAACAACCATCATTTAGTTGAAAGAAGGGAGGGAGGGAGGGAGGGAGGGAGGGAGGGAGGAAGGAAGGAAGGAAGGAAGGAAGGAAGAAAGAAAGAAAGAAAGAAAGAGAAAGAAAGAAAGAAAGATGGGTTCACTGCAACAGCAAAAACGTGTCTGAAAAAATAGCGATATTGCAGAATATGAATTTTTTTTTTAAAAAGCTGAAAGGAATGCAAACACAGTTTCCTTGCCTTATCTACAAAGTCCTCTCTATAGCAGGCCCTGCATGGGTCCCAATTTGGTCTGTGAGCCTGTTTTCCCAAACCATGCTCATCCACCCCACACCTGATGTCATGTGAAGGAACAACTGACAGCTTTAAAGTGCCTTTCCTTTTTAAATGAGGCTTGCTGTTAGTGCCAATCAGCTGTGGTGACAGCAAGCCCTGGTGGGACTGGCTGTGCTATGGAGTGATCCAGTGGTATCGGGACTTGCTGCAATATTCCTTTGCAACACTGGCTTGAATTCAATATGGCAATGCAAAAGATGGTCCTCTGCAGGCAAGGACTGAGCTGTGCCCACAAAGGAAAAAATTACACCACTGAGACATCAGGTGATTGAAGGATGGGAGGTTCCATCAAAATGGTTGGTAGGTGGTGAGGGAGGGCAGTATCAGGCCTGCCCACTGACTTTGATCCCCACCTGTGCTTTATAGTCTTGCTCCAGCTTATTTCTGTCCTATTATAGTTCCAATACAACCCTACTTGTGAGCTTTACTCCTCCAGTTCCCTCATCTTCCATTGTCCAAAGGTCTCCTGGCTCTCTCAGAAGACTTTGCCTTTCTCTTTTGCTGTCCTATATGCCTGCCATGAACACTGATTTAATGCCATCTCTCTGCCTTCCTTCAAATCCCTCCTCAAAACTTCCAAGGTTCCTACGCCCTATTGTACTTTAGTCTGTAACCCAGCCTAAGCCCACTTAACTGAAACATACTATGTCCCTGCCTCCCATTCTTCCTTGTTTCGCCATGTTGAATTTTAGACTGCAAGCACTTCAAACACAGAAAAATGCACAGAATCCACAATAGAGCTCTTCAATTTGTTTCTTTGTTGTTTAAGTCAGCTGCTTACCTTGAATACACATTAGAACCAATCTGTGGCTTAATTGTGACAAGACTAACAGTACAGTGGATAATGGGATCTTGAGAAAGGTACAAAACTGAAAGTGAACAAAATTGTTTCACCTTTATAGTTTCTGTAGCCATCTGATTTGTTTCCTCAATCTCACATGATTTACTGCTGTGGCCCTCATTTTCAGGTGATAGATCATCATTATGTTCCACTGCAACTGGTTCCTGCCCCTTTTTCTTGTCCATTTCTTCTTCTTCTTCTTCTTCTTCTTCTTCTTCTTCTTCTTCTTCTTCTTCTTCTTCTTCTTCTTCTTCATTAGTCTCTTCCTCGTCGGATGATTTTTGAACCTGTAAAATAAGTGAATACACTTCCGGAGGTGGCGTCAACGGCAATGGCGGAATCCCTCTAACCCAGAGGGAGATCGCTCCACAGAAATCGGGTCTAAAACCGCTTCGGCGCAGCGGGGACCCTTCAAACCACAGGCGGGTGAAGCCTGTGACCCTGGGACTCGGCGGGCACTGTTTGCGCCCCCCCGGTCTGCAAAGGAACCCGGCAACGGGCTCCGGAACAGAGCGGGGAAGTGAAGGCGCTGTGCTGTGAGTCGTCTGCTTCTTTTGTGGAGTGAAGCCGCGTAGCTGTTGCCGGAGAGTGCTGCCTTTTTTCCTGGACAATTCGGACTTTAAAACAAATATCCGTGAGTACCCAGAATTTGGACAAATTGGGATACTAAAGGAAGATTAGTGAAAAGGGCAGAATTGGACTATAAAAAAAAAGAAAGAAAAATTGATTGAATTTGGTACGGAGCGGTAAGGGCTAAACAGGAAGTCACCCTTCCGTTCTTTTGTAAATATAACAAAGCAAAGTCAAATTGTACTAGAGCTTTGAAATTTGCTCTCAAAAGAGTGGAATCCAACATTTTAAATTGGGAATATTTTTTTGGACTATTTGAAGCAGTAAAAGGAAGTTATTTTCGTCCTGATCCTGGAGCGGGGAAGTCAGGACTGACGTGAACAAATCAAGGTATCTGTGTGTGTCAGATGGTTAAAAGAAGAGAACTTTTGTGACTCTATTGTTCCCTTTCGCATTTTAAACGAATATATAAGGATAAAGGATTTTAAGTAACATGGAAATGTATCAGAAACAAATATAAGTCTTCCCCCTAGGGGGAGCTTTAGAAACTGTAACTAAATCCCAAGGACTTGACAGTTGTTACAAAGAACCGTGGGAGAGTGCAACAATGTTTTCAGAAGTTGTGGTTTGCCTGCTCAAAGAAACAAATATTTTACTGGAAGAACTACATGATAAGGTGAACCAGATGGCCAAGTCGACTGGAAATCTCGGACTGGCAGTGGAAGGCGTTGATCAAACTGTGGGAATAGATGTGGAGTCTATCCAGGATTCAAACCAGGAGTGTGTTTTGACAGAACAGGGGTTTGTGGCATTAAATCAGGAGTGTGGCCTGACAGAACAGTCTCAACAGGAGCTTGATCCTTCGGACTTGATAATGGAATTTGGGAAAAATCAGATATGGGAAGGGAAAGTTCGGTGTGGTTTGGAAATGGGGGGCTGGATTGACCCCCCTATGTTGGGATATTTGGACTTTTTAAATTCAGTAACAGGCTGCGATATGTTTGGAAATGTGGGGGTCCTCAAATTTGGGGGGCCCTTGAAGTATGCTCTTAAATACTATATGGAATGCAGCGATGAACAGGGAAAAGGATCTGATCTGATGAGAAGGGTTAAAAGCACTATTAAGTTGGAGCTACTACGAGCAAGTGACTACAGCCACAAATATGAAGAAAAGCTGCGGAAGGGCCATGGAAGTGACTTGAGGGCCTCGGACATAAGGTCACCGGGTTAGTTTGATGAATAAGGACTGACAAATCCCGAAACCAGGAGGAAGGGACGTTGGATTAAGATTGGACTTGATTATATGCTTCTTTCTCTTTTTTCGCTTTTTTTTTTGTTTTTTTAATTAATAGAATGTTTTATAAAGCTGATGAATGATAGAATGAGAGAAAAATGAATGACAGGAAAATGTTGGAAGAATTTACCTGGCTTTAGCAAAAATGTATAAAGAATTATGAAAGAACATTAGGAATATAAGAAGTGGGTAAAGTCAAGATCTAAGTTTTAAATTTTAAAGTTTATTTTATAATAGAAGGATCATGAAAGAACATTATGAATATAAGAAGTTGGTATAATCAAGATTTAAATTTTAAATTGTAAGATCTATTATATAATAGAAAAATGGAAAGGATTTGCTGGGATAATTAATAACTAGAATACAAAGGAAGGGAGGAGGAGGAGGTCTAATGTTTTTTCTTTTCTATTATTATTTTTCTTCTGTATTTCTTACTCTTTCATATTTTTATTTTTTTTTTACTTTTGTATCTTTTTCTTATTGTGTGTAAGTTTTTGTATTTCCTATTTTTTGTCTTTGTGTAATTTTCGTATTTATTTTTTTTGTTTTCTTTTGAAATCTCAATAAATATTATTAAAAAAAAAAAAGTAAAATAAGTGAATACATTTTATGGCTCTGAACACATGTAGGAGATACACACTGCAAAACAATTTTCTGGTTAATATTATATAATAATAAAGCAATCCAAAGCTGCATATACACTATACCTTCAAAGCACACTGAAGGCGTATATCCACCCCCTGCCGAAAAGAGTATCCTGGGATTATTAGGAGTGCTGGGAGGAGTAAATTGCTGTTCCCGTTATTCTTTAGGCCAGGGAGATTATGTTTTGAATGTGATTTAAAAGTATGATGTTTATGCAAGTCCAACTCCCCAGCCCATCATGTGGGAGGGAGTTTGAATGAGGTGGAGATGTCCCTCTGCTCAGGCCTGCCTGGTTCTGCCGATGAGGGCCTGCTCAAATGACAGCACCAGAAAAAGCTCCCAGCCACAAACCCTGAAATGGGGCACCTGCAGGTGGAGGAGGGCAGAGCTGGGCCACCACAGAATCTACTGTATCCTAAGTCATCCCTGCTGCTGTCACCTGATGTCAATGATCCTAATCTAGGTTGCCTTCACTGCACCAGCTAGGAGCTTGTACTGTATAGCTATTTTCCTCCCTGCCCTGACTGGTGTGAGCTGCAGTGCTGAGAATGCAACAGAAGCTACGATGCTCCATTAAGCCCCACTGCTGCTGACCAGAAGGTTTCGACTGCAATCTAAGTAGATAACAGAAGATGAACCATGATATCCCCAGTAAGTTTAACCCTGAACGTGAATAAATGATTTACCTTTATCGTTTCTGTAGCTGTCTGGTTCTTTTTCTCACTCTCAAATGATTTGCTGTTCTGTTGCTCATTTTTAGGTGGTTGATCATTATCGTGTTTCACTGTATCTTGTTCTTCAACCTTTTCCTTCTCTATTTCCTCAACCTCCTCTTCCTCCTCCTCCTCTTCTTCTCCTCCTTCATCTTCTTTTTCCTCCTCTTCCTCTTTTTCTTCTTCTTCATTGTCATGATTCTCACCACCATCACTCTCTTCCTCATCAGATGATTTTTGATCCTATGGTGTCATTGAAGACAGGTATTTTTTTAAGCTTAGGTTTGGCAGAATAAATAAAGGCTTGATAACCCCATATAAACGGTGTATGGAAACTTGCAAAGAAAGCAGTCAGCAGGCTTTGCATTAAAAATCTATTTTGTAGGTGTAACAAGTTGAATGAAACAAAGTCCAAAGTAGAGGCAACATCACAATGCCCATGAATTTCAGTGGAAATAAATGTTCCTATGATATTAAAAATAGAGACTATAACGTTTTCATATGCATTCTTCCTCACACTATAATACAGATGCTACAGCATGTTTCGAAAATCTCATGTATGTTAACCATCAGGGAGATGGAAATGGATCACCAGTCCCACATTTATCAATTAGGTGGGATTCTCCTGTTAAAGGCTTTTCATTTTGTTTGTTTTTTGCTTTATATTTTTGCATATAAGAACTGTGTAACCCTTTATGAAATAAGGACATTCATTCTTTGTGACACCTGTTTGTATGCTTGGTGTTATTATGCTGAAATTTAATTAAACGTAAAATATATATCTCATCTAAAATGTGTGTTGATATTTAAATCTAGAATTGTATTTGATAAAACTGAGGTTTTTGCTAAGCTAATATACTATTCTGTATATTAATAAAGTAGTACTATATGAACAAGCTAATGAGATGGCTCAGTTTGCATGTGCAGAGTTAATTTTTATCCAAGCAATTGTATGTTGCCATGGTAATTATTTTCAAGAAACATGGGCAATGCTTTTATGTTGGGTATTTTAGATAACTACCTCTAATTGCAATTTCTGAACTCTCCAGTATTTAGCTAATACACTAAATTTGATATGAATATTTTTCATTGTCAATCATAGTTACCTACGGGATAGACACAGTTTGTTCGAGATACCTGATGTATAAAGAAAACCTGTTCCAAAGGGATGCTGTGATTGTCAATCAGGAGTCAGAAGTCAATGTATTTTAAAATACAGTCACACCCAATGCTAAGCAACCATATCATGTTTTATACAAGATAGGGAAAGGATGTGGAAAAAATGCACAAAACAGGAAATACATACAGAGATTTCTAGCACACACAGTACACTGTGGGCATGTCCACACTAGAGCATTTCCATTCACATTTAATATGTGTAGTCAACATGACAATGACATCGAACCCCAATCTAGAAGCTTCTCCTCTATAAATTTGGGTTTACTGGGGATAATCTGATAGAGTGGGGAAATGAGGCTCCACTTGGGGACACAGATTATTTGTTTAGATGTTCTTTTGGGGGTGGATCCATTGTCATTTTCTGCTATTCGCCTTTCCATGCCCATTACTTCCTCAATGCTTTCATTACTTTTCCAGCTGTGCTTATATCTATTTTCCGTGCACTCCCTAAGGAATTATTATTTTGTTATCCCTCATATCTGCACAAAACCAGAAAACTGCAAAAGCAAATTTAGAACTGATTATGTGCTTTTGCACACTTATCAAGCTGGGATTTTAAAAGAAAACACAACAAGGTGTGCTTGCAACTATCTGTGTGCATGCCTTATCCGCACTCAATTGGTGCAACAGAACCAACAAATTTGAAGGCATAGACAAATACAAAAGAAATGCCTGTTGGTATGAATGGAAATTTGCTCCCCATATACAAATTTAAGTATGTGGGGGGGTGGACTACTCCAGTCTAATTCGAATGTGGAAAAAGTAGATTAACAATTAAATAAAGCTCAAATGTGAACAAGCCCTTAGTCTAAAGATGCTAAATTACCTTCTGGTGTGCCAGTTCCTGGAAAGCAGAGATCTCCTCTTTATGTCCACCTCATACACCTGAAGTTGCTAAAAAAAAACCCAGAACTTCTTCCAAACATTTCCCTCTCCCATTTCCACTGTTTTACGGGATCTCTATGTCTTCTCCACGGACCCTCCCCCCTGAAATATTACTAAACTAGTTTGCTCAGGTTCCATTTAGCCAGGAGAAAGCAAAGCCAACTCTCCTCCCCTTCGTCATGCTGCATGGGAGGAGTAGCAAAGTTGTGACAAAGGAAGGCTATGGGATTGGTTACAACTGGGGTCAAGCGTAACACGGGTAAGGCAAAGATGGCTTTAAAAATGCAGTCTCTTTATTTACCAACACCAAGTGTCCCTCAGATTGAGGAAATCCTGAATTTGGCAAAGTTCTGCCTCCCTTTTACGTTCGGAGAGATTAAAGGGCATAAACAAGCAGTGGCAGGAGGCAACATGCTAATGTGGGGCTGAAAGAATGAAGACAGCCATACAAACCAGCTAGAGAAAGCATTTATTAGCTCTTCAGTGGTGTCCTTGAGATATCAAAATTTCCTTGATGCCAAAGAAACTATGGTCAGGGTGGAGATAAGAGGACACCCATGTGCAAGAGAGAAATCACAGATGAAGGGCAGGATCTCAGTCGCAGAGCACCTGCTGCTTTGCATGCAGAAGGTCCCAGGTTCAGTCCACTGAGAAGTCCGAAACCTTGGAGAGCAACTGCTAACACTGCATAGACAATACTGAGCTATATGGACTAATGGTCTGACTTGATATAAGCAACTTCCCACATTCCAATGAGGCCAGATCTTTGCTTGCTGTTCTATTCACAGCAGTTCCCTTTGGCCAACCATAGGCTTGCCATACGTCTGGAAAATTCTGGACATGTATGGAAATTGGATGCCTAAAATGGCATTGGTGCGTGTGTATGTGTTGAATTTTAAGAGATGCCAGAAATTTACGGGATGTATGGCAATCCGTTTTTTCCCCCCTTCAGTTTTCTGCCCCGCCCCCATTTTTTCAGGGTTTGTTTTTTGCTTTTAATTTTTCTGAAGAAGGCTGCGCCCTGGTGGCAGTGGAAGTGACAAGAGGTCACTTCCCTTGGCCGGGGGGGGGGGGGCAGGGAGAGGGAGGAGGCGGGGGGGGGAGTGGTGAAGCAGCTGCAGCAAGCCTGGCCGTTTTTTGTTTTTTCCGGGGAGGGGATCACGTTTTATTTGTTGTTGTTTTTCTTATCGGAGCTGGGCAGAGTGGCCATCCAGATGTGCTAGACAGTGATCGCCCTGTGGTGTCACAGTCCTGCAATGGGAAAGCTGGTGGGTCTCCTCCCCCAGGGGTGGCGGTTATTCATAAAACCCTGCTAAGTGTGCCTCGTCTGCAGTTTGGGGCAGAAAAAACACCTGCATTTTCTGTCTTCTTCCTTGAAATCCACGGCTGACAGGGAGGGGCCAAAGACTCTTCTGCTGCTGCCAAAGGCAGCTGGTGCCTTTGAGGGTCCCCCTCCCGCAACAGAATGAGCGCAGCCAGAAGGAGCTCAAGAAGTTTGATGGTTTTGTTTATCGGTTAAATTTATATCCTACTTTTTCACCAAATGGTGTTCAAGGCAATTATTAGCAAGTGAATTAGATGCTCTACATCTGTTCATAATGTAAACGATCATGCAGATGAAATTCCTGCATTGCAGGGGGCTGGACTAGATGACCCTTGGGGTCCCTTCCAACTCTACAATTCTATGATTCTATGAAAGACATATTTGCCAAAGAATTACAATCTGCTGTGTTAAAAATCAAACCAGAAGATCCATTTACTTTAACTGTCTGAATTTTGGAAGGCGAGGCAGAGGAATGCTGCCTAGAATCCATAGCAGTTTAACATTCCTGATGAAAATAGAAAGTAGCTCAAGTTTTCAATCCAGGAAGATTTATACTTAAGATTTATACTCAGTGGTAAGTAAGACCAGAAAGCAAACTAGACATGTTTGTTCCCTAAAATAGCCTGCTATAAATATAAATGCAGCTTTAAAAAGGAATTATGGACACATTTTGTCCCAGTTGCTATTCTCTGAGAAAAGTAAGATTTTGCCTATTTATCCTGTTTAAAATCATGGAATAGGATCTCTGACCCTTTTATGCAATTCAGATTAAGATCACAGTCTCTCTGTATTTTGCCAGAGTAGCCGCTTAAACCAGATTCAGCAGATATGCATCAAGGAATTCGGTATGTTCATCCTTCAACAGAAGTTTTATCTCCTTATTCTTGCCCCTTATTCTTTAAAGATCCAAAGGTGCACATGTGAACCATTCAACTAAAGTTATGCTTTTACTTTTGAATTGCTCCATATTGTTTTACTGTATGTAAGCCACCTTGGAAACATTTGTGTTAAGAGGCACTGTAGACTTGTGATAAATAAGAGATTAAAAACCATCTACACGACCCCATGTGTTTTCTGAAAGTTGTATTTTCAGAAGTTGTCTCTATAGAAACCCAAGCTGCTTTTTCAGCTCGTGATGTTTAATTTAATTTCTCCCAAAAAGAAATGATCAGAATCATAGCACTGGAAGGGACTCTGAGGGTCATCTAGTGCAACCCCCTTCAATGCAGGAATCCTGCCCACAGATGTTTGTGCATGAGTCACCAACCTTCTGGTTAACAGCCAGACGCACTGACCCATTGCATCATAGGCAATCCCTGTTTCCCCTACATGCACACTCACATGCTTGATCACAGTGGTCCTACTGCTAAGTCCCAATTCTGGAATATGAAACATGTCTATAGGAACTGACTTCTTTTCTACAGTAAAAACAGAATGAAAGCCAAGAGAGCTAGATATTGATCTTGCAACTATCTATTTTCAGATTGTTTACAAGCTCGTTCAGTTTGTTTATGAGCTCCTGTACATTTTACCTTCTCTTTCCATTTCTAATATACAAGGGAAGAAGAATTAATTATACTTTAGCATCTTCCAATACAGCATCTTTTCCGGATAAAACCATGTTGTTTTCACCACCCCCCTGCAACGACTGAAACATTGAAGAGGGCAGTTACAATCACTTTAATTCTGAATATGAGCCCAATCAACGTCAGTTAGCCAGATATATTACGATACTGAACTCCACTGTGCTTACTTATACAAACACTTAAGACTTAAATAAACAAATCACAGCCTATTCTTCAGAATACCAGTAACACATTTGGTTCTCCTCCACAGTCAGGATGTTGCCAAGTGTAATGGAAAATGTCTACTTTTTCCTTCAGGCTTGTTTACTAAACATTTTAATTAATAATATACTTTACCTTCCATTCTTTTCATGTTGCTCTATTTTGACCCTTTGCCAATGAATTCAGAAATAAGAATTCAATCAAAAGAGAGAAAGAGTGTTTGAGAAAGAAAAGGAGGTTTTCTGGAGCCTGATACTGAGTTAGAAAAATATGCTTGGGGATGACGACAACTCAGCCTTTTGCTCAGTATCTCTCTTTGTAGACTACGGAGTCCTGGATCAACAAAATCAATACTAGCATTAACTTTCATTTAACTGTAAAAGTGTCAAAATGAGGGTTAAGGGCCAGTTCATATGTCCCCCTTGTTAAACATGGGGCAAGTCAATCCCTCTTGACGTTTTCAGCAGATTCTACAGGATAGAACCAGTCTGGAAACCTCCAAGTAATTCAGTAATTACCACATTTCAAGCCGAAGTACTGTGAGTGGCACAATGGGTCAGTGTGTCTTGCTCTCAACCAGAAGGCTGGTGGTTGAAGCCCACCCGGGGATGGCTGTGGGCAGGATTACTGCACCGCAGGAGGTTAGACTAGATGATCCTTGGCATCCGTTCCAACTCCACAATTCTATGATTATGTGAGTTGCACAGAGGCTGCAGCCTTTGTAAACACTACAGAAGTTTGTGATGATGTCACCAAATCATTATGCACTATTAGTACAGTCGTACCTTGGTTCTTGGACGCACCAGAACTCGTTCATTTCAGCTTCCAAAAGATCGAAAACCAGAAGTGAATGTTCCGGTTTTCTAACGTTCTTTTGGAATAACCACAGTATGCAGGTACTGTATTTTTACGTGTATTAGACGAGGCTTTGGACTATGGAAGGACGATGCCACTGTGAGCAGGAAACAGCTGCCCACAGCTGCATGTGGGGAGAAGCTCAACAACTTTGGGCCATCTCCCCTCATTTTCTTAAAATCGAGTCCTTAAAAATGGGGGGGGGGTCTTATACATGGGGGCGTCTTATAGACGGAAAAATATAGTAAGTGCTGATTCACACAAGTCAATGTCGTTTCTCGTTAGATGTGTGGTACTAGTTATTTGAGATAGGATGATGGTTGTTACAGAGCACATGATGTTTTACTGTGGTTTTATAATTTGCTGGAAGCCTCCCAGAGTGGCTGGGGCAACCCAGTCAGGTGGGCAGCATATAAATAATAAATTATTATCAAATTATTATTCAGATGAAATCCTGAGCTGCAAGGAGACCCAGTATGGATGTTGAAGCTGCCCACGACAGCAGCAAGGTTTGGGGAGCTCCAATCCTTCCTCCCATTTTTCATATATGCAACTAAGTATACATCCAAATAAAATGTCCCAAATAAATATGCTTGCATAGCAACAATAAATCAGAATAAACATTAACATGTTTTTTTTAAAGAAGTGCATCGTAATTTTAATATTTTTATTGGAAAACTTATTACAAGGCACAGTAAACGTATTAAAACAACAGAAGTGCTTAATATGCTTTGAACAAATGAAAAAGGAACCCACATTCTTGGACGCATAATTGGGCAACATAAATTATATGTCTGCTGTTGGACAGAGACTGAAAACAAAACAAGCGTTTTTTATCATTAGATGACAAACCAAATTCTTAGGGCAGGGGTAGGGAGCCTGCAGACCTCCAGAAGGTGGTGAACCCCAAGTCCCATCAGTCCCTGCCAGCATAGCCAACAGTCAGGGATGATGGGAACTAGGATCCAACAACAGTGGCAGGGTCACAGGTTCCCCATCACTCTCTTACGGCATGGCTGCACTGCTGGCAGCTTAAGGACAGGGCTGCAAGAGCAAAACTATTGTTTTTGCTGGATCAGACCAAAGGTCTGTATCATTCAGTGTGCATGGTGCATGCAAGATATGACTTCTCACGCCAGCGTTCCTCGTCCCTAAATAGTCACTCCCTTTGGTGGACCCTCCAGAGCAATCTCTAATAAAAGTGCAATGCAGTAAGCACATGCAGTTGGGAGAGAAAATTCAGAGAGCATGCCTAAAGGGCTCTTTGGATCCCAGTCTCTGTCCAACAGCAGAGAGCCAGATACCTGCAGGAAACCTGTAACCTGTATTACTGAAGAAATAGCCACTCCCACTTATTGGCCCCTACCTTATCTGGCCCTTGAGGGGCTTGTCACCAATACCGTGTTTCATTCACCTTCCCCTTTCCACCACTTCTTGCAGAAGATTTATGAAGGACAGCCAGAGAGCTCTATTGTCCTAGGCATGCCACTGTTCTTTCAGTTTTACCCCCCTAATAGGACTGTCAAGCTGAGATAGCCAGCAAGTGTGTCTTGAAACAATACGTCCAAAGAAGGAACGCATGGAGTATTTTCTCTCAGTACAAGAAAACCTTTAGTCTACACACCATACACAGCTTTTATGACCATGCAATGTTCAAAAAACTCAACAGTGCAACAGCACTAATCTGAAACAGCGGAGATCTCATAATTTGAACATGGCACCTGGTTCTCACTGGCAGATTTGTCACAGCACAAGACTGCTTTTAGTGTGTTTTATAAAGTTGAAATTTTAGGAATTTATATAAAATGGCAAGTAAAATTGTTTAGTAAAAAAAAAATATCATTAAAAAATATAAATTTTGGCGTAGTAATGTATTACAATTCCCTATACAAAATTTCCATGTAAAATCGAGCTTCAGGGCTACTTTAGTGTCAAATAATGTGGTAGCACATTGTTCCAAAATTGTGAATTTTGTAGTCCATTCACAACATGTTTTGATGTCACTCTTTGTTTAGAGCTTTTTATTTTATCGTAGGTCTCCTGTTTCCTCTTATTATTTTCTTGATGTTTATGACCTTTGGTTTTCTGGACTGCTTTTTCTTCCTCTACATGCTCATCTTCTTCCTCTTCTCTTTTGTCTTCCTCCTCCCTGCCTTCTTCCCCTTCCTCAGCTTCTTCCTGACTCTCTTCAGCTTCTTCTTCTTCTTCCACATCTCCCTCTTCATTTTCTCCTTCCTCCTCCTCCTCTCCCTTCACC